>NC_064629.1:339598033-339916913 GCF_023864275.1 Schistocerca cancellata | reverse complement strand
GAAGATGTGTGGGTCTCACGGGGAGCGTGCCGCTGATAAATCCCTGCAGTCGCGCTATCCTCTGTGCCCTCGGTGGCTCAGATGGATAGAGCGTCTGCCATATAAGCAGGAGATCCCGGGTTCGAGTCTCGATCAGGGCACACATTTTCAACTGTCCCCGTTGATGTATATCAACGCCCGTCAGCAGCTAATGGTATTGATTTAATTGTAATTTCATTCTAGAGAGCTGCACGGTCACCAATGACATCTGTTCTCTCGTACATGTCCGAAAGAACAGATGCCATCTTCATAACGGATAATGAAGTACAGCATCCACTACTGGGGGTCAACACAGCAGCCAGGACTGGTGGCTAGTCCAGAGGTCTACCAACACGGCTCCAGTCCAGGCAAAGGCTGCCTTAAAACTCCCGTGTCCCACAAGTCTGGCGGGCTACTGCGCCGACGGGCCAGGTTCGCATCCGACACAGCGGTCCACCTGATGGGACAACGCAGGCAGTTACCCGAAAGGGACTGCGTACGCTCTGAAATGGCTTGTGAATCAAAGACACACGTCGCATTCACCGCCATCTCCAAGCAGGGCTACCGACAGGGTATGCCTATTGCCTACCTCGCCAGCGGGCGGCAAACTGCCGCACCAGGGTGTCATCGACTTCCACTCCAAACTGATGCAGCGTCCTCTGCAGCCCCGAGACCGCTGTTGGATTCAACAGATTCCTCCCCAGATTATGTAGCCACCAGCTGGCGCAGAAGACATGGCAACGACTTGTATTATTCTGAGTTATAAATGGAATACTCTTATTTCTGTTTTATCGCGTCTAACGGCGCCACACACGTCTTCGGCCTGCATGTTGACCAGTAGGGATTCCCAGCCCGGCAGAGGGCGACCCCTAAAGATTAGTAGTCAGTGCTCCAACCCAGTACCAGTAAGGGTTGGAAGGAAACCGTCCGGCACACCAACATCAGCAGCAGTCATAGAGGATGAGTCAAAGAGACGACATAGTTATTTGTTCTGAAAACAAAAATAAATGTATTCTTTGCCATGTATCGGTTATGACTGAAAGACTTTGCAGTTACACCAACTGCGACATAGTCGCGTATACAAACAGTGATCCAATACTGTCAAATGTTTTTTTTTTCCCTTCTTTGATCACAATATCAATTTTTTAGATGATGACCGGTTTCAGTCCGTAATGACCATCCTCAGATCTACAATATAGAAATATATACACCTAGTGAGCAATGGGTCTTTCAACATAATATAGCAAAACGTATCACAATATACTATCATACAACCAGGGAAATGTACAGACAAAATACAGTAAAACGTACCTTTTTTTACACCATGCCCTTAAGTGATAAGGCCATAATGGCATCGTCAAAACATATAAATATAATCAGCACTGCATCGTCATATAGATCTAAAATAAGGCATAGAATAGGCCACATCGTCCAAACAGTGATTATTGCAACTAGCAACTGAAGTACAGTAGCTGCCAGAAATCTGTTTGCCTACATCCTCCCTAGATGTCGATACTGTGGGCTCAGATGTAGTCATCATTTACGCAAAAAACATAATCTGATAAAAACACATTAGGTAAAATACATGTAGCAGACCTTTAAAATTGATAACTATCATAGAAACCAATTGTGATACATTAAAAGACGAATACAGTTACCCATATAAAATTATTAAATGAAAATATATGAAGCGAATAAAAAGGGTCGGACCTTTCGCCTGCTTCAGTTGCTCCGTTATTATGTTTTCTCCTTTCATAAATTAAATTCAGTATCTCAAGTTATATCAAAGATTTCTACTAGGCCTTGTCATTTTACCTATTAAGTCTTCTGTTGTCTTCACTATTTCGTCTCTACAGCTACTCATTCATCTTCTGCTGTGTTCCTTCCCCGAGTTTCAGTCAATTGTTGCGTAATGCTCCGTCTGAAACTCTCAACAGCCTCTGGTTCTCTCAGTTTAGCCACGGCTCATCTCTTTAATTTCCTACCTTTTTGCAATTTCTTCGGTTTCAATCTGCAGTTCATAAGAAAGAAATTGTGATCGGAGTCCTCGAAATGTATTACCATTGTATAATCAATCTGAAACCTTCCGGGCCCGCATCTCGTGGTCGTGCGGTAGCGTTCTCGCTTCCCACGCCCGGGTTCCCGGGTTCGATTCCCGGCGGGGTCAGGGATTTTCTCTGCCTCGTGATGGCTGGGTGTTGTGTGCTGTCCTTAGGTTAGTTAGGTTTAAGTAGTTCTAAGTTCTAGGGGACTTATGACCACAGCAGTTGAGTCCCATAGTGCTCAGAGCCATTTGAACCATTTTTTTTTTTTGAAACCTTCCGGTGACTTTAGGTATCTTCCACGTATACAGCCTTCTTTCATGATTCTTAAACCAAGTTTTATGGATAATTAAATTATGCTCTGTGCAAAATTCTACCAGGCGTCTTCCTTCCTCTTCAATTCTTTTCCCCCAGTAAATATTCACCTATTATTTTTCCTTCTTTTCCTCTTCCTACTACCGAATTCTAGTCCCACATCACAATTAAATTTTCCTCTCCATTAAATATTTGAATAATTTCTTTTACCTCATCACACATTTTTCAGTCTCATCATCTGCAGAGCTGGTTGTCATATAAAACTTGTACCCCTCCGGTGGGTGTTGGGTTCAAGTGTGTCTTGTCTACGAAATGCGTTAACCATGCTGTTCGTAGTAGCTTACCCCCATTTCTTTTTTCTTATTCATTATTAGATCTACTGCTGCATTACCACTCTTTACATTTATAGCCCTGTACTCACCTGGGCAGACGTCGCGTTCCACCTGCCACCGAACATCGCTAATCCCCACTACATCTTACTATACATTCCCTTTTTAAATTTTCCTACCTGCCCGATTAAAGGATCTAACATTCCACGCTCGTTGTTCAGTTGTGTTCGTCTTGATGACGACATCCTGCTGAGCAGTCCCCACTCGGAGATCCAAATGGGGGACTATTTTACCTCCGTAATATTTTACCCAAGAGGATGCCATCACCGTTTCACCATACAGTAGAGCTGCATACACTCGAAAACAATTATGGCTGTAGTTTCCTCTTGCTTTCAGTCATTAACAGTGCCAGCAAACCGTGGTCTTGTTGACTGACGTTACAGAGCCACATCAATCACACAGACTGTTGCCCCAGCAGCTAGTTGCAAGGCTGCTGCCGCTCTCTAGGAACTACACATTTGTATGGCTTCTCAACAGACACCCCTTAGTTGTGGTTGCACCTACGGCACAGTTATCTGTATAGTTGAGGCACACAAGCCACCCCAACACGGCAAAGTCCGGGATTCTAGAGCGACCAATTGTACAGTAGGGCCCCAGAGTTTGGAGGCCTTATCGAACTACACCTGACAGCAGAAATGGAATGAATCCAGAGACGCACTGCTAGGATAGTAAGAGGTCGGTACAGCACACACAGAATTGCTCGAGGAACTTAAATGGCAACATTTCAAAGCAAGACGGCGTAGTTCCCAAGAAAACATGTTGGGTATATTTAGATTCGGTGTTCGAGAAACGATCGCCTAAGCATATAGAGAAGTCAAAATATTCTCCAATGACATGAAAGTCAAGGCTATCAATATTAAGACTGTAAAAGAAATGTCACCTTTAATCGCAGAGGAAAGACCGTGTAGCAAAAGTATACTGAAGCCCTTTATGCAGTGGAGGACATGATAGAAGAAAAAATGGGAGACAATATGAAAGATGTAGGGGAACCCAGAATTAGAGTTTGAGAGTGCTTCGGAAGACTTACATAATAATTATGCCGAATTCCGAAATTTATTGACGATTTTATTTCGTAGTTACCACTCATCAGTTAGAGAAAAACTTTGAATGTCCCGTGGAGTAAAATAACAGAACTGTGATCACGATGTTAGTCACTATCTAAACGAAAGGTCATCAAACGGTCCCTTACACTGTCACCTCTGATACGATAATTAATATCCAATTGCTACACTAACGGACGACAACTACAGTATAAGTTCCCATGATACAAAAATATCACGGTAGGGTCCCGCAGATAAACCGCTACGTAATTTTTCAGGGCTGAATTTTAGGGAAAAACTGTGGGTCTTTTCTTTTTTTTTAATCTAATTTTGTTCGCTGCATCTGCTCGTGGCGGACGTCGCAAGACACCTGTTTCAGTTCGTCGTTGATCAATTAACTCATTTTTTTTATTTATTACAGTGAGCGAGCAGCCCTTTGACCGAACACGCTGAGCTACCGTGCCGGCGAATTCGGGACGACACAGTACTATCCAAACGAGATACGGAAATCAAAACAAACGAAATACTCACACGGAACTTGTTGGCTTAGAAATAGGTACAGGATGTACAGATATTATTGGTACTGTTAGTAATGATCAATAGTTTCATTAGAATGGAAGAAACCGAACTCACAGTCTTTGTAATAGGTACTTAATAGTGTTAAATGGGGAAGAATATACCAGGTACTAAATAGCAGTAGAGGCCAATGAACCCAAAAAAAAAGAAAAACACACAAACTAGAACTGTGATGTCATAAAATATCAGGAACGAGACAGAAGGAGAAAAAATAAGAGAACCCTGCTTCGCCAGCGGTCACCTGAACTACATCAATACAATAGATGATGTGTTGACAGTAGAGGACTTAATAGCAGAAACAACACAAGAGATACTGATCGCTGTTGACAGAATAAAGCTGTGTGCCTGACCGGGTTTCCAACACGGAACGTCACTTTTCGCGGGCAATGCTGCTACTGACTGAGTTATCCAAGGATGACTCACGACACGATTCAAATCTGTCAGTACCTAACTCCTACTTTCCAAACTTCACAGTAGCTCTCCTGCATTCCTTGAAGAGCAGAAGATGCATTCTGAAAACAAACCTGTAGGCTTTGGTTAAGCTTAATATTTTTCCGCGAAGTAGTACTGGTCCAGAAGAACTTCTGGGCAGTCTGGGAGTTGGTGAAGGCCAGTCGTGGTTGGACAGCTCAGGTGGTGAACGCAAATGCTCTCGAAAAACAAAATTCTGTGTGCGAGCCTTGGGAGCACATAGTCCGCTGAAAAGTGAAAGAACTATTCTGGATGCAAATCATACACTCCAAAAAGGAAAATGAGGGGAAAGGGAAATAGATTTGGTACTTACTAGATACTAAAACATCAGATAGCTAAAGTAAAGGCACCAAGAAAGAACTCTAAGGTGGTCAAGCTATTGCACTAAATCTCTAAACACGTTGTAGAATATAACGGCTGAATAAAAAAGAACACCAGATATGGCGGATAGAAAATGACCGACTAAGCAGAAGTTTTTATTTCGAAGTTATCATCCAGTTGCATCGGGCTGCACATACCGAAAAGACGACACAAAATGTCAGGTTTACGGACGTGAATTCAAACAAAGCGGAAAGATCGTTCCCTTGGCTGGAGGAATATGTGGTGCGGTGAAAGTGCTTGCAGTCGTTTGGCCTCAAACGGAAAGTGCAATTGGCCACTAATGCAGCGGCCAGTTGCCTGCCTCCCAGTGCGACGGCTGTGAGCGTTTATGACAGCGGGTGGAGGGCGAAGGCGGAGGGCCTGGGGGCAGGCGTTTTGTCGTAAACTGAGCGCGAGAAGCCGCCTCCGCCAAACCAGGGCCCAGCTAAGTATCAAGCTGAAGTGAAAGCAGCCCATCTGGTGGTCGTAAACTACGAACCCGCCCCTATGCCGACGGCACAGCAGCGAAAATAACCTTCCGGGTGGCTGCAGAATAGTAGGGCTCCTCGGTCCCCACCGAACTTGGAACGAGCGTCATATTATTAACAATTAATAAATGTTTCAATTTATTCAAAAGGAGTTAACGATTTAACTCTCTCCCTGAGATCCCCATCTACTTCTCACAAGAGAGCTGGAGCCCTAATGATTCTCCTCTGCTTACTTTAAACACCTGGTCGAGTAAACGAACTGTTAAGTCACTCTGTACAGTCAGTAATCAAGCCGTTTCTCACCACCTGCATATCTGCGACAGTTTGTGGACTTGGCTGTAATGGGAACAGGGGTTGAAAAACATAAGCCTTATGAAAAAACTCAACAGTGAAATAAAAACAAAACATTAACTAAGAATAAAGGCAGTTCAGTCACAACAGCAAAATTTAAAACATTTGTGAAATAAAATTCTAACGGTAAATAACATTCAGTACCATGTAGCTCTGCCCTGTGCATTTAAACATGCTCCGAGCGCTCTTGGCACGCTGTCACAAACTGTATTAGATGGATGCTTGCAAAGACGCATTGCACCTTTCAACTGGAGTGACAGTGCTCAATCGGATTCGTGTCAGCATATACTGTAAGCAATTCCATTTAGATTTCTCCTGGCTCCTTGAGGAATATGTTCAAGAGATTGGCGCAGTGTACTCCTGTTACTTCGTACTGAGAGACGAACCCTTCATCAAAAGACTTCAAACTGTCATCAACCAGAAGGTCGGTTTGAAAATTACACTGCATGGTCCTACTGGAGGTAATATGCCTCCCTCCACCCTTTGAAATGATTTAACCAGCTAATTATATGGAGACCTACAGTTTAACATGGATTTTAAAAAATGGTTCAAATGGCTCTGAGCACTATGGGACTCAACTGCTGAGGTCATTAGTCCCCTAGAACTTAGAACTAGTTAAACCTAACTAACCTAAGGACATCACAAACATCCACGCCCGAGGCAGGATTCAAACCTGCGACCGTAGCGGTCTTCCGGTTCCAGACTGCAGCGCCTTTAACCGCACGGCCACTTCAGCCGGCTAACATGTATTTAAATTACGATGAAACTTGGCACTTTTCACATCCACTAACACTGCCACAGGTGACAGAACTGAAAAGTGACAGATAAAAATCCTTGGACCGACCAGTGATCGAAACCAGTACCATCGGGTCCGGAGTCTGGCGTTGTACTACTGACCCACACGAGCTGATGGGTTGGACTGCTCGAGGATCCTGTCCCGATACTGCACTGCTCTCAAAGTACGTTCGATCGTGACGAGATGCGGCCGAAATCTGTGTATGGTATCAAGCCGAAAATATGACTGACCGTCCTATCTGCTGAATCTGTTCGAGTGCACGCCTCAGACATCCATGGTTACCCGGGCCCCTCAACAATTCCCTACGACGATCGTTATGCGTCACAGAAATTCTGCAATTTTCGCTGCGTAGAACCCGACGCCATTGATCTAGATTAGATTCTATTCCTTCGCCACTTGTTCGCGCCCCAAGCTGCTCCGAGAGGAGCGTTTTTACTGTTGTTCAAATTGGACGCCTACACGGCAAACCGACCGTGTGGAGACCGTTGCGTATTTTGTATCGACACTGCCATCCCAGTTGCCTCCAAAGAGCAGGCATGTCTGTTACATGTCTTCAGGATACCTACGAGCCATAATTTGTAGTTTCTGTTCAGTTCTTGGTGTGCGCGCCAGTCTAAGCATCAAACGGCACTTGAGGGATGCTGACATCCCGTTCACGACTCGAGAGACATCTATTGATATGAGCTGAGAATGCAGACTCGTTTTTACCTCCATTTCACAGTATTAATTTCTTGTGGTCAATGGAGAGATGGTGAGGGTCAAGTGATGAAAGCTGTGCAAAACTATTGTAGCACTTTGACAGTCAACATTTTCCTTACACCTTAGGTTCAGGACTCGTCACAAATAGCAATACTTTATTCTCACTGAGAAAGCAATTTTAGAATTTAATGTCCCGTCTACGACGTCCTCACTGATGAAGAAGGGAATGTTCGGATAGCAAAACTATACTACAAGACTCCTGCCTTCGTCTAGTCAAAGGAACTTAAATATCGCTGACTTGACGCAATCTCAACATCCAGTCTCCCGAACAACAGCGCAATGTCTTAACACGTACGCCACTGCATTCGATTTCACGGACAAGACGCCGCTTGGGACATCAACATCAGTAAGTTCAAATGGTTCAAATGGCTCTGAGCACTATGGGACTTAACATCTATGGTGATCAGTCCCCTAGAACTTAGAACTACTTAAACCTAACTAACCTAAGGACGTCACACAACACCCAGTTATCACGAGGCAGAAAATCCCTGACCCCGCCGCATCAGTAAGTAAATAGCTAGTTGGACAAAGTAAAAAGTTAAGCTGAAAAGTAATGCCCCGGAATTCTTTACAGGAAAGCTCTTAAAGCTTTTTAACTACACAAATTTTATTAACATTCTACATCTTTGTTCATTATGTCTACATATTTATTTATCAACATAGTCACACTGGCGACGAACACATTTTCCCAACGAGAGGCCAGTTTTTTGATAAAGTCACTGTAGGATTTTTGGCTTTGTTGACGAACCAACAACCATCCCACTGGTTGCAAGGTTTCATTCTTTACGTTTTCGAAACAGATGTAAATCGGATGGATCAGACTGAGGCTGGAAGGACAGCGAAAACAGGGCGTCAGCACGTTGCAAATGTCGCAGCACCCGTGTGTGGTCTGGCACCGTCATGCTCAAGAAGAGGCTGCTCCATGTGTGTATTAACTCTTCGAATTCGAAACTCGATGACAGCACGCTGAGTCTCACCCACTGACATAGTTTACATCACACGTCGTCATGTTACACGCCACAATTCGGAGCCCTCTAGCGGCAGAGGACTGCAAATATGCAGACATGAACAATAAAGACGTAGAATTTTAATAAAGTTTGTTTTATTTAAAAAGCTGTAAGAGTTTGTCACATTAAAAATTCGGAGACATTACTTCTCAGTACGGCTTCGTACATCTGTATCTATAGCTACTACTATATAAAAACGAGTCGTCTTTTAACGTTGTTACCAAAAGCTCGCAAAGTTCCAGACCGATCTACTTCAGATTTTTCCACAATACTCTAATGAACATTTGGGCCGACATAGGCTACACATTTTTGTAAATAACAAGATACTGGTTTTCTGTTAAAACCAAGTGCGAGAAAGAAAATGCTATGCTCTGAAAATGTACTTTTTAAGTTTTCTTTCTCGCAAACGGTTTTAACACAAAACAGGAAAGTTATATTTATGACTTATCGATTTGCGATTAGAATACTATAACAGAGTCTGAATCGTTCGAAAATTTTGTATCTCCACCCATCCGCAGATTAAAACTATGTGAAAGACTTGTCACTGAAACTACTGTCCTCACAGATCCAGCAGCTGAAGAGATCTCTCTTATACCCTATATACCAATGGCCCCAACCGATTTGCCCACTCATTTCAAGCGATTTCCGGTCTGAGGCGTCTTGTCACGGCCCGGGCGGCTCGCCCCGTCGGAGGTTCGAGTCCTCCCTCGGGCATGGGTGTGTGTGTTGTCCTTAGCGTAAGTTAGTTTAAGTCAGATTGCGTAGTTTGGTCCCATAAGACCTTACCACAAACTTCCAAACTTCAAGCGATTTCAATTTCCAACAAAGGTTTTGTTTGCAATAATTATTAACAAGGCTGAAGGGCAGAGAGAGGGGAAGAGGAAATAGACAAAGGGAGTGGGAAGGAGTGGGAATGTGGGGGGGACAGAGAGAATGGGGGGGGGGGTAAAGGGGAATGTGGTGAGAGAGGGAAGGAAGGGGGAGAGAGGGAAGGAAGGGGGACAGAGGGAAGGAAGGGGGACAGAGGGAAGGAAGGGGGACAGAGGGAAGGAAGGGGGACAGAGGGAAGGAAGGGGGACAGAGGGAAGGAAGGGGGACAGAGGGAAGGAAGGGGGACAGAGGGAAGGAAGGGGGACAGAGGGAAGGAAGGGGGACAGAGGGAAGGAAGGGGGACAGAGGGAAGGAAGGGGGACAGAGGGAAGGAAGGGGGACGGAGGGAAGGAAGGGGGACGGAGGGAAGGAAGGGGGACGGAGGGAAGGGGTGGGAGAGGAGGAGTAGGAGGAGAGGAACTGTGAGAGGGGGGGGGAGAGAAGAAGATCAGGGTGTATATCTAATTCCAATACACATTTAGCAGTTGTAGAGCATTGCCGAGTTTGCTGGTGTGTATATACACTGAAGAGCCAAAGCGAATGGTATAGTTGCTTAATGTCGTGTAGGGCCCCTGTGAGGACACAGAAGTGCCGCAACACGACGTTGCTCAATAACGGTCATGCCTGGGGAGTTTGGTGGCCAGCGGAAGTGTTTAAACTCAGAAGAGTGTTTCTGGGACCACTCTGTGGCAATCCTGGACCTGTGGGGGTGTCGCATGGTCATGCTGGAATTGTCGATGTCCGTCGGAATGCACAATGGACATGAATGGATGCAGGTGAATGGACAAGACGCTTATGTACGTGTCATCTGTTAGAGTCGTATCTTAATGTATCAGGGATCCCATACCACTACAACTGCACACACCTCACACCTTTACAGAGCCTCCAGCAGCTTGGAAAGTCCCCTGCTGACATGCAGGGTCCATGGATTCATGAGGTTGTCGCCATGCACACACACATTCATCTTTTGATACAATCTGAAACGAGACTCGTCCGACTGGGCAACATGTTTCCAGTCATCAACAGTCCAATGTCGGTGTTGACGGCACAGGCGAGGCATAAATCTGTGTGTCACGCAGTCATCAAGGTTACACGGGTGGGACTTCGGCTCCGAAAGGCCATATCAAAAAATGGTTCAAATGGCTCTGAGCACTATAGGACTTAACATCTGAGGTCATCAGCCCCTTGACCTTAGAACTACTAAAACCTAACTAACCTAAGGACATCACACACATCCACGCCCGAGGCAGGATTCGAACCTGCGAGCGTAGCGATCGCGCGGTTCCAGACAAAGGCCATATCGATAGTGTTTCATTGAATGATTCGCACGCTGACACTTAGTGATGGCCCTGCACTTTGCGGAAGAGATGCACTTCTGTAACGGTTCTCTTCAGTCGTCGTTGGTCCCGCTCTTGCACGATCTTTTCCCGGCCGCAGGGATGTCGGAGATTTTATGTTTTACCGGATTCCTGATATTCACAGTACACTCGTGAAATGGTCATATGAGATAATCCCCACTTCATCCCTACCTCGGAGATGATGTGTCCCATTGCTCGTGCGCCGACTATAAAACCACGTTCAAACTCCCTTAAATCTTGATAACCTGCCATTGTAGCAGCAGTAACCGATCTAACAACTGCACCAGACACTTGTCTTACACAGGCGCTGCCGACCGCAGCGCCGTATTTTGTCTGTTTGTATTTCTCTGAAATAGAATATGCATTCCTACACTAGTTTTTTGGCGCTTCAGTGTAACTTTGACGTTCTGTAGCGTCATTAGATGACATTTCCGGACATGGGTTCCTATGAATTTTTTTTGTAGGCCATTGTAATTATTGACAGGAAGACAGTTACGTAGTAATGTTCATTCAATAACGATAAGCAGTTTCCAAACCCGTGCCTTACACCACCAGAGCTTTTGGAATACTTATTGGTTGCTACATACGAGATATTCGATCTACAAAGTCATCATACAAGAGTAATAAACCTCCACCGTAATTTAACAATTACCTGACATCAGTTATGTAAGTCTGTAGTTCTGTTCTTATATTCTGAAACGCTTTCGAAAGATTGCATAACGTGTCCCTGTATATATAATACAGGACACACTGTAATCACACAGATCCGAGATAAAACTACATCTGAAAGAAGATGGATCAGTTCGATATAGAAAGAATAAAGCAGGTGCTGTGGCCCTCCCTCAGTCATCCACCCTCTTATTTCGTCGACGATGCGCCGACTGTAGATGTTTCGCACAGAATTGTGTGCGTTAGGCACCAACGCCACTTGGTCGAACTGACGCAAGCTAATAGTTTCAGATATTGATTATCAATACTGTGCCGTATAGATCCACATGTTGCAGCGCGAAGTTCTTGTATCTTCCAGTAACTGCTAAAATGTCTCCGTTATCTCATCGAGGTGTAGCGTCGAAAAACTGCAATTCAGTGCAGATTTCACGGGTAACAGCACCGGTAGCTCCTACAGTAGATCCACTGCACTGAAATTTGAATTATTTGCAAAGACTTAGAATTTGAGAAATAATTAGCATAATGCTTCAGGGATCACTGGACTCTTTTTGGCCACGTCGGCTCTCACAATTCAGTCGGTCCCTTAAGGATCATGATGAGCAATGAATGATCGTAGTTCAGGGTGGCCAAATTACAGCCTTCGTGAGTGGTATCTTTATTACAAGAATGAACTATTTTTGGGAGCAATTGTTTGCTTCTACAGCACAACACTGTAACCGAGACAATTTAATGCAAAACTAATAACGCTGCTGATGCGTGTGACGCGGTGGCGGTTGTCTTCAAAGTTAGGTGACAACGTTACAACAGCTCAATTGTTTAGCGCCTCCTTGTGTGGAAGGCTGCCGTTTTCTGGAAATGAACTGCTAGAAAACCCAAGCGCGATTGATGACATCAAAATGAGGAAAGTTGGCAGGGAGTGACTAAAATTCGGAAGAATTGTGATAACACGACGTTTTTATGCAGGCGTTGGTGACTAAGACGTGCGTTTAATATGCAATGAAGACATCGCAGTTCCAAAGGAGCACTACATCCAGCGACATTTTAACACACAATATTCCGGTGCAGAGAATCTCTTTACTTAAAAGAACGCATGAGTACTGTCAAAGGATGGTAGTCAAAATCAACAAAATATTTTTGCCAACGAAAAAAAAAAAAAAAACCGATCAGATGCCCACAAAAGCTAGTGTTACTGAGGAATATAATATTGAAAATGAGGACAGGTCGTATGTGAAAAGTGACCTGGTCACGTGTTGCATTTCTGATGTGGCCGAAACCGTCTTTCCAGACAGTAAAAGATTTTCGGAAAGTATCAGCGTATCTAGATCAACGACGTGCTGAACAGAGGACATACAGGGCTATTACAAATGATTGAAGCGATTTCATAAATTCACTGTAGCTCCATTCATTGACATATGGTCACGACACACTACAGATACGTAGAAAAACTCATAAAGTTTTGTTCGGCTGAAGCCGCACTTCAGGTTTCTGCCGCCAGGCCAGGAAGTGGGAGAATACAAGGTCTACCTGTCAGGAGTCAAAGCAGGAATAGCACAATGGTGTGTAGGGCTTTACGTGGCCTCCACGCTCTCCCGACTTAACCCCATGCGATTTCTTTCTGTGGGGTTATGTGAAAGATTCAGTGTTTAAACCTCCTCTACCAAGAAACGTGCAAGAACTGCGAGCTCGCATCAACGATGCTTTCGAGCTCATTGATGGGGACATGCTGCGCCGAGTGTGGGAGGAACTTGGTTATCGGCTTGATGTCTGCCGAATCACTAAAGGGGCACATATCGAACATTTGTGAATGCCTAAAAAAACTTTTTGAGTTTTTGTATGTGTGTGCAAAGCATTGTGAAAATATCTCATATAATAAAGTTATTGTAGAGCTGTGAAATCGCTTCAATCATTTGTAATAACCCTGTAGAAGAAAATTTGTGTGATGCGTCATTTTGAACAGTTTGACTGGTATCCTCTCGCATTAGATGGTACAAACACTGCCATCCTTCCACCCCCCTTTTTTTTTTTTAAAAAAAAAAAAAGTAATCTGCCGCGTTAATGACGACGGTGGTATTAGCCCAGGAAGTGATTCCGGTTGAATCTGTAACAGGAGATTCGGTAACGAAAATCAAAGTCTGCAGCGCGAAGGGTGGTCTTTCGTGATTAAAGCTACGAGTCGCTGCTACCAGTGATGTATCTCCAAATTTCACCCGAAAGAATACTGATCTCCCGAACAAATTTCAGCAAACTGTTAATGAAATATGTCTCGCCCCGAAGTCACATTCATTCAGTTTATTATACCACAGGAAGCGACCTGCTCGTATAGCGTAACGCGAAGGGAGGTGAGTCAAACGCTGATCGAATACAAGCAGCGGATTAACGATCGTGGGCTGGTGCACGTGTTAACCTGAGAGTGATTTCTCGCCAGTTTCCCACACTCGTTTAAGCAACAGTTGCGCTGGTCCCCAATCGCCGCATCAGAAAACAGTTAAAATGCAACACAAAGAACATTTACAAGATTCATAGACAGATGGCACACACAACCTCCCTCCCTTAAGTGGTCGAAACACGGGACGAGTTAGCTAACGTTGACGTGGCGCTTTACGAATTTTGTGACGTCACTTCCTGCTATATCACATTAAGGACCATTTCGCTACGTGAAAAAAAAAAATGTACGATATTTCGGCGATGTGTCACGTAAAGTAGAACCAGAAGTAAGCTAGAACGCTCCAGTACGTCACCAGCAGAAAGCATCAGGAGAAAGCTTGAGGTCCGCAGAATGCAAGACACCATACTGTACTCGTTGTGTTCAGTAGAAGTGAGTTTTACATTATATCTTACACCCTATGAATATAAGCACTAGCACATTGAAGAGCGATTCGTTATTGGTACGATTTGTTGTAATAAAATGAAGTGAAACGTCATACTAGTAGTTAACGAAACTTTTCTATTTAGTTACTATCGCGTTACAACTCGCGTGTTATCAGAGTAACCCGTTTTAAGGTAATGACAAATTGAAGATTCAATAAAAACGTGTCGTTTTGTTAGGATTTGTTTTAATTAAATGTAAATTAATAACACTTTGGCGATTAAAGCCTACAGCAGACTATAAAATCAAACAAAGACGGTTATAACCAAGCTATAGCCTAGTGTAAAGAGTAGGGGCCACCATGTTACGGAACAGAGGTTCAGAGTGTGTAAGGTCCCAGTCCTGTTGGATCTAATTTTTTCCACCTTCTCGTTTTCCAACAGGCTGTGGTACTTCCTTGTGAATTCAGAAGAAATAATTCCTGCAATACTTGACGTTACAAGTGCGTTCTTTGTCAGGACCGAGTTTGTTCGATCTGGTGAACTTTTATAAGCTGATGTCCTGGAGGTACATCTATCTTTTTTGTCTTATTAAATGTTCAAGGATGGTGAAGTGTTTATTTATTTACAACATAGAAAAAAACATGAGTAGTATGTGGACAAGCGAGGAAAATGTGCGTTTTAATAGAGCTAATGTACGAATTCTACGCACGTCTATCTTGGTGAACGTAATGTATTGATTGGGAGCCAAATAAAGCCGTTGGAGAGCGCGAAACCCCGAGGTGCGAGCCTAATAAAAGCCGACAGCTACTGCTGCTGTCGGGCGCTGAGAGCGCAAAATCACTTTAACCTGATAGCCGCGTGTGCCGACGGCGGGCTAGCTTGGCGACTGTGGCGCCATGAAGGGCACCCGGCCGTGACTAAAAAAAAAAAAAAAAAAAAAAAAAAAAAAAAAAAAAAAAAAAAAATTATCACAAATCCTGAAAAAGTGGGCTCCGTACTAGACGGTTATAAACGCAAGGGGACAAAAAAGGTCATATACCTGGAAGTATTGTGTAACCATGTTAACATGCACCATGTTATGGATACTGCAATGAAAACTGTGAACTTTATTAGAACAAAGTGATTCAACTATCCGCAATTCATCTCGTTTTTCGAGGACATTGAAGGCTGCCATAAAGATATTACATATCTTACAAATGCTCGTTGTATCAGCATCTTAGAACTTTTTAAGCGAGAGTCGAAATTGAAAGAAAAAGTGGTTCTGTTTTTGAGAATAAAAGAACAAACAAACTCAGTCGCCGAATTTTATGGTTTTCCAAAGCCGTACGGCTATTGTTTTTTCGTTGTTGACATCACGGGCCACTTAAATAAACTGAAAATACTTTAAAAATATGTAAGAACTTTAAATCCCCGTGGAAGCGTTTTAAAGGAAATGATATCTCTTTCAATACATGCGAAACAAATAAAATCTCAACCGTCTGCCTCTTTAAAATACGTGACAGTTCGTATCTATGAATCAGTAACATAAAGCACGAAGTTTAGTGACCTGCACGGAGAAATGTAACTGGAAGTAAGTTCAAAACATTGTTAAGTAGCAGTTTGGTTTATAATGCTCTAAAAGTAGATATGTAGGTAGAAAAATTATATGGCTGGGTTCCGCCTGTTTCTAAAAGAGATTAATTTTTCTGCTTCGAAAATTGTCCACTAGTAAACATGGGTGTGTCCCGCGACTGCCTCTCCAAAGATGCTGTATATGGCTTGGCTACAGACCCACTGGATAGCCAAGAACTCTGAAAGCGGTAAGTTCATTTACACCTATTTTAGTCGGCCTGTGCCGCTGTTCGTTACACGAAGTTGCTTAATGACGCGGCCAATCATACTAGCGCAAAACACACGCGCCAGAGAAGCGGCGCACGGATAAAAACTACGGACAGTCGGAAAAAATTCACTGTTGCCGCTACACTCAAAACGAAAGACTGGAAGCACATTTTGTGGCATGTTTTCTTGAACACTACCGATTTCCATTTTAGTCTGTACCATGAGTAACATTATGGGATTAGAAAGTTGCTACCGACTGAACCATTATTTCCAAACTGGCACAATTCACGTCACGCGGAGTCATGTGCAAAATGTTGTGGTCTACAATAGTAAGAGAGATATCACTGGCGCGCGCTAAGCACCAAATACCTCACTGACACCTCAGCTCCTAGGACGCCGCCAACAAGCAATTAGCAGGCGGACAATAGAAATGCATTCGACTCCCTCTGGCTGAAGACCCACGTGGAAATTCCAGTCCTGGAGATCTTAGTTATCTTTGAATCTATAGCAATCTTATTCTCGCACGGAACACTTTTCTTACGGCAGTTGCAAATTCTTTTCTATCATCAACTGTGCGGTGAAAAATTCTCCACTTATTTGCCAGAACGTCAAAGGTGCATTATACACTGGTCTGCAAAACTGAAGGACGAAAGTAACTTTCGCACGGTGTGTCATTGCCAAGTAGCACACCTAGATGAAAACTGAACGATACATAAAAATAACTGTTACAGTACAGCAAACAAGGTAATTGAAAGAAATAAGCAATGAGACGAACAGAAACGACACTTTTATTCAAGGAACAATTACAGTGAAGTCACCGCGATTTTAGGGTGTGTCATTCATGCTTTACAATGCGTAAGGAGTTCTTGTGGTGGGCGTTCCATTCCTTCGCTGGCAAACTGTTGGATGGTAGTTGGTGCATGTGGACGTGCTGCAATACCTTTCCCCAAGGCATTCCACACGTGATCGACGGGATTTGAGTCGCGGGAACGGGCAGGCTATTTTCTTCATGGAATATCCTCTCCTTCCAAGAGAGGAATGGACTGGCCTGAACTTTCTCTCGATATAAATTCCATCGAACACGTGTGGGATGCTATGGAGAGGCGTACTCTAGCTAAGACTGTTCGATATTTTTAAAAATAACATTATCAGCCCTCGCGACGTACCGGAAAAAAAGGCTACGCATTGTAAATATACTGAGAGTTTTAGAGCTGTATATTTAAGTACTGATTTACTATTAGATATTGTGTATATCAACAAGCTTGCAGCAAGCCTATCCCCCTTAGAGCAAGAACTAAAAGGAAAATGAAGCACGATCATGTTTGGCGATAACCACTTTGCTAACAATAGTAACTGCAAGTAAGTGACACAATAAAATGTGTCCGATGGGTCCATCGTTCGGTTTCGTCAAATATCGGATTTGTCGGGAACACTTCATGTCGACTTATGTTGTTTCTTTTCTGCAAGCGCCAGCGAACTAGCAGTCGCAGTGTCAAAATTGCGCGGTGAAGCTAAACGCTGCAGTTTCTGTTGGTAGCGCCGAGCGTCGATTACGTCAGCATTTCTCTCACACGTCTCCGCCCACCGCAAAGACCAATCTTGTCAGTTAGATATTTGATCATCAGTTTCAGCAACTGTTTTTGAAGAATGCCGATGTGAAGAAATAGCACACTAGTTGCTTCTTCACATCGGATATCTTGATATTGCATTCACACCGCCACACCTCCAGAGCAATCACACAACTTGTTTGTGCCATCTATACTTCCTTCACACAGTCAGAGAGAGAGACTGGACGTGACGAAACTTAAAAAAGTATAAGACTCCTTCACACAGGAAAGTAAAATTATGTTCTACTACAATTTCCAAGGAATAATTTCAAGTTCCTACCGAAAATTGCGGAAAAAATGTAATATAAAACAAAAGCATCGACACTCAATATTGCCGCTACGATGTAGATATATAGATATAAATTCGTCGGTATCAATCGATATTTTATAGAAAATTTACAATATATCGATATGTTATGGACAGCCCTAATTGCAGCACATCCACATGCACCAACGAGCAACTATCTGTTTTCTCTCGCACTGGTGGAGGAATACGAGGTTCTATCACAAAATGATGTCACCAACCATGTGACCAACACGGGAGCATGGTGCAGAGCATGCGTTGCAGTCCATGGCGATCACACCCCCCTGTTATGAACCATTTCCCGCTTTTTGTAATGTTCTGGGGAGACTAGAGCTCTGCAGGCGCGGCTACGGCGTGCGAGAGAGAAGACAGATAGGCTTCGCGAACGTTGGCGGAAACTGTCGATGGTGACCGATGCTATCTCGCCCGATAACGCAGCGGCGTGAGCGCTTTCCAACAACCACACATGTCACGCACTTGTACTCGTTTGCATATCAGCTGTGAATTTGAAGAGTATGCATGCGCAATGCGCTTCGCTTAACACTACACCTTACGATTCCTTCCTCTTTCTCGTCATTCCCGTCAACATTATCGACTGTAATGTGTTACATTAGTTAATTTGCTCGATTTAGTCACAAGATGAGTGAAAAGCAGCAGAATGTCAATGTACGAAAATCATTCTGTGCGGAAGGCCCCAAAAAGAAGACGCTGGAAGAATGAGAGAAACAAAATGGCTAGAAAAATAATTTAGCAGAAGATTTGATGGCACAGGCCAAAACAGGTGGGCACATACCGATGCCAGGCTGGCAAAAATTTGGAGTGTTATTCGAAAGGAGCACAACTAGGTACACGGGGTTTCTACAATGTTTCTCATGTACCAACATTAAAATTTTCAAAAATGCTGGAGTCACTCCTGGCTGTCAAGAAATAAGTGTGCCAGTACAAACACGCATATGGACACAACATCAACGAAAGTTACTTCCGAAATGAAGACCAGGTTTACGGATGCCTGTGTTAATATGAGTACAGGTGAAGAGTGGCCGTTGACCACGTCTCAGGTCCATATTTTACGGATCTAGTCCAATTACACATTGAGCTGGGAGGAAAGCATGGGGTATGGTATATCAATTCATGCGAGTTACTTTGTGGTCCTACAACAATTTCGCTTACGTTGCATCAAGTGCAATGCAGCTAAAGACGAGGTACAGCCAGAAGTAGTGAAAAGCTTTACAGAATGAACGTGTCGCAGCTACAACCGACTTTTGGTCTGAGAATTTCACAAAAAACAGTTATTTGACTATTATATAGACCAGAACTGGGATCTTGTCAATATGATTCTATTCACCAGCATATTCTCTCATTAATGTGAAACAATCAAATTATGATAAGGATATACTTCGGGAACGTGAAAAAAGGGCTAACATTTGAAAGGTTGAGAACAGTATCATTTGTGACAGATAGTGGCGCCGACATTGTATAAGGATTGACCCTTTCGCAAGTACAGCGACTGTATTGTTCCGATTATTGCCTTAATGTTGTTCTGAAAACCAAATTTACTCTGAAACTGACAGATCGAAATCTTTATGGCAAAACTTGGCAGAAGAGTGTAGTACTGGCTCGCCTTGCTGTTGCTTTTGCAAGATATAGTGACAAATTTCATGTAACGAACTGAGAGGGCAGCAAGAGCGTGTGGAAACGATCTGGAATTCAGCGATGTGAACTGGTTGTCTCTGCCCATTGAAGATAAAATTCAAGAATCCTGTTTTCTGAAAATGATAAAGGCACATGTCAGAGCATAACTGGTAGTTTTAGATTGTATACAGCTTATTTGGAAGTGTAACAGATCGCTACACTTTTAAAACGTCTTGGAGTTGGGGATCGACTTGAAATTACCTTAAAAAAAGACACATAAAAAATTTCGAATTCCGTCGTTTTTCTGTTGGTTTCATTTCCGCGCAACTTTGAAGTGGTAAAATAGTAAAGACACTTCATTCGCTGGATTCAGCATTGTAAATTACTATTTTTAATCTGTAACAATCTGTTCTTTTCTGCACATAAATCTTATTTTGAAGACTCATTCCAAACACCACGAAGTTCTGTCGTCATTGGAACAATAAACTATTCTTGGATTAGCCAGTTTTTTTGACTCTTTTTGACTGCTGACCCAAGTAGAGGGTAATGAGGCCTGCAAGTTTACTCATCATATGTCCTGTATGAACCAAAGGCCAACAAAGTAAAAGGAGACTTAATTCTTTGACAGAACCACTCTGAAATTAGAGAACTTCTGGCCATGATTCTGTCCAAGGATACTGTACCGAAACAACTGTCCGATCATTCCCGAGGCGGTCTCGTGATGACTGCTGTGACAAATGGCATGACAACGACGAAGAGGAGGATGAAATTGAAGCCTACCACGGGGACGGTCCAGGAGATGACCAAGATCTACTTGAGTATTGGCAATCTAACGTTAATCTTTCAACTTTTGGTAGGACCAGAAAATTTATTCCTTAAAATATTATCTACTTTCGGCAATTATTTGTTTTTACAGGAACATCGTTACCCAAAACTGGCGACTTTGGCCCGAAAAAACCTTGGGAATACCAACTAAAGCGCTTCATCTGAACGTGTGTTCAGCACAAGTGGACAAGAACTTTCGGCAAATAAAGTATTTCCCCCACACATATCGTCAATATCCTGTTTCTGAACAGTTACCTGCAACACAGGAGAAATAAGACAAAGTATTGTAACTGCTGGAGACTAGCGCGTAGTTAGATATAAGTATTTGTTCACTATAAATAAATTTGACAATTATGATCAGTTGCCACTTTCCTCAACGTAAATCTTTTGCATCATTCTCTGCAAAATTTACAGTTCCACAGCTAAATCACTCCCTTCAACAATATTAAGTATTAACACTTTAATAATTGTCGTTGTACGTAATCATACGCAGTCGCTGTGGTAGTATTTCGTGAATCTCAGGGATACAACACACACTTTCTTCATAGAAAACATGGGAACTCCGCAGCTAAAACGAAACTCGAATTCTAAATGTATTCCATCGCGACGAGGCAATTAGGGTCATTGTGTTAGGTCTAAGCTTACTGTCCCATTTCACACTTGAAAAACGTTATTACATTGAAATTATCTTCTCCTCTTCCTCTGCCTTTCCCAGATAACGCCTATCGACCTGTTCTGCATTCAGTTCCATCGTAACTGGCTATCCGATGTCCGTGTTTTCTCTGGGTTTGTATTGTAAACTCATCATTGAAATCCGTGTTTCTTTCATTCGTTCCAGATGTTCCTTCCAGTTTTGTCTGTGTTGTTCTATTTTGTCAGTTACTGAAAAAATATTCCCTTCTTGACTAATGTTTTCGTTTGGAGTCATGTCCAACAAAGTGCAACCTTTGACTGGTCGTAAAAATTTCATGTCAGCCTCCTGAACGTCGTTAGAATCTTTCCTCTTCATAATCCATACTTCACTACCATAGACTAGAACAGGTGTGGGCACCAGTTTATGGAATTTCATTTTATGTAATTCTTTGAGTATTTTTAAATGTACTGCTTACCGCGCCACATTCACTCTTCTATCTCTATAATATAACACCTGCATCCTTATCTTCACTGAAAGAGAAGAAATGACTCCGAAGGACTAACTCAGCATACAGAAAAGTCACACAACCTTCGGTGAAACTGAAAGCAAGGGTGGTAACATTAAGGGAACAATGGGAATTCCGCAGTTAAATCCTATACAACACCTTAGGGATGTTTTGGAACGCCGACTTCACACCAGGCTTCACCGACCGACATCGATACCTCTCCTCAGTGCAGCACTCCGTGAAGAATGGGCTGCCATTCCCCAAGAAAACTATCAGCACCTAACTGAACGTATGCCTGCGAGAGTGGAAGCTGTCATCAAGTCTAAGGGTGGTCAACAGCATATTGAATTCCAGCATTAACAATGAAGGGCGCCACGAACTTGGAAGTCATTTTCAGCCCGGTGTGCGGATACTTTTGATCACATAGTGTAGGTCGCAACTGACGCTCTTTTCCATTTTCGGTGGTGTCGCCAAGGAAATATTAAAGACAGTAGGCGCTGAAGTACACGCTTGTCTCACACCTTGGTTTATTCAAATCTTTTCCCCGGTGCAATCCTATACGACTATATTTTTGAGAGCTACTAGCTTTTAGACCTAGATGAAGTGAAACGTATTCCATTAATAAATGTTTCACATTATTTTCTGAAATTTCTCGACGTATCTCTCCTGCTGCCTGCATTTGTTCGAGCCCAATTATTGATAATGTACCTTCAGTTTCGTAGCTGCCCCTGTCAAGCACAAAGTTATGCAAAATAACTTAATGCTTTTAAATGACCTCAGAAAAGAGATGAAGTTTTCTCCCCCTTTTGAAACTACGTTAATTCAATCTATTGGTGCGAATTTTATACCTGTTATCTCGAACTATAAAAAGGTCGTACATATTCGTTTATCATGGTGACATACAGGGTGGGCCAAATAAGAGTGGCCCAGAGAACAGAGTACCAGGTTACACAGAATCACAGCAGATGAAAAGAAATACAGTACCAATCCGCCGGTAGCAGATGTTTGGGCCGTGTTCAGCAAGTTGCCGAAGAAGGGTGGAAGCCGGACTGCTGGAATTGCCGTACTGAAATGTTATGCTATAGTTCTGGAAGACTGAATAGTCGTTGCGAAACACCTTTGACTTAAGGGCTCCGCACACAACGTAATCGCACAGTGAGCGATCAGGTGAGCTGGGTGGCTAGCTAGGGCCGCGACCAGATTGACCTCTGCTAAAAACTCTGTCAGGCATGAAAGGTTAGACCAGCTGTATGGGCAGATTCCCCATCCCCTTGAAAGTAACTGTAGGTCTCTTCCTCCTCCGTTAATTCTGCCACAAATGGTTTCAAAATGTTAGCAATGTAATGCGCCGAAGTCAGAATCTGATGAAAGGAGATGGGACTAGTAATGCGGCGTGGAGACACTGCACACCAGACCCCAACCTTCTAATCGTGCTATGGTATTTCTTGGAAGTTATGCGGATTATCTGTTGCCCAGGACCTGTGATTCTGTGAGCTGTCATACCCACTCAGGAGAAACCAGGCTTTATCAGACATAAAGAACAGATCCATGTCCCAGCCATTCATTGTTATCTCAGTGAACAGCCACTCACAAAACTGGAGGCGCTCTGGAGCATCTTCTGGTTTCAACAGGTGGAGTATACGTCAGTATGACCGACGTATTATGCAGGTCTCTTGTGGCAGGCGCCGGGTTCATTTAGTAGGACTCAAGTATTTTCTCGTAGACTGCAGCCACATTTTCTGGTGTGCGGGCATGTTTCGGTATGTTCTTTGACATGTTCAAAACAGATCCTGACTAACGCCATTTTCAGACTAAGTGTTCCATGGCACTTTTTGCTGTCACTTTGACACCATTAAACTTCTCAGCAACCAACTGACCACACCATTTCCACGACTTTGTTGTCACATAACTTTCCACAACAAACACCCGCTGCTCCACTGCGAGTACCATCGTCCCTTTTGCATTGCTCTACTCACACTGACACAGACCGCACTACCAGTGATGATGATGATGATTGGTTTGTGGGGCGCTCAACTGCGCGATCATCAGCGCCCGTACAAAGTCCCAATTTTTTCACAGTCCAATCTAAACCACTGTCACGAATTATGATGAGGATATGATGACAACACAAACTCTCGGCAGGGAACCGAACCCAGGTCCGCGTGATCCAAAGGTAGCAACTCTAAACCGGTGTGGATCACGTGGCGGCGGTGCGGTTATACCCATAAATTCACGTCAAGTCGTATACACACGTCTGGGTCACTTTTCTTTGCCCCACATCGTACAAGGTTTTATATTACATATGTAGTAGTAAATCATGTTAAGAGCAATAACTGATAATATGTAGAAATAAAACAGAACATTTGAAAAATAAGAATCAATTAAAAAATAACATAAAATAAAGGGAATTAACTGAAGTTCGAAGGAATAACTTCCATCGTACATTACTAAATGCAACTGGCATCCTCAGAAGAACTCGAGGTTTGCCAACAATCTACAACTACACCTACGTCTAAACCTATTGTTGCTAAACTATTGTACATCACCCAAAATGGTATGTACGTGCCTTGGTAATCCAAGAGTCTACAATACCTGTGTTGTCATAGCATTTTTTAAGTTTCTCTTAATAAAATGTATATGTGCCTATCATTATCTATAATTAAGGAAACATTTCTGGTGATCTGTTGACATTATTTTGATTCTACTTGACGTTATAGACTGAAAGTTAAGCAGTTGCCTTATAGATACCTGGTGTGCTATCATACTGACTTTAGTCCGCAAGTTTTCGTCACTTACAACTGTTCCCAGATCGCAATCTAATTGTCTGCAGTCTCTGATTCCCGTCGATGCAATAGGTGCACCATACATGGAGTAGTGGCAATGTCGCCCAGTTTGAGCCTCTTCCTGATGCATGGGAATATGCTGTAAACATGCCTTGCAGTGCTCCTAGAAAAAAATGTGTGCTAAATCTTATGGGACTTAACTGCTAAGGTAATCAATCCCTAAGCTTACAAACTACTTAACCTAAATTATTCTAAGGACAAACACACACACCCATGGCCGAGGGAGGACTCGAACCTCCACCGGGACCAGCTGCACAGTCAATGACTGCAGCGCCATAGACCGCTCGGCTAATCCCGCGCGGCAGTGCTTCTACAGTGCCAGTCAGACTGCGATGCATCTATCAGGCTCATATGTCTTTTATCAGTAATATGCGTTCCTGTGATCTCATACACACGATCATATTGTTCATACACCAACCAATACAGCGCTACCCTGTAACATACTACGATATCCATCGGACATATCCCGAGGATCACCAGTAAACCCTCTACAGGTGTAGTGCGGAAGGCACCGGTGAGCCTCTGAAGAACGCTCCGCTGAATTCGTCGCATTACTGTTTTGTAGCTGTCTAGTATAGGGCGAGGCGCCCATACGCTGGCAGCGAAGCCCAAAACAAACTCTTGTTAAGTTAAAACTCATGCGAGGATTAATGTTCCATGTTTCATTTCGTTGGAACCCTGCTGAGCGACTGAGGAGGAATGAAACGAAGGGATCTACCGTGACGTGCCACTCACAACAGCAGCTGCATAAATAATGTGAATGAGTCGCAACGGCGTGACGTGTGCACGATGCCGCTTAAAAAGACAGCTCCCCACCAAGTGTGGCAAGTGTCGTGGTACGTAGGTTTAAGCTTCATGTAGAACGCACACAGTCTAATGAGGTAGCTCCTATCGCGCCGATGTGACGTAACTGCGTCGGCTGGGACTCCACATCGCTGCCAGACGAACGTGACGTGCAGGACATGTTGACACGCTAAACGACTGTGCTATATGATCACTATTTACGAGACTTTCTCCTTTTGTTGTGTGATTGTCTGTGTACCCAGAATAATAACAAATGATCCTGGGTTCAATACTCAATTTGTTGGTCTTGTGGAGTATTTATTTACTGTCACAGAAGTGCTGAATAAAGCAACGGGAATACAGAACGTAAAAATTGAGAAATTATTGCACATGAAATGTCACAGACAGGTGCAGTGATCGAAATTATTTCATGGAATTTGTGGAAAAGATATAGAACTAAACAGACATACGTGAGAGCCAACACCTGAAACTTCGGCACTAGGACACTACTTCCTTCTCGTAGCTAATCTATAATTGAATATGCACCTTCCATCATGAGGATCAGATCTCATTATGAGTTTTGTGAGATCAAAAGCTTCATATGCAGCGTAACACAAGGAAATTTGCAGCTTTCTTGCGGCAAAGGAGGAGGATCCAGAAGCGGGAGCTCGAATCTAAACTATGCTTTACCAAAAGAACTTTTATCAATATGGATGTCATGCACAAGTTGTCTAGATTTGTACTGCAATTAATTTAAATACACAATATGTTTTTGGAAGACGTGATTCCTTTATAGTTATAGCATAGCATAACATTTTTAAGAACTTGATAATGGGACCATGTCCTTGAACATTTAGCCTTTTCAAATTAAATAAAACACACATCTGCAAAACTGGTGTGTCATATTTTACAAACAGATACCGTAATACTAATAGATGTACTATAGCTTCACAACAGATTTCTTTTAATACTCTCCCCTCACTGTTGCAGCCTTACTCCTCAAATTATGCAAAATAATGTACCTAACTATGCATTTTAGACATCTGTTGAAATTTGTTAATTGAGTTAACTAACGCCAGCAAAACTCCACCAGCCGAATAAGACGTGGTGCCATGTTACTAACTATTCTTCCTTCAACTACAGTCAAGTCAGATGCGTGACACGTTAGTGCCACGCCACATGTGTCAGCTGCGTGGCAGGTCCAGGCGCAGCTTGCCCCGCACTCGATGAGTGAGAGCCGCGTGTTGGCGATCATATTCGCTCACCTGTGAGATCAGAAGGCTAATGACAAAAGTTTGAGTGAAGTATCAAGACAAAGAAACCCCACGACAGACGACTGTGAAGTGGATCAAGAATCTAATCCAGATAAACTGCTTTTGTTTGAGCTATTAAGTTTTAGAAAAATTCCGGAACATCGTGGGCTCTATACAAAAATGGAAGTACTTGATGTAATACAAAGAGCACAAATATTTCCACTGGAAACTCACCATTCAATATTTGGTTTATTTCGTGAAGGCCATTTTTGCTTTACCAGGCCACTAGCATTTCCTCTTACTATGTTACCCGACAAAAAACTGATATTTTTATTGTCACTTCCATGCTTTTCCATGTCAACGACTCAATTGTAAAACTGAAACTTTTAAAACGTGAAACAACAGCGTAGAGAGAACGAGGTGGATTTCCATTTCTGTTTTCGTACTGCACAGAAAGTTCAGTCATTAACATTTGGTTTTTCCTACTGACCATTGCTTTGTACTGGTCCAACGCTGGCATAAGTAAGGCATATCTAAAATGGAGAAGAGTGCTGTCGTTAATTCCTTTCTGTTTTTGCGGCCGACTGTCATTACCATTGGTATACTATTAACAGACACACGGAACTGCACCACTGAAACTAATAATCGGAGAAGCGTGACTGGGCGATGAATGATTAGTGACTCGCAAAAAAACTCAAGCTGCATTACACACACGTGAAACAATATTGGGTTGAGTCTTCGTTCTCAGAACTCAACATTCAGGTGGCTTAACAGCTTCGTCATCTCTATTGAAGGTGATTTATGTTTTAATTGCACCATGCGTTTCTTCGTGAAAGTATCTCGCATAGTTGTTCTCATTATTTCTTCCCCATCAAAACCGCAAGGAGAGTTAAGTTACATATTCAAGGAAGCTTTACTGCCTAAGACACGTGCTGTAATTGAGCAGTCTTGGATAAGACACGGTAAGTATTTATTTGTCGCTTAAGCAGCAGGGCCATCTATTTTAATTCCGCTGCGTTCATTCTAAAGGCAATGGCTAAAATAATTATCATTGCCTTACATGTATTTGTCAAGAGGGAGACATTTTTGACTGTATTTCTGACTAACAATACTAAACACATTACAAATAGTGAACAGACGCACACCACGTAACTGATCCTGACAGTATTTGTTACAAACCATCCTAGTATATACGCGAAACATCAAAAAAGCAGAATACGTAATAACAGGACTCAATTGATCTTTAGAATACAACTAGAGCTTCCGTAGCGCTGTGGCGTGTGCCATAGTAACTTACCCACAGTAATTACTGGAAAAAAACTATGTTTCAAAGTAGAAGCAGAAAGTGCAGTCTATTTTCACTTACAGCATCTTTCAACAGCAGCATCATGCGATAGCCCAAATCACATAGACTTATCTGCAATTCGTCTGACTAAAGGCTTCATCACAACCACGCCTTTTCCCACCAAGTCCACTCTTTATGTAATCAATCAGCTCCCTCTTCCACCGCCCGTCCCTTATCCACTTCATGTCGTTGCATAAAACACGGAATATACTGACCTCCACACTCTTCTGTAACGTTATTAGCCTAAATCAATCGCTAGTTCAAACACGTACTCCATAATTTCTTATGAGAATCAAAAGCTGTATTACTCAGTATTTGCTTTTTTTCTTTTTCCTAACATACTGAATACCATTTAGAAAGTGACAGGACCTTTGTGCTTTCTCTCAGAATTCGTATTCAATTTTCGAACATAGAGAGCCATTCGGTAACACTGCGGAAACACACAGTATCTACTTTCATGATGATGGAATTTATTCCCAGCGTTTTCAGTTACGCTACGTCTTCCAAGTTTTTAGAAAATTACAAAAATGTGAAATACAAAAGTAACTAATTTTTGAAAGAGATGCATTAATAAAACTGAAACTGAATAATATGACTAGCAAAAAGGGAACGTTCCCTGAGACATTAAGTTCACAATAACATGATTGCATCTACAACGACAAACAACTGTTTAGTTAAATTTTTGGTCAGCGTCAGCCATTGTACGAAATATCAAGCACGATTACGTAATGTGCATCTTAGAGGAACAAGTAAATCAACCAAATATCACGAGATCAGACTGGGTTTGACTCTGATCCGTGCGAGAGAAATGTTTTTCCCATGATTTGATCGTATGTCTGACCAACTGAAGCTTGTGGCATTATTCTTCCAGCCAATTCATCCATTCGACCACAACTGTATTCGCCAAGACGGGTTAAGGTAAAGTTTTGGGACAACATGAATTACACCAGAACTGTATTGACTATATAATACGCAATTTACAATATCTCAGTCGCCCTTCAGTCTGATAATGAAATCAGTGGAAAGGAAAGAATTAAGAGCGCTACTTCTCACTGCAGTAGTATTACAAAAAACACTGATATCACAGGATTTTTACGTAGCCTTTAAAAGGTTGCATTGTATATAACTGCAAGGAAGAATAGTATTACGAAGAGAGAGAAGAGCATGTCACTATCTGTTTGCGGCTGGATAGAAATAAAAGCTTATCTAAATCGAATAGCGGAGAAAAAGACGTAAGTGTGTACAAATAGACGAGATTCTGCTGGGGCTCTCGTGCCATTTAGCCCTGTTCGGGTAAATAGCATTGGCGGGGCAGACAATCTGTTGCGTCTGCTTTTCATTAACGTCATAACCGGACACGACAACATTTATTACTTATGTAACTCGAAATTCTGTTACGATAACATACGCGTGCATTTTAAAGCGTTCAGCTTGTGTCATGTTTTTATTACAGTCAATGAACTTTGTACTAATACCTCCTGTCAGTAGGGGAGCACGTGAATCACTAATCGAACTGTAATTCTGGAATGGTTCTGTGGGTTTAAACTTTCGCTACTATTCCACAAGAGTAATTTGTTGGTTTACGAAAACAAAACAAATATGTAACAAAAGGAAGATAACTGGAGGTTATTTTGTTCACGATTAAAAACTAAACAGAAATGTAGAAAGGAAACAGCAGGCGCTACAAACAATGTATGTTAATGTTGTTCAAAAAATGGGTGTTAGCATTATTCACTTTAATGAATATTCAGTCATGAAATGTATTCGCAGTTGCGAATGTGGACAACCATCAGCTATATAATTGAATGATGAGATTGAAAATTTCTGCCGAACCGGGACTCGAACCCTGACTTCCTGCTTATCGCGAGCGGTCGCCTTACCATTTTGCTATCCGAGCACAACTCACAGTCAGACTCAAACTTCCAAATGTTGTCAATCATATGTCTACATCCTGCACTCGTACATCATTACGTATTATACGTATACATTGGTCTTCAATATGGTTCAAATGACTGAGCACTATGGGACTCAACATCTTAGGTCATCAGTCTCCTAGAACTTAGAACTACTTAAACCTAACTAACCTAAGGACATCACACACATCCATGCCCGAGGCAGGATTCGAACCTGCGACCATAGCGGTCGCGCGGTTCCAGACTGTAGCGCCTAGAACCGCTAGGCCACTCCGGCCAGCTATACTATGGTCTACATAATAGATGTACGAGTGCAGGTTGCAGACACATGGTTGACGACACATGGAAGTTTAAGTCTGGTTGTGAGTCGTGCCCTAATGGTAAGGCGATCCATCGCGATAAGCGGGAAATCCTGGTTCGTGTCCCGGTACGGCACAAGTTCCATTATGGAGGTGATAGTTGTCCATTTCATGCAGTTTCATAACGGGTGCAGTCGCCACAGTGCCTACATACATGTCCGAAGAAATATTGCATCGTATTTCTGAACAACACAGGCACTGCAACATTGTATATATTTAGGCGTTCTAGTTAAGTGTAAGTGGTATTCTTGCATTTCTAAATAAATAAAGGAAAGTTTGTTAAGTACCCACTGTACGAGAGAAAACTTCTGATCAAATAAGTGAAGTGGAAACGGCCAATACTCATCATCGACTATACGAACCAAGAGTTTTCGTTTAGCTTCGTAGAAAACTGATTTGTATGCCAACTAATTATCTTCTGATATAGGGCACACTACGCTCGTTACGAGCTGGTCTCCTGGTCGCTCTTATAATTTGGGTGGCATTATACCCCGAAATGTGATAGCTTTCAACATTACAGCCGGTGCGGTAGTTGTCATCAACTCGCGAGCGCCCTAAAATGAAAATCAAGAGAAGTCTCGCGCGATCCACGCGAATGTGGTGAGGAGCTCACACTGCGCCAACTTTACACCGTGCTCCGAGCAACTAGTCCCTGAAATGTGTGCATGTTACCAATGCTTTTATCTCGTGCCGAAAATTTTCAAATTCGTAATACATAGCTTCACCTGTGCAATAATTTCTTCTGATGTTTCCACAACCTGCGAATACTGGCATGTACGATGAAAATATCATACGGTGTATACTACAAATTTTGGGTAAGTATTTTAAAACAGAAAGAGCCATTAATGAATCTGTGTTGTACAAACTGCATTGTGAGAAGATGGTTGAGTCCCCATTTTACCCATGCCACGTTGATTTTGAACGCCGTCTTATACGTTTAATTTAAGTATATTACTTATTACGCAATTTAAAGAAAAATTACGTTTCATGAAAAACTTTCTAAAAAATTAAGTTTATTTGGAGGTGACACGTAAATATACGTTGGAACTCGTGTATAATGCGTTTATTTTGTTAAATGTTCCAAGCGCTGTCTTTCTGGAGCAATGGACATGTCTGACTGCAAACGGGTATTCCCCTGAACGCAAACGAAAATTTCTGTCATTTCATTACAACACGCAATTCGTAGTATCCCCCGCATCAATAAACATTACAGCAGAATAAAATTCTTTGATACTGGCCGCCAAAAAATCCACACGTGACAAGTCCCGTAATGAGACTCACAACGTTTTCTCCTGTCTGAAGCCACCTTTCATATTTTGGTCCACCAGAAAGAGCAAAATGTAGTTCCAGGATTTCAAAACCTTTAACTAAACGGCTGTAGTAAATACGGCCTAAACCAGCGGCTCACATTCCGTGCCAGTTGGTGCAACCGAAACAACAGTTGAAAACATGCTAACAATATCTAGAGTCACATGACAGAATAGGTTACGAAAAACTGAATATACTGAGAGAGGCAGCAGCGCAGTAAAAATGATTCGTAAGTCTATTGGGATGATCACGCACACGGAAGTGACTTAGAACTCATTAAGGGTCGAGAATCCTAGACAACGCAGTGTCAACGAAGAAAATGCAGTCTGTACTAAATAAATGAAACAATCGAGAAAAACTAACAATCGAGAAAAACTATTACCAAACCTGATGCAAACCATCCAAATGCAAAGACGAGGCTATATGGGTTCAGGGAAAACACCATTTGGACAACCAATTAAAGGAAAAATGTAGTGTCCACCAAGAGTCCAGTCTAACACTGCTGCTGGTCGAGGTGGCCGAGCTGTTCTAGGCGCTACAGTCTGGAACCGCGCGATCGCTACGGTCGCAGGTTCGAATCCTGCCTCGGGCATGGGTGTGTGTGATGTCCTTAGGTTAGTTAGGTTTAAGTAGTTCTAAGTTCCAGGGGACTGATGACCACAGAAGTTAAGTCCCATAGTGCTCAGAGCCATTTGACCCATTTTTTTTCTAACATTGCTCCTAGCCGCAGGACGTGTTTACGCACAGTGAACACTAAAGTCAGACCGTCTTTTTACTAGGCGTAAACACTAGTCATTAATCGTATCACGCGTCATTAACGATTTTACATGGGCGTGTCAAATTGGGCAGACGTTGTTCCCAGCAGTCTACATTTCTACAAGGGGAACCAACCGTAAGTCGCTCTCTGATGCAGCTGAATTTTCGCAGGGTGAAAGAAGGGCGAAATGAAGAGACATCCGTTTTAGCTTAGGTGCCGACACTCAATAGCTAGCATGAAAATAACGGTTAAAGTTTCGACGTTAGCGCGGCGTAAAACGAAGTGAGTGTAGCGTAGTGACTATGCGCAGTTTCCGGTTTCTGCGCCCAGAGTTCAAATCTATTCTTATGTTTTTTTTCCATTTGCTGCAGCGGAATCGTGTGAAAATATTTTTTTCTCATATTATGAAATAAAATGTAATTACTGACTAAAGAAATAACGAATTCATATTTTATTAAAAACAAACTTTATCTTCACAAATTTTATATAATCTTATACAATTAACAGTAATTGAAAACGAAAAATATAAATTACAGTATTTCAACGTTTGCTTTCATTCTTAATTTTATTCTTCAAAACAGCCAGTGCATTCCCAGCATGATAACTATCACAAAAACATTTAAAGCTTAAAAATTCTGTGCACCACGAGCAGCGCGCGAAGGTAAAGAAGTGCCCTATTATCATAGGGCAAAGGGAAACTATAAGTAGAAGCCATGCAATTAAAATACACACGTTGGTCCACTATCAATTACAGGCTCCTGCTTTCGATAAAATGCTTCAATGTGGGTGGTTTGACGCGAAATTATGGCCATATTGCGAGGTATTTAGCAACGTTAACGAGGCTGCTTTTCCTAATGATATATACACTAAAAATGTGACAGTCACATATCTGTCCGTGAGAAACCAAAAAATGAAGTACTAGAACATGTATGTTTATCATTTTCAATTCAGTTTAATTATATAAGATTATACAATATATATAATGATAAAATCTATTTTTAATAAGATTTAGAGTGCTTATTTCGTAAGTCAATAATTCCATTGAATTTCAAGATTTACAAAAAAATATTGATGTTACATTGTTCCACGACAACAAAAGAAATAAAAAAACCGTAAGATAGGATCTGAACATGGGGCGTAAATGTTCCCAACTGTGCTCTTAGCCACTAAGTAACCGACGCACTTGGTTCTACGCAATGTGAGCGGACTCAAGAAATGGCGTCAAAACTTCGAACGATATTTTCTCGGAAACTACTGAGTGTCGGCACCTAAGCAAAATTACGATACTGCAGTGTCTGTGATATTCCGAATCGCGATGCGATGTCCCTTTGGACGTGCACACATGTCCGAAGGAACAGGCACTGGGGTGACTACAGCCGTTATGAAATACAAGAAATATATTCGCACTTGCGAATATGGCAACCAACAGCTGTACAACGGAATGACGACAATGCAAATCGGTGTCGGACCGGGACTCGAACCCGGATTTTCTGGTTATCGCGAGCGGTCGACTTACCATTTAGCTATCCGAGCATGACTCACAGCCAGAATAAAACTTCCGTAAGTCGTCAACCATGTGTCGACAACCTGTACTCGTACACGTATAACACACAAATGGATGTAGGAGTGCATGTTGTAGACACAAGGTTGACGACATATGGAAGATTCGGTGTGGCTGTGAGTCGTGCTCGGATAAATCCAGGTTCGAGTCCCGGTCGGGCACAAATTTTCATGTCGTCATTCCATTATACAGATGATGTTTCTCCGTATTCGCAACTGCGAATATATTTCATGTATAACCCAAATTAGGCCTTGCACCGTGCGATGTTTCGACTGAGTCAGAGAGCGATCTATGTTGGATTCCCTTGTCAGAATGATGATAACCTCGTTCACAAGTCCAAAAATATAGAAGAAATGGTTTGAAGAACATGATGATGAAACAACATGTCGTCTCTGGTCGTCAATCGCCGAATTTGAATATTATCAAGTCATTGTGGTTTGTTCATCGACTTGCCTAAGGCGCAAAAATGGTTCAAATGGCTCTGAGCACTATGGGACTTAACAGCTGTGGTCATCAGTCCCCTAGGACCTAGAACTACTTAAACCTAACTAACCTAAGGACATCACACACATCCATGCCCGAGGCAGGATTCGAACCTGCGACCGTAGCAGTCGCGCTGTTCCGGACTGCGCGCCTAGAACCGCGAGACCACCGCGCCCGGCCGCCTAAGGCGCAGCGCGCTAGTTAACGAGGGAAGGAAGTGAGCTAGATACGGATTAAGAGCGCAAGTCCAATTAACGACCGTTGGTCCTTTACACTGGTCTAGAAAATAACGTGCAGGTCACCAGACTATTCTTCAGAAGAGACTATGCACAGACTGTAGCGACATTTGAATACTAATGGCAAGGAAAAAAATTATCTTTAATTATGCGACAGCCGTAGGATTACTACCTTCAACCATTAACCAGATGCGTATATGCGAAAATTTGCCACTTGAAATGTTTGGGTAACGTGCTAAGCAATTGTTTTTATAGTAAGTTCCTAAGCTTCCACAGCCAGTGTCAATTTGCATGATGTTATTTTGGCTATTAGGCCGAGTCATTATGCAACACTAAAAAAACTACAATATCGACGTTTTGATTGACTGTGCAGAAGTCTCTCAAGTCGCCCTGAAGAGGACCGACGTCGGTATTTTACTTGTTTTAGTGTTTCATAATGACGCGGCCTAATACCCAAAATGATTTTATTCAAACTGTTTCTTTCTTATTTCTGTTTAAAGCGAATATTTCTGATTGGCTTTTAGACATTTCTAAGATCTTGGACCGTTACAGGTCCTTCGTGGATGAGATACCTCCAGGCCATGCAGAGTTGGTAATCGCTTTGAAAATATCAAGGAACTTTGACAGCAGCCCGAGCAACGGGAAACTGACGTACTAGAGCATGCATTCATACCATGAAATAGTGCACTGATAATGGCTAGGCAATAACCGAAATCTAGATCTGTCCAATAAAAACTTGAAAGAAAAGGATGACTGACTGCTGTGCTCTACCATTAGAAAGTCATATCACAGTCGTTGAGTGCACCCACGTTCCTAATTGAAGGTAACTTGACCAACTGAATTAGATTTCCTTAAATGAAAAAAAAATAACAGGACGCAATTAGAACACCAAAGATACAACGACATGAGAAGATACCAGCGAAACCTAGTCAGGAGTGATAAACCCACAACAGACTAACGAAAATTTGCGACACAATAGGATATAAACGCAAACATCCTGCTTTTCGCAAGTAGTCGCCATGAGCCTTAGGCTATGTGAGTAGGCCACACTGATGTTCCCACAGAAAGGGTGACTGCTCCTGAAAAGAACAGAAGAGTTCGAGGCTCGGTCTGGATTAACTTTTCATTAGTGACTTATACATAGCTTTGAAAATTATCGACTGGAGGGCAGGGGTGCAACGTCACGTTGGCCTAGTGCTCATGTGCTGCTGATACACGATTAGGATCGGCTCGAGTATCTGGTTACTCAGACACGTCCTCGCCTCACGACAGAACGTGGTCCTAGTCTTGTCCGCTCTCAAAAGAAGGATATGCGGTATCTGTGGTGGATCTGACTAAAGAGTACAATGCTGATGCGGGATACAAGAGTTTGAAGCACACCACTGAATACAAATTGTTGAACACGGGGTTCCGCAGCAGACACACCTACTTGTTCCAATGTTCAACCCACAGTATCGTCAACTACGACTGCAGTGGGCACGGAATCATCGAAGTTGGACCTCGGATCAACGGAAATGTGTCACCTGGTCGTATAAACGACGCTTCTCGTTACACCAGGTTGATGATCGTGACTGGAAGTGCTGTCATTCAGGCAAACGGTTGTTCGAAATAAGCACCGCGCCACAGACGCAGGCCGGTGGAAGACATATACCGGGGCTTCCATGGGAGGCACCATGACAGCTATCGACCATGTGAACATTGCTGTGAACTGCGTGCATCCCTTCATGTTTGATTTCTTCCCAGACGGTGCTAGTACCTCCCAGCAATGTAACTGTCCATGTCATAAGGCCAGGATAGTGCTACAGCGCTTTGAGGAGCACGGTAGTGAACGCCTACTGATGTTTTGGGCAACCAAATTCTACTTATAAGAACCGACAGAATACACCTGACATACTATCGGGCGTCATCTCCACCCCCACAAACCACCGGTCCGTAATTTACGGAAATAGTGCGACTTGTGCGTAGACATCTGGTGCCACTTGCCTCACATGAAACATACCAAAGGACTTGTCGAAACCATGCCATCGCTGCTGCACTGCTTTGCAGAGATGGGCCAACGCGCTGTCAAGCAAGTCGTCATTACACAGACAGGAAAAAACCAGCAAGGAGGAGTTGTGCGACATAAACGAAAGTTAATTGGTGTCTCTCTACATCTGAAAGATGATGACTATTCAAATAATCGCACCAGTCGCATAAGAGTGGGGCTAGTAGCGCCACTGTGAGGACGCAAATAAGGTTAGCATCAAATATACGCTGCAACGGTCGTCAGTTTTCGTTAGCTTTGAGATTGAAAAGGGTGAGATGATGTTGGCCGAGAATGCCTTTAAGGCGAAAAAGACGACATTATCAACTTCTCACTAAGTTTGAACGAGGTCGTGTAAGGGCTACGAGAAGCTGGATGTTCCTTCTGCGATATTGCAGGAAGACTCGGAAGGAATGTGGCCACTGTACATGACTGCTGGCAACGGTGGTCACGAGACTGCACGGTCCCAAGAAGACAGGGCATCACAGTGACAGCTAAATGTTACAAATCGGATACTTCAAGGATATCTCTGATCCAGACGGCCTGTAGCGTTCATTCCACTGGTTTCTTTTGCGACATCACTGCATTGGAGGGCAGAGTGGAGGTCTGTTGTGTTTTCTGATGAAAGTCGGTTCTGCCTTGGAGCCCATGGTGACCATGTGTAGGTTACGAGGAGACCAGTTGAGGGCCTGCAACCAACCTGTCTGCGTGCTAGACACACTGAGTTTACACCTGGAGTTATGGTGAGGGGTGCGATTTGTATGATGGTAGGAACACTTCTGTGGTTATTCCACACATCCTGACTGCAATTTTCTACATCAATCTGATGATCCGACCTCGTGTACTGTCATTCATGAACAGCATTCCATGTGGTGTTTTCCAACACGATAACGTCGTCCACTAACCGCTCTTGTAAACCAACATGCTCTACAGAGTGTCGACACGTTGCCTTGGTCTGCTTGATCACCACGTCTGTCTCCAATCGAGAACATACGGCACATCATCGAGCAAAAATCCAGTGACATCCACAAACAGCATTAACCTTCCCTGTATTGACCGACCAAGTCCAAGAAGCAATGAACTCCATCCCACAAACTGACATCTGGCTTCTGTACAACACAATGCATGCACATTTGCATGCTTGCATTCAACATTCTGGCGGTTACACCGGTTACTAAAGTACCAGCACTTCACATTTGCAACGACTTACCTCGCGCGTACATTAGCCTGGGATCCTTCAATGTTAATCATTTGAATATGCTACCTAGATGAATATATAGCCGAATTTTCATTACTCTGCATTAATTATTTTTTGGTATTGCGATTTTTTTCCAACTGTGCATTTTTGCTCAACAGAGCAGGTTCATTCGGCAACTATTATTATTTCGTAATGCGATGCAGAATGAACAAAGAATACCATTGAGAGACGTAGTCTTAACCAGAAGAACACACTCCAAGAAAACCGAGATAAATTTTCGACATTGCTGCCTTATATACCAAGTAAGGAGACAACTTACCCTTTAAATTATTTTTCTTGTGCTCTTAGACATGCTGCTTATCATCTTCAGATATTTTAAGATACCAGACCACTCATACTTTGCAAGATTTATTTGATTCTCAATTCGATACATCAGCCAGAAAAATTCTAAACGAAATCACAGAACGCGCTAGCCGTCAACAACAACGAGAAACAAATGATTTTGCAAATCGGTAAAAATACAATTCAAGTGAGACACAAGGTTACTTTACAAATTTATATTTTTAGTATGTTGCGTGGCGATATGTATCTGGAAAGTGTCACTGCTTTTCCTAGAGACGTTATTGTAATCATACAACTCTGCCTCAACAATTATTTAATACGTGAACCTTGCCAGATGTGTTTGTGTTTCCAATGATAGTAGAAATCAAAAATAGTGATATGAGTTGTTGATAACGCCGAAACACGTTTATCACATTTCAATTCAGTTTCGCAGTAATTAAAGTGACATACTCGCTAATGAAATGAATCATAAATAATTATCACAGTTTGAGAATAACAGTGATACACATACTTACAACACAAGGGGAAAATGGCATTTATTACCCAATGTTAAAACTGTCAGTGGCTCAGAGATGAGTTCAATATGCAGCAACGAAAAGTTCTGATCATTTGCCAAATAACATAGATGTCGGACAGATGGCGAGGCAAGTTTTAAATCTAATTTAATATCATTTCTCCTGAACAACTCCTTTTATTCCACTGACGAATTTCTACTTAAAAATTTATAGCCACTTTAAAAAAAATAGTATTTGCACGACTAGAAGTTAAAATAATTCTGTGTTCATTAACGTTAATACGAATCATGTAAACATATCCTGTAAACTGCTTGTCCCACGTCACTTCGATAACAGAATCGTTCAGATGACCTACGGAATATGTAACTAAGAAATTAACTAACAATTACAATTTACTAAATAATGATAAAGCTGCTGTGTACAGTACATAGATCAACGTGTGTGTACGCAATCAGCGTCTGAAGCTACAAGAGTTCTGGCTGAATTAACCGATCGTTCGAAAACTAACAAGCCCGTTAAATTCCAATATATTCTATTTTACTTTTTTAAGATAGTATTTCGGGACGCTACTAGGGGGTATATGGCATGTAACAACGTTCGAATGCGATATATTTATATTTTCATTTCCATCTGTATTTCCTTTTTATTTATTTTATTCGTAGATTTACTTGTTTCGGCAACTTCAGGGTCATAACATTTTGTCTTACATAGAACAAGTCGTTCTTCATATACATATTGCATTGAGTAAAACACATTAGCTGTAAGAGCTTTTGAACCTAACATGGAATCCAAAAATTTCGTACGGTTTTGACAAAGTGTGAAAACAGTACTAGTTATAGTAGAGAAAAAAAACAGTTTGTATTTGTTTGTGAAACGTGGATTGATAATGTCATATTACAGAAGAGGAAGATTTATGCTGTGGGCAATGGCGCAGCGGGCGGGAGAGAAGGAACGGCAGAAGGAGAGAACGAGGAACGCGACAGAACACAATAATGAAGGGAAGGGGAAAGAAAGTAACACACGGAAACAAAGAAAATGGTAAGTGGGAGAAGATGTGAGAGTTTGCTTCACTGCTTGAGAGAAATAGCCATAATGTACATTTTAGTAACGCAGCCATGCAGACACGGATTTTTAACTGTGGGGTAAATAATAGTTTCCTGGAAAGGGTATACAAATTGACTCACCTCCAAGAAGAAAGGGCGGTTGAGTGTGGCCCTAAAACTCTGGAAGAGAGCCGTGCCCCCTAGCGGCGGGCGCGGGGAGGGCAGCGGAGAGGCGCTTCGGAGCGACTCCCGCTGCCGCTGGTGCGCTGCCGCTGCCGCCGCCTCCGACACCTCGTCCTCGCTGCTAGTCGAAGATGTCGACGGCGTCTTAGTGCCGAATACGCGCACGTACCAAGGGTTCTCGCGCCACTCCATATATCTGCCGCCGGCTTCCGTCTGGGTACTGTTCTCGGCAATCGAAACGACATCGAGCTGCGGCTCGCTCCCGGACTGGTGGACCGTGGTCGGCAGGACCGCTCGGTACACACAATCCAGCCACTGAGAGAAGCGGGTTGTTAATGCTGTCTCCCGCATCGGGAACGAATCGGATGCACTGCGTTCGCAGGTGGAATGCAACACGCGACCTAGCCACGAGCTGTAGCGCGTCCGAGGCAAGTTGCCCTCCGCGGGTTCATCTCCAGCCTGGGAGTGGGTACTGTGCGCGGAGTGGAGTGCCATTCGGTACTGGCTACCACTGGTCATAGCGAGACTATTCCGCGGCGCAGACAGGACGAAGAGCTACTGTTGCCGTCACCGTGGAAACCGGAGGCTGCCGGCGGCGGCGCGGAGACGCGCGTGCGCACTTGGTTCGCGCAAGCGTCGCGTCGCGTCGCGTCACATGGACCACCGCCGCGCCGTCGCCTTCGTTCCTGTCAGTTGCTTGTGCACATTGCAACACTAACAACCACGTATGCCACTGAAATCAACTTCCTAACTAACATTTGCTACATCGTAATACACAAAAGATTAGAAAAACAGGGCTCCATGTTTTTCCACACTGAAGCTGTCAAAAAAAAATTATCGTGCTTCACTAAATATGTTATTTTGCATACTACTTTCAGAGCGCCACAGCTCTATTTTCATTGTAAACAATCATTTCTTTCATTTGGAATTGCGCAAGTTCGTAGCTAGATGTATACCCCGTAAGTGTGTGGCAGAGAGTATTTCTCGTACCACTATAGTCCCCCCCCCCCCCCTTGCCCTGTTTCATTCGCGAACAGTGCGCCGAATGAACGACCGTCGGATAATCATTCTTATGAGCTCTAATTAATCTGAATTTCACGTCGTGGTCATTTCGCGCACATCATCTTAGGATTTCACTCTCTCTATTAATCCGACCTAGTAAGTGTCTCAGGCTACAGAGCTTTCAAGAATCGGTCTAACAAATGTTTTATACGCCACTTCTTCAGCAGACGAATTATATTTTTTTAGGAATATTTGAGTGATCGTGGCATCTGATTTTCCTGCCGTCAGTTGTATCGAGACTCCGAGGAATTAATGGCATTAGCTGCCAGTGGCCGTTGATTAAATCAATAGGACAAGTTGATAATTTGTGCCGGACCGGGAGTCGAACCCGGACTTCCTGCTTACTAGGCAGCCTGCTGAACACAGCGCCATCCGGACACGCAGGTGATCGCGACTGCACGGACTACTTCAGCACACCTTCCGTCGGACGCAAAATCTCAACTTATCGACACACTACTACTGTGGTGGCTCTTGCCCATTATCCTCATTACTCGCAGAATTTCCCTGATTTCCGTAAGAGTTCGAGCCTGGCGGCCATTCGTACTGAAGTGATCAATTGGTCGTCCTCACCTTAATTATGTATGTGAAGCTTGTTCTTTCGTACATGCCCGAAAGAACAGTCACTGCATATACACACACAAGTCGAGGGTGGCCAGTGATGTAATCAGTGCAGATGCGCACCAGGCTCGATCTCTTACGGAAATCGCCGAAATTCCGCGAGTAATGAAGATAATGTGCAAGAGCCACTACATTAGTAGTGTCAATAAGTTGAGAATTTGGGGCCGACGGAAGGTGTGCTGACGTAGACCGTGCTGTTGCGATCACCTCTGTGGCCAGATGGCGCAGTGTTCAGCGAATCTGCCTAGTAAGCAGGAGATCCGGGTTGGAATCCCGGTCCGACACAGGGTTGGAATCCCGGTCCGACACAAATTTTCAACTTATCACATTGATTTAAACGATGCCTACGGGCAGGTAATGTCATTAACTTCTTTCTGTCTTGATTCATAGTGGCTGCAGAATCCAAATGGTGTCCGCTGTTTCGGACATGTCCGAAAGAACAGACACCACAAATAAAATTAGTTGTATGTTCGTTCTACGTAAGGTCAAAGGATGGAACCGTTATCTTGGAGGATTAACAGGAGAGATAAATAAGACCCGAAGAAGAGCGGCACATTTGGTAACGCGTTTGTTTAGTTAGCACAAGAGCGCAAGGTAGCTGCCAGTCAAACTCGAGTGACGGACGCTACAAGAGAGCCTTGCGTGTCAAGGAATTCGGAGAAGGGTGAGAAAACATATTGCGTCCTCCCAGATACATCTCGCAAAGTTACCACGATGCGGAAGTTGAGCAAATTCTAGCTCATGTGTCGTCTTCATGAACAGTCGTTTCCACTCAACGTTCACGAATGGAAAAGAAACGACAGGAAAAGGTAGGTGTTCCACAAGTTGTCTCTGCCACACGTAGTAACGCAGTTTGCGGAGTGCACTTGTAGATGCATATTGCGCTCTTGGCGTAGTTGTCCTGCTCAAACAGGGCATGCCGCGTTATCTGTATGTTCTAACTTGTGTAGCGGCTACTATTTAGTCTGGCGTCGTAGTCGACGGTGTGTCCTGTGATGCTCCAAATCCGACACTTTATTTTTTCCAATGTGGCAATCCCCGTGGAAAAATCTGAAACGATCCTTGTCTGGAAACACATTTAGCCACTCGGCAGGCCTGCGACGACGTTCAATCGAACGTCGTCCTGCACACACTAGAAAGCATCGAACCGTCGACGGAGGTACTTGTAGATGCACAACTCGGGCCAACATTGCGCGATCTAAGTATATGCCCTTTTTTCTATCTAATGCTGGCCTATACATTTCAGTATGAGCAACTCATCTCCTGACGACCGCTGATTTTGACTTGGACAAGGACTTGGACATCTGACCTTGGACTGAGCTTGGTGTCACAGTGACACATGACAATACTGGGCGCTCTATGCCACGTCAGTAAGTTACTGCTGGAACACGGTTCTACACTTCCTTCGACTTCGAATTCAATGGGACCAGTGCTTCTGAGTGTTGCAATTTTCGCAAACGTCCTTTCTTCTTTTAAGTGTGTCAACGTATATACGAGAGATTGTTGAAAAGTAATGCCTCCGAATTCTTTATGTGAAACTCAAAGCTATTTGAATAAAATAAACGTTATTAACATTCTACATCTTTACTCTTAGCGTCTACACATCTGCAGCCTTCTGCCGCTACAGAGATAAGAATTGTAGCGTGTAATATGGCGGTGTGTAACGTAATTGTGCTGGTGCGTGAGAAACAGCGTTCTGTAATCGAGTTTCGGATTCGAAGAGTTTGTCCACACATGGAGCACCCTCTCCCTTAAGCATGAAAATGACACACCACACACGACCGCTACATCTGCAACAATCCGACGCCTTGGGGTCACTGTCATCGATCATCCTTCATACAGTCATAACTTGGTGCCATCCGATTTTCATCTATTTCCAAAACACAAAGAACATCTTCAGGGACTCCATTTTGATAGTATGAAGCAGTGTAAGCAGAGGTGGCTCCGTCAAGAAAATCCAGCATGCTGTAGTGACGGTGTTAACAAACTGACCTCTCGTTGGGAATATTGTGTTCGTCGCCAGGGCGTGTAAGTTTAGAAATATGTATGTAGACTTGAATAATAAAGATGACGAATGTTAATAACGTTTGTTTTATTTAAAATGCTTTAAGAGTTTACACAAAAAAATCGAAGGCAATTGTTTTCAGCACGCCTTCGTACGTTAGTGTCAGAAGAGCCACAGCTACGTTACTTGTGGTGAAGACGAAATTTCAGAATTTGAAGAAGAAAATAATTGTATTGGTATAATTGGTATCCAAGGTAAATTATCCATCACAATGAACGGTATAACTGATCCTGGAGCTCGTTTTCTACTGACGGCAATTTGTGGCCGTTTCCTTCGGTCTACGCGATCCACGCAAGAGTACAATCATAGATCCGTAGACAAACGCAAGCATTTTTTCATGGAAGCATTGGCCGTCTTTTCCCACAGTTACATAAATGTATTAACAGTTACAGTGATTATTTTTGAAATAATAAACAGTTTACTTGCTTTTTCCATCCCTTTCGTTTTTCATTTGACTGTCATGCTACTGTAAGAATCTCGACGGAAGAGCCATAGGAATTTGGGAGCTCTTCTGATACTGAAGAAAGTAACCACATACTAAACAAAACAGGTTCGTATGAGATATTTGTCCAGGTCTATCGATTTGATACTAGGATTCTTTCATCACAGACAGATTGCAAGATAAATTCTAATCAAAAACACACATTACGACAGCAAAGGCTTATTATTTTTCCTTGCTCAACTCCTTCAGGAAAAAGGAGAAAGGCCGAATTTCGGTTATGCAGTACCTCCTCGCCCGTCATCACACACTAGTGAAACATGGGTTAAAGCTGTATGAATAGCTAATTGAAGTATACAGAAGGCGTCTTGAATGCCAAATCAACGTGTTCCCAGCTCTCGTCATTTGAGGGTATGTAATGCACCCGGAACATTGTCCGACTGACCTCCAAACCGTTGAACACAGTATACTAAACGGTCGACGTTATTGTGACACCGTGTACATCTTTTCAGGGGCGCATTCCGCCTTAACTACATTTTTATGATCAAGCGAGGAGCCCGCAGCGGTTAGCACATTGGACTCGCATTCGAGAGGACGACGGTTCAAATCCGCGTCCGGCCATCCAGATTTAGGTTTTCCGTGATTTCCCTAAATCGCTCCAGGCAAATGCCGGGATGGTTCCTTTGAAAGGGCACGGCCGATTTTCTTCCCCATCCTTGACACAATCCGCGCTGTACTCAGTCTCTAATGACCTCGATGTCGACGGGACGTTAAACCCAATCTTCCTTCCCTCCTTCATTTTAATGGACGACAATACGCGGCCGCATCGAACACGGCTTGTGCAGGAGCTCTTGGAACGAGAGGATATTCGGTTAATGGACTGGCCTGCCCTTTCCTCCCCCTTAAATCCCACCGAACTCGTGTGGGATGCGTTGAGGAGAGATATTTCAGCACATCCACACGCACGGACTGCCAGCCAGCAGTTGACTACCGCGCTGGTGAAGGGATGGAACGCCCGACCACAAGAATACCTAATCAGTCTTGCGGCCAGGATGGAAACACGTCACAGAGCATGAATCACACACCCTACTAAGAACCGTGTCCCACAGTCTGTAATGTCCAAGGGACTATTATAGATCGAGGTGCCTTCAGCATAATACATATCTTTGAATAAAAGTGACGTTTCTGTTCGTCTCGTTGAGTATTTCTTTCAGTTAGCTTCTGTACTATACTGTAGCATTTCCAACTTTCATCGAGCTATCCTATTTGGCAATGACACATCATGCGAAAGTTACTTTTGTTCTTAAGTTTTGCACACCCGTTCATAAACCGCCTAACTCGAGACAGACTGCAGATCATGGTATCTAGTGAGGTTAGTACAGAATCCGACCAAAAAGTAGCTTACGCTAAGTCTTAAATGTGGGTCAAACATGGTAATCTGATGTTTCTATAGACTGCCTATATCAGGAACAATAGTTGGGGAACATTTACGTGTAAATTTTTCTGGTCATTATACACTGAAGACCCAAACAAACTGGTACACCTGTCTAATATAGTGTAGGGCCCCCGCGCAGGCGTGCCGCAACACGACGTGGCATGGACTCGACTAATGTCTGAAGTAGTGTTGGAGGGAATTAACATCATGAATCCTGCAGGGCTCTCCATAAATCCGTTAGAGTACGAGCGCGTGGAGATTTTTTCTGAACAGCAAGTTGTAAGGCATCCCAGATACGTTCAATAATGTTCATGTCTGGGGAGTTTGGTGGCCAGCGGAAGTGTTTAAAATCGGAAGATATCACACTGGAATTGCCCAAGTCTGTAGGAATGCACAACGGACATGAAGGATACAACTGATCACACAGGATGCTTACGTACGTGTCACCTGTCAGAGTCGTATCTACACATGTCAGGGGTCCCATATCACTCCAGCTGCACACGCCCCACACGATTACAGAACCTCCACCAGCTTGAAGATTCCCCTGCTGACATGCAGGGTCCATACATACGTGAGGTTATCTCCTTACCCGTACACGTCCATCCGTTCCACAGAATTTGAAACGATACTCGTCCGACGAGGGAACATGTTTCCAGTCATCAACAGTCCAATGTCGGTGTTGACAGGCCCAGGCGAGGTGTAAAGTTTTGTGTCCTGCAGTCGTCAAGAATACACGAGTGAGCCTTTGGCTCCGAAAGCCCATATCGATTATGTTTCGTTGAATGGTTCGCACGCTGACACTAGTTGATGGCCCAGTTTTAAAACCTGCAACAATTTGCGGATAGGTTGCCCTTCTTTCGTCGTTGGTTCCGTTCTTGCAGGATCTTTTTCCAGCCGTAGCGATATCGGAAATTCGGTGATTTAACGGATTCCTGATATTTACGGTACACTCGTGACATGGTCGTACGGGAAAATCGCCACTTCATCGCTACGTCGGAGATGCTGTCCCGCATCGCTCGTGCGCCGGCATAACGCCACGTTCAATCTCACTTCAATCTTGATAACCTGCCACTGCAGCAGCAGCAACCGATCTAACAACTGAGTCAGACACTTGTCTTATACAGGCTGACCGCAGTACCGTATTCTGCCTGTTTACATATCTCTGTATTTCAATACGTTTGTTACTTCTGGAAAAAGTCCGTTCCCTTTCATAACCAAGCCGGCCGAAGTGGCCGTGCGGTTAAAGACGCTGCAGTCTGGAACCGCAAGACCGCTACGGTCGCAGGTTCGAATCCTGCCTCGGGCATGGATGTTTGTGATGTCCTTAGGTTAGTTAGGTTTAATTAGTTCTAAGTTCTAGGGGACTAATGACCTCAGCAGTTGAGTCCCATAGTGCTCAGAGCCATTTCTTTCATAACCAAAACCTCAACCTATTAATCTTCGCCCTAATAATGACGTTTCTTACTCAATTTAATAGAAAAATTGCTCGAGCCTCGACCACTTTTTTAATTGTACACGTTGCATCTAAGCAACAAGTTTTGATTCTCTTAGTCACAAATAACTCGTGTACGTCGAATCATTTCTGCCGTGCATACAAGTCTATCTCCGGTGGTAAAGACGTAAAGTAAATAAGAATATTCGCGTAGCCTCCACATGATAAAGTCTAAACAATGCAAATCAAGGCCGCCATTATCTGGCCCTTCTCGACAAATGCACATTTTCTCTTGATGCATCGAGATGGTCACAGACGGAAAGCGCAAAATATCTGGTTTCAACACAACTGTGCATCGGCATATCTTCGCCAATGTTCAGTGGCACGTTTTCCAAGACCACCACCAGTACTTCTTGGAGAAAAAAAAAAAACTTGTACCGCTGACTCATAAAGAGAGTGGGGGGGGGGGGGTGTTGAACACCCCAATCAAGCCACCATAGGTGATATTTGCCCCATACATTGATGGCGACGGTGTTCTCAAAACTTAAAAACATTCATCCAGGAGACTGGGGAACATTCATAGATTGGTATTAGAAGGACACAAAATCTGTCCGACTATGGGCGCGTACCTTCTAGTGCTGCTCAAGTGTAACACACTACAGAGTGTTATGAAACACATCATTGTGTCTAGTCCTCGCACTCGGGTTCTCTTCAAGTCTACGAAATACGTCCAACTGAAAGTCGACCTTCGGCACACTACAGTTTGTTCTTGTGTCCTATAGCTGGTGTTGTATTCTGGCAGAAATTGAATGAAACAACGTTACGCACTGTGGGTATTGGTGAGCTTTTTTCCAATTACGTTGCGTTTCACAGCAATTTCAGAACTAAATCTACGTCTACATGTATATCCACACTCGGCAAGCCACTGTACATTTCATGGTGGAGGGTATTCCGTATTAATATTAATGGTTTTCTGTCCTATACCACTCGCATGATAATTGACGGCAAATGGTTGTCCCCGTGCCGCTTTACGCGTCTGATGTGTCTCATGTTATTTTCGTAATCTCTGCGCTGGATATGCGGTGAAGGCAGTAGAATTGTAAGGCAGTCTTCCTCGAATACCGGTTCTCTAAAATTAGCCAACGGAGTTTCTTGAGAACAGCTTTATGTTTGCCAGCTCGTGGAAGCAGGTGTACTGCCGGTGGTCTGCGACTTCCTAACACAATATTTCGACGTCGTAACTCGGCATTTCATCAGATGTTTCCTGCGACTGGTCGACACCGAATCCCAGAGGAAGTCTAAGAAATTACAGTGTTGTCTTTCTTCCGCAGAATTCCATGTAAGTCCCCGAGCATTACTACTACTACACTTCTGTATACCGACCAGTTACTATCCTGGAAATGCGTATCTGATTCTTTCCATGTCTGTAGTCATACTACTTTGTAAGGACTGCAAAAAATGGTCGCACTGCGTCTTGTATACGACTTCCTTTACAGATATACCGCACTTTCCCAGAACCCTTCCAAAACATCCAAGCCTTTCTTTCGCCTTCCTAGCGCCGATATTACGTTATCGTCCCGCTTCAAATCTTGTTGTCACCCCTAATTACTCACACGACGTGCTCTAGAACTTTACCATTCCAAAAAGACTCTTGTAAACGGAGGACATGTTGTGACAATGAGAACGTTGATATCTAGCGCAAGAATTAATTTTGTTTCTTGTAGTAATGTGAAAAAGGTATCATTTTGAGGATGTATATTCCAGTGAAAAGCTTTTATATGTAGTACCTCGCTCTTGCATTTGATAAAACTTCAGAGATGCGCCGTATTAACAATTTCTGTGATAGCACGAGCAGCAATTCGTTTACTCTCGTTGTTGATGTTGCGGGGACGTACAGGGATTGTAAAAAAATAACACCCAGGTACGAAAATCTCCATATTTAGAGACTATTTTATGAATTACATGTAATTCACTAACGCTGTAGAGTGCCTAATCAAAAGTATCTGGACACGCGTATATAATGCCGAATTGAGCACTAGATGTAAAGAGAGGCGGACCCACCGCAGATTACTGTGCTGTCACACAGCAACAGCAGAACGGGTCGGTGAGGAGAGCGCAGTGACTTGGAACGTGGACTAGAGATCGGATGTCACATAAGTAACAAATGCATCATATGTGGAGCCGTTAGTATAAAAGGACGCGGGCAATATTGCATTTTCAGTAGAGAAACAGCAAAAGTAGAACTGGTTTTGTCACGAGAGCTCAGTGACATCCGATGTGGACTAATCACTGGTTGTCGCATGAGTAGCGAATCCATCAGGGACCTTTCAACCCATCTGAAACTGTACAAGTCGACTGATGTTTATTTGACTGTGAGGTGGGAATGTGAAGGAACCGCCGCAGCTAAACCAAGGCAAGAGACTGTCGACATTGCGGAGGATGGTTGTAAACAATCGCATGAGATCAGCGGAAAGTCTCACTCATGAATTCCGAAGTGCAACCAGCATGTATCTAGGACAATGACTGTACGTTGGGAGTTAAAACAATGGGGTACAATGGTCGAGCAGCTCTTTACGAGCCACAAATTTCTTCAGTCAACGCTAAGCGACGCTCTAGATGGTGTAAAGAGCGACGTCACTGGACAAACGTTGGCTGTAAACGAGTTATTTGCAGTGATGAATCACGCTATACGCTATGGCAATCGGATGGGAGAAGGGTTTGGGTTTGGCAAACGCATGGAGAACGTTGCAGTGCCAGCAGTGAAGTACAGAGGAGGTAGTATCACGGTATGTGGGTATTTTTTCGTGATTAGGGTGTGGTAACATGATTGCACTTAATCAAATGCAAAATGCGGAAGGATATAAACAGAATGATATTTTTCACTCAGCAGCGGAGTGTGCGCTGATATGAAACTTCCTGGCAAATGAAAATTGTGTGCCACACGGAGACTCGAACTCGGGACCTTTGCCTTTCGCGGGCAAGTGCTCTTCCATCTGAGCTACCCAAGCACCACTCACGACCAGTCGTCAGAGCTCTAATTTCGCCAGTACCTCTTCTCCTACCTTCCAAACTTCACAGAAGCCCTACTGCCAATCTTGCAGAAATAGCACTCCCGGAAGAAAAGATATTGCGAAGACATCGCTTAGCCACAGCCTAGAGGATCTCATTCTGGAAACATACCCTAGGCTGTGGCTAAGCCATGCCTCCGCAATATCCTTTCTTCAGGGCGTGCTATTTCTGAAAGGTTGGCAGTAGGGCTTCTGTGAAGTTCGGAAGGTAGGAGAAGAGGTACTGGCGAAATAAGATCTGTGACGATGGGTCGTGAGTCGTGCTTGGGTAGCTCACATGCTAAAGCACTTACTCGCGAGAGACAAAGGCACCGAGTTCGAGTCTCGGTCTGTCACCCAGTTTTGATTTGCCAGGAAGTTTCAGGATGTAAACAGATTTTACAGCATTTGGTAGTGCAGTACAGTAGAGAAACTGTTCAGAGACGATGACTGTCCGTATCAAAATGATACATCGACAGCAGGGTCATTAGAGACTGATTACAAGTATGGATTACGATACGATGGGGAAGGAAATGGGCTGTACCCTTTCTAGAGAAACGATTCCAGGCATTTGCCAGCAGCTATTTCGGGAAATCAAGGAAAACCTAAATATGGATGGCCCGACTCGGACTTCAACCATCGTCCTCGTGATTGCGAATACACTGTGCTAACCATTGCGTCACCTCGCTCAGTAGTATAATTTGAAGGCTGTGCAGTATCGAGACAGAATCTTCAAACCTATTAGCCAGCCCTACGGACAACATTTCAGCGACGGGTAGGTTTCCCAAGACGACAATGTATGAGCACTCCGCACCCACCTCGCTAATACGTCCCTCAGGAGACGGGAAACAACCGAATAGGATGGCCTGTTGTGTCTGCTGACATGAACCCAATGCAAGATGCTTAGGACCAAGTAACCTTGCAGTGCGTCATCGCAGGGACTCTACTCACACATTCAATGAAATAGATAAAAGAGATAGGGTTGGAGCGGCAACCGCCCGACCACCTTGTTGACAGCATGCAAGCGGAGGATCCAACGACGTTACATTTTTCGAGGTTGACCACCACTTAATGTTCCCCAGCGGCAGATATCTTATTATACGAATGTGCAAATATTTCCACTTCTGAACAAACAGCCTTTATTTAGGTGCAAATGATTCAAATGTCTCTGAGCACTATGGGACTTAACATCTGTGGTCATCAGTCCCCTAACTAACCTAAGGACATCACACACACCCATGCCCGAGGCAGGATTCGAACCTGCGACCATAGCAGCCGCGCGGTTCCGGACTGAGCGCCTAGAACCGCATGACCACCGCGGCCGGCCTTTATTTAGGACACTGCTTTATTTTTTATTTCACAATACTAATGTTTATTTCCATAAAACTAACACTGCCATTCCCTGACCTCTGGAGTCTATGCCGACACACATTCTCTTACATGCGGGTGGTGCGAAACATTTTTTAAGCATATTACTTTTTTAAAAAAAAAGGTTGATTCTAATGAGCGACCGGCTTCACATTGCTCCTACCTCCGCTGCACGGGAGCATTAGACGACAGCTACAACGCCTTCAGTGCCGCCTAGCACTATTACAGACGGCACTGAGTGGGGTGCAACGATTATTTTGCTGCATAGAACTGAATACGTGGAACAGTAGGGCGTAGAGGGATGGATAAGCAGGCTGCGTCGTGAGAGGACGCAACAGGTAGCCTCTTGTGAGAGCACCACTTTGTTCCACTGTCCGCCTATCGACCCGCACCTGTATGTGCACTACCTGTTTGCTCCCGATCCACACCTCACCTTTTAGAACAAACCTGAGAGCCTGCGTCAGAGCAGAAAAGCTGCGCCTTCGTTTCTATCACTGCATAGAAATATATTCTGTGTCAGTCTTTCCACATCTACCTGAGCACTGCACTCTAATTGTATTTGTACCTGCTCCCCGTATTCTGGCTCTGCAATTACCACCAGACCACACTCCGTAATTACCAAATCAAGTCTTCATCGATTTCAGCTTCCTTCCGTACCTCTACATTTCAAAAACTACTATTCACTTTTTTCCGTAACTACTTATGGTTCATTTTCATTTCCGTACTCCAAATGTTTTCGGGAAAGACTTAATAACACTGACATTTATGTTATGTCTTAACACATTCCTCTCTTTCAGACAAGCTTTTCTTGTTATGAGACACTGCGGCGATTACTGCAGGTATGTAATACATGAAATGTATTTTCAGTTGACAATATGAATAGCCATCTTGTGCCGGACCGGGATCTTAAGCTGGATTTCCCGGTTATCGCAGCGGTCCCCTCAGCACTGGGCTATCCCAGGACGACTCAGGACCAGACCCAGACTTCCGCATGTCGTCAATCGTGTGTCTAAAACCTGCTCTCGTACATCCATTATGAATAATTCGTTGCACTGCGCATACGCGGATTACGCGTAACTTTCACTGGTCTGTGTTATGAGCTGCAAGCCCAAGCCGATCCGAGCGTCGACGGGAACATCGGAAAATGCGTCCTGGGCACAGTACAAAGCGAGCGCCTCGCTCGCTCTTCCACAACTTTCTCCCGAGGCCAAACTGAAAACAATCGCGGGCCGGATAGCCAACTCGTGGTCTTCATCATACTCTACCTTGATTACCCGATCCATAGATTTTATGTAACACATTCCGTTCAAAACATCCTATTAGCTGTTCACACTTGCGTCAATGTCCAGGTATCTGAGCCTTATATTAATATTGGACATATAAAATTTTTATACAGTTGACACTTCGTTCTCTTGCACAGAGCTCAAAATCGTATTTATTAGCTAAACGGATGCGTCGCTTTATTTCCGTATTAATATCGTTTTGTGATGTTACCAGTGTTCCCAGACAGACGAAGTTCACTAACCGATTCTTTTTGTATGTGACCAAAAATTGCACAGGTGTATGTTTTCGCAATACTTCAAGCGTTTGACGCTAGACTTCCATTAGGCTAACGTCCATAGTTGTTTTGACGACTTCGTATGCAACACGTTGAGACTAGAATCCGATTTGCAACACAATGTTGGTAAGGTCACAATTTCATTACTGCTAGAAGTTTTCACGTCCCTGGATAAACAAATAAATGATTACTGACGTCCACAGGCGCTTGATGGCTGATTACTCTCTAATAGAGTCAACTGATGTGCATCTCATTTATGAAGCGGCTCGGCGCAACGGTGTAGTATCAAGGCGCCTGTATGCAGAACGATGTCCAGGGAGGCAATTCCCAATTTTTTATCACATCTCTAAAAATTTATGGCCATCTCCGTGAAAAATTATACCTTAGACCAGACGACGGAAAACTGGGGACCCTAACATTGTGCGAAGAGTAAAGTCTGAGGAAGCTACGTTACAGCGAATTTACGACACCCTCAGCATCAGCACACGATCCATAGTCAAGGGACTAAATACTTCCACCACCAACATGTGGAATGTCACACTAAATTGCAAATATCCCTGAGTTCCAAACGTGTGCTTCGAGCGCTGGCGGGGCTACGTTCACAAAGGATAGATTTCCTTTTGTGGGGAGAGATGTAGCGCTCAGTATAATGAGACACCGACAGACACTCCAGAAGAGATGGTTCCCAGTTTGCCTCAAGCTGCAACAACTGGTTGTTTTGAGCGTGTTAGACAATCATTAGCAAGCGGATTCCATTTGTGCATTAACATACACGGGGTTTTCATTACATGTGCTAGGGTGCACTACACAGTCGACTAGTGGCTTCTCAAGTAACAGAGCAGTTGGGCAAGACGAAGCTGTCAGTGTATATTTTCCGCTCATTTTATATGCTCATCATAGATCGAATACATCAAAAAAAATATCAAAAAAAATCACTAAAAATTATTAAATTCAGCAGAATGGGGAGTAAAAATTGAAATACAAGATTACAGACAACATTCAAGTTGAACACTGGTTCAGATAAACCAAATTACCTGTGAAGAGATTGGAGCGGTAAATGTTTTAGGTGTACAATACATGAACGACGTTTTAGAAGTCTAACAGCGAAACACTAAAATGAATCTAATATTTCTACAGCAGAGTTTAAGGTCGTACGTGACAACTGAACACAATAAAGAAGGATAACTCTAAAATACTTACGTACACTGGTATACTGAAAATGGCTAGCAGTTGCGTACCTGCAAAAAAGAAAATTCCTCATATAAATATTGCAGCCACCAAGGATTACTAAGAGCAGCAAGAAAGTCAAAAACAAACAGAGAACATTTACTGCCATTGTCAGTCTCCTGTTCAGAGCGGGATAAATTGGTCAGTTTGGGACGGATGGTAACAAGAACCAACAGTAGACTTGCTTAAGAAGATATCCTGGTACTGACGCACGATGAACTTGAATAGGGAAGGAGCGACGCAGAAATGATTTTTCCCTCCCTAATAACAACTTGTGCGCCTACTCGATCAGCTGCGTATAAGATATTCTATCAAAAATATGAACTAACATGTTAACCGTCTCTTTTAAACAATGACTCATATGTAAACAACACGAATGCAAAAACTTGTGCTATTCTGTACACTGCTCACGAACCAACTTACTAAATGGTTCAAATGGCTCTGAGCACTATGGGACTCAACTGCTGTGGTCTTAAGTCCCCTAGAACTTAGAACTACTTAAACCTAACTAACCTAAGGACATCACACACATCCATGCCCGAGGCAGGATTCGAACCTGCGACCGTAGCGGTCGTGCGGTTCCAGACTGTAGCGCCTTTAACCGCTCGGCCACTCCGGCCGGCAAAACGGAAATTGTTTCCTTTTATACTCTGACGTAATCTAAGTCAGCTATGTCAGCACTGGAACTACTTTCTGCGAACAAAATGCTTACACACTTCCCAAATGCAGCTGCAGTTATACTGTCATGCGATGAACAACAAACGCTAATGTGTTCGTCAAGCTCTGTCACTTTTACGAGGGTATCACAGCCACAGAAAATTCAATGCGGCATTTAATGTCATAAAAACTGCATTCTAGCAAGTACGCGTTTGCGTTATGATCAAGTTAACAAGCCGCATCCTTTCATACAAAATCGTATCATTGAATTCTTTTCCTTTACCCACTAGATAGTTGTTACAGGAAATCATTTTTAACAAAGACTGCATCGAACCGAAACAAACAACTGCCGCATTACAAATGTTCAAAGGCATGTGAATTTCTAAGGTACCAAACTGCATAGGTCATCGGTCCCTAAACTTACACACTACTTAAACTAACGTATGCTAAGAACAAAACACACACACACACACACACACACACACACACACACACACACACACACGCCCGATGGAGGACTCGAACCTCCGGTGTGAGGGCCGTATTACGTCAGCGACACCATCACTGCGCATGTTAACGTTTCGGGGAATGTCAAATAATATCATGGAGAGTACGACAGCTCGCAATTTAGCCTTTCGTGGAACACAGACGGCTTTTAGGAGTTTATAGGACTAGGACGACGCGATGTATTGGATTAGTTAATTGACCTGCGCAGTGCGAGCCACTGGCTACACCGTGACCGGCAGTACCTGTCAAAACTCGCTACACTTTTCTCGTACTAACGGCTTGTGTCAGTGTTACGATCGAAGTAGAAGTAACCTGACGACACAGCCGGTTTACAAAACAAAATTATTCACTATATTTTGTGCAAAATATGCAAGTGGCTTGCAAATATATAAATCACTTCGACGAAGTTCTGCTGTCAGCTGGGTCTTTTATATATCCGTTTTCATCGAAAAAAGTAATACAGATATCGGTTTCGGTGGTTAATCGTTATCCTTTGGTCAAGAAAGGCAAAACAAAACACAATACAATACTCAGATTACAAAGACAAACAAAATGCAATGCTTATTTAAGTTTGCAGGCTTTCGGGCCGTTGTCATCGATGACAAAAACTTCTGGTCTCCTCTTCAAACGTCTTCACTGCTAAGACTTTGCGATCCCTCTGCGGGGATCCTCTTAAGGATTCCAATAATGTGTCTGGATAGCTGAACACCATCGAAAGGCTAGTGTCGCATTCACTTATAAACGATTATTTTTTCGCGTTTTTTCGGAGAAGTGGAATTACTGAGTATTAAATTTCAGACTGCTACTGGTGGAATGCTGTCATTGCGTAAATTCTGAAAGAAGATACTACGAGATGAGGAATACAAAATAATATTTTTGCTGTGCCGCCTCGGTTGTTTACTTGTAGCTGGTAATGTTCTTCGCTCGACGTGGCTGGGTGTTTACTTCTGTGATAGCGAGTAGTCACGAAGACTGACGCCTGTAGCCGTCATCTCTACAGAAATACAGCCAGGCTCTAACTGCCGCTTATGACCCATGTGCAGAATAGCACGTTACATAGTTGTCTTCCTCTTTATGCTTTTAGAACTTAATTCTCAAATTAGTAATAGTAGAAGCAGGATGTGTGTGTGCGCGCGCGCCTGATGTGATGGAAGCTGGAGGAGCTGGACGCAAGTCGCGAACAGCTGAAGACGTTGTTGGCCGTGATCTGCCGTCTGCGGCCTCGGCGGAGGAGAATCTGGCGCGTCTCATGAGAAACTTCCGGTGTCGCTTGTTTCGCCCACGGGTTCTACCACTGAGGAACCTTACAGCCTACCCGGCGCGGGAGATCCGCCCTCACCGCAGCGGGTTGTAATGCGTTTGCGTCGCTCATTGTTGAGTGTCCATGTGACGACTGGCCATCTGGCTGCTGCTGTTCATCCTGTGAATAGACAGATGGCCGTACCTTCAGCAGTGTCTCAGCAGGCACACTGGGAGAAGACTTTACTGATTATCGGGAGCTCCAACGTTAGACACGTTATGGTGTCCCTTAGGACAATAGCGTCCAGGGCTGGAAAGGTATCCCGTGCGGTTCTAGGCGGTACAGTCTGCAGCCGGGCGACCGCTACGGTCGCAGGTTCGAATCCTGCCTCGGGCATGGATGTGTGTGATGTCCTTAGGTTAGTTAGGTTTAATTAGTTCTAAGTTCTAGGCGACTGATGACCTCAGAAGTCAAGTCGCATTGTGCTCAGAACCATTTGAACCATTTTTTTGGAAAGATATCCACTGTGGGCTTGGTATGTCTGCCAGGGATTCGTCATCCGAGATGTGGAGAAGGCTCTGTCTGCGGCTATCGAGTGTGCAGAGTGTAGTCATCTGCAGGTTTTGCCTCATGTCAGCATCAATGATGCCTGATTTTGAAGCCACCCCGAGTTCCTACGGGTGTTTGGTGGAATTGGTGAAGGATGCTAGACTAGCTCGCAGGGTGCAAGCAGCGTTCACCATCTGTAGTATCGTACCCAGATTTGATCAGGGTCATTGGGTCTGAAGCCGAGTCGTAGGTCTTAACCAGAGAATTAATCGATTCTGGGACAGTCCTAACAACAGGTTTCTGTAACTGCTTTATGGATTGGAGAATTTTATAATTCCCCTTCATAGGTCAGGGGTGCACATCACACAGGAAGCAGCTACTTGGGGAACAGAGTACTTGTTGAGTGCACAATTTTTTCCTTAGGCTAAGTGATAGTTTTGAGGTCCTCTGATAAGCGTTCGTCAGTTGACACACAGAGTAAAATCAAATCGCTTACAAGGTAAAGACAATCGGCGGTCAAAATAACAACAGAAAATTACACAAGCATTCACAACAAAGTTCCTGAATTTACTACCATGCAGGTAAGTTTTCGTGCTACAACCATTCTCCGAACTGAGAGCTGGATGTAAACAGGAACAAAGCTCCAAAGTATTTATTGAGGCACGGAACATATATCGGGGTGATAGGTTAGACCGCCATAGGAAGGGGGGCAGTCATTGCAGTTGACAAAAACATTGTCCCTACTGAGGTTCAAATCAAGTCTAACTGAAGTTAATTGGACACGAGTAACCAACCTGTGTGAACTAAAGTAAATCATTGCATGTTTTTACCGATCAACCGATTCCACTGTACCATGTGTAAAATCATTGAAGGAATGTCTATGCTCAGTAGTGGGAAAGTACCTCGATCGTGCAATAGTTGCAGGCGACTTTAAACCATGGACGTCCATAGTTTCACTGCAGGTGGTACGGACTTGCACACTTATTAAGTAGTTACGAGAACGTTTTCCGAAAACGTGTTTTGAGCACTTAGTTCGACAGCTAACACAAAATGGAAATATTTTACAGGAAATGTAACCGCAATTGCTAATAGGAACTACGATCTACTGTATACTGGAACGACGACATTAAAAATTTGTGCCGGAAGGGGACTCGAACCCGGATTTCTTACTTTACAAATGCATGCATGTCCAAAGAAGAATTGCATCACACTTCTTAATAACACTGGCACTGCTATTTCGTATTTATTCCCCATTACCAAGCCCTCCACAAGAGTCCTGAACCCGCGTGAGCAGCACTCGGTACCCATCACCCGCTACGCACGCGCACGTCGAATCACGCAGCCGGTAGCTGCCACAGGCGTCATCACGCGGCGCTCACTATGCGAGGGCGGGGCAAGCATCGTCCGCGGCTGACACTTGGCGTGACAGGTGTGCGATGTGACACGTGGTTTAAAAGATACAATACGTGGCCCTCGCGTGTCACGTGTGTGACCTTATGCTAACAGAAGCAAAAATAGTTAGTAATGTGGCACTATCTATAATCACGATTTAGAATAAGTGCCACACAGACGGTTCATCGAACTATCTTTAATCTATTTCTCTACCATTCCACTCTCGAACAGCAAGCGGGAAAAACGAACACATGAATAATTCCATCCGAGTTCTGATTTCTCTTGTTTTATTATGACGATGATTTCTGGCTATGTAGGCGGACGCCAAAAATATATTTTTACACCCTTGAGGAGAAAGTTGGTGAAGAAATTTCATGAGAAGCTCCTGCCGCAGCGAAAAATGGCTTTGTTTCAATGACTGCCACCCAATTCGTGTATAATATCTGTGGCCCACTATCCTCCGTTTCGCGATACTACAAAACGAGCTGCCCTTCTCCGAATTTTTTTGATGTCCTCCGTCAATCCTATATGACGCGGATCACACATCGCACAGCAGTACTCCAAAACAGAGAGGATAAGCGTGGTGTAAGCAATCTCTTTAGTAGAACTGTTGCATTTTCTTAGTGTTCTGCCAGTAAGTAGCAGTCTTTGATTTGCTTTCCCCACAACAACATTATCTATGTGACTGTTCCCATTTAAGTTATTCTTAACTGTAATCCCTAAGTGTTTAGTTGAGTTAACAGCCTTCAGATTTGTGTGACTTATCATGAAACTGAAATGTAGCGGATTCTTTTTAGTGCTGCTGTGGAGGTCTTCACACTTTTCATGATTTACAGTCAATTGTCACTTTCTGCACCCCATAGATATTTTGTCTAAATAATTTCGCAATATGTTTTGATCATCTGATGACTTTACATGATGGTAAATGACAGAATCATTGCAAATAATCTAAAAGGACTGCTCATATTGTCTCCTAAATTGTTGATGTTACTTCTGTTTTACTCGACGACTTTCTGTCAGTTATTACAAACTGTGATCTTTCTGACAGGAAATCGGGAATCCAGTCACACAATTGACACGATATTCCATAGGCACGGAATTTAACTGGAAGTCGCTTGTGAGGAACAGTGTCAAAAGACTTCTGGAAACATAAAAATACGGAATCAGTTTGACGTCCCCTGTCGATGGCACTCAATACTTCGGAGAATACAGAGCTAGTTGTGTTTCACAAGAACGATATTTTCTAAATCCGTGTTGACTATTTGTCAATAAATCGTTTTCTTCGAGGTGTATGAACATTATGAAACACAGTATACGTCGGAAAATACTACTGTAAACCGACGTTTGTGATATGGGTCTGTGATCAGCGGATTATTCCTATTTCCTTTCTTGTTGTGACTTGTCCAACTTTCCAGTCTTTGGATATGTATCTTTGTACAAGCGAGCGGTTGTATATCGTTCATGAGTATGGAGTTACTGGTTATCGGCAAACTCTGAAAGGAACCTGACAGATACACAATCTGGATTGCAAGCCTTGCTTTTCTTAAGCTCCTTCGCTATACTGAGGATACTTCTAAGTTACTCATGTTGGCAGCTGTTCTTAATTCGAATTCTGTAACTTTACTTCGTCTTGCTTTGTGATGGAACTTCGGGAAACCGTGTTTCGTAATTGTTCTTTAGTGGCGCTGTCATCAGTAATGTCACCATTGTTACTGAGCAGTGTACTTTATATACAACCAGATCCTCTTTGGGTTTTCTACCATGTTTCGAGATAAAGTTTCATTGTGGAAACTATTAAAAACATCTCTCACTGAAGTTCACAATGGATTTCGAGGTCCTTTAAAACTTCGCCAATCTTGGGGATTTTGCATTCTTTTAATTTTAGCATGCTTTTTTCGTTGCTTCTACAATAGCTTTCTGACCTGTATTGTGTACCATGGGAGGTAAGTACCATCTTTGGTTAATTTATACGAGGGTCATTCAATAAGTAATGCCCCACATTTTTCCTCATAACATATTTATAGTTACGAGTTAAAATTTGCTGACAATATACATCAACATGTTTTGTCCATGTCCTATTTTTCTGCGTTGTCCCCATCACGTTCTATGGCCGTAAGCCAACGTTGTGGAAAAGCATGTACTCCCTGCTGGTAAAAAGTTCTTGTCCTGTAGGGATAGCTATGTTTTCACTGCATTACTGACACTCTCCTCATCTTCAAAGTGTATTCCCTGTAGAGAATATTTAAGAGACCCAAAGAGATGCAATTATGGCATGCGCACGATTCAGCTAGTCGGGAGCAGCGGCTGTGACAAGACGTCGAGAGCGTGGCTGATCATGGAGCTCTGTTTCTACGTTTCCTGAGGCTGGAACTTTCTTTTCCCATCGCCCTACTCTATTCCTATCAACTGCAGCATCGTCTTACACTGTACACAAACGTTTATGGATGTTCACCACAGTTTCTTTTTCTTCACACAAGAATTCAATAACAGCACGCTGTTTGTAACGTGAGACGTATGTAGATGCCATTTTAACGCTGTACTATGGCTCTGCCATCTGCTAGAACGGTTCCAGACTTCACCGGTGCACAGAACAAACACCAACTGTGAAGAACCAACAAGGACGTTTGTCTATGTATATTAATGGGGCATTACTTATTGAACGACACTCGTATATCTCTCAGTTGCTGTCGATACTATTTCTTTGGATGTAAACCAAATCTCGTCTAAGCTTACATAGCTGGATTGAAAGGAGTGGAGACTGTCTCTTAGAAAGGTCCCAAGCGAATTTTTATCTTCTTTTTTTTAAATAGATGTATTTTTCTTTTATTTTCGGTGGATTTGGATGTTACGATATTCAGTTTAGCCTAAACAACTCTGTGGTCACTAATCGCTGTATCTGTAATTATATTCCTTATCTGGTCAGGATTATCTGTTGCAAAGAGGTCAAGTACGTTTTTGCAACCATTTACACTTCGAATCGGCTCCTGAATTAGTTGATCGAAATATTTTTTTGAGAAGGCATTCAGTACGATTTCGGACTTCGTTTTATGTCTACCACCGACTTTAAACATGTATTTTCGCCGACTTATCGAGGGTAAATTGAAGCCGTCATCAACTATAGTTGTATGAGTGGGATACGTATTTCATATGACATTCAAGTTTTCTTTGAACCGTTGAGCAAATGCATCATATTTATGCCAGTTGTCAAATATAACCTCTACCCATACTACACAGAGGAACTATCTACTTCAGTTGCACTACAAGGCAAACTACTTCTGACAGCAATAAACATTCCACCACCAACCGTATTTAGTCAATCATTTCTGAACATGGTTAGGTGCTTTGTAAAAATTTCGTCTGAACTTATCTCCGGCATTAGCAAGCTTTACTGCCTACGACGATGGAGCTTCCGTGCTTTCTATTACCACTTGGAGGTCTGGTTCTTTTCCAACATAGAAACGACAGTTCACAACTACAATATCGATTGTCCCTATATCTACCCTGTTCTTATGTTCGTCCTGCACCCTTTGAAGTCCTTCCTGCACTTTCCACAGACCCTCTTGCCTACAAAGCCGCCGACTGCCCTCCAAATAGCCCCCTCTGCCCCCGCAGCCACTTTCTGCATGCAGTAGACTCCAGACCTATTTAGCAGAATCCGGAAACCCACCCTCCCATGACCCAACTCGACAAATCTGCAACCCGTAGGGTCGTAGAACCGCCTGGGCCCCTGATTCACACACTCCTTTGGGCAGTAGTAGGGCAAGGAGAGCGTCACCCCAAGTACCATTATCTAAAATGGCGGCCGTCACCCCAAGGGCCATCCTGCCATCAAAAAAAAAAAAAAAAAAAAAGGTTCAAATGGCTCCGAGCACTATGGGACTTAACATCTGCAGAACTACAACTTACAACTACTTAAACCCAACTAACCAAAGGACATCACACACATCCATGCCTGAGGCAAGATTCGAACCTGCGACCATTGTTGCCACGCGGTTCCAGACTGTAGCGCCTAGAACCGCTCGGCCACCCTGTCCGGCGGCCGCCCTCACTCCATAGTAGGTCACCCCATGTGCCGTTATCCAAGATGGCGGCCGTGACGCAAGTACGTGACGTCAGATGACGTCAGCTGATGCGACTGACGTCAGCTGATGAGGCGAGTACTGTTATCCAAGACGGCGGCTTTTAGTGGGAAGATAGCTCAATTGTGCTACCTCTACTAACCTAACAAAATGGCGGGAAAGAAAGGGCTAACATAAGTCACCTCTTCCTTGGAACTGGGCATAATTCTTTATTTAAACAATTAGAAGCAGTACCACCATCAAGTGTGTTCACTATGCTCTTGGAAAATGTTCACGAATTTTGCTCTAAGACCTTACGCCTGCAGCTGAGGCACGTTAGTATGGTATTATCGTTCAATTCGAATATAATTTTTATACATTTGTTTAAATTTGCTTAAATTTCTTAAAATTTGATTAAATTTATTATCTATCTACAGAATTAGTATCGCGTTACCGCCGCAAGAGGCTAAGATATCGGTTGTCAGTATATTACATGCATTCATTCAGCTCTACACATAAATCTGTATTTAAGCAGTTGGAGGCAGTACCACAATCCTCTTCGAAAATGGACATTAATTTTGCTCTAAGAGCATACTCCCACAGCTGACCGGAATTAGTATTGTGTTGCCTCCACTAGAGCCTGCTCATTCAATTCTAATATAATTTGTTTAAATTTATTATCCATCTACAGCATTAGTGTCGTGTTATTGCCATAAGAGGCTGAGATATCGATAGCTGTATTACTTGCACTGGACAGAAGTCCTTATTTAGGCAATTAGAGCCACTACAACCATCAAGTGTATTCGCCACCATATTTGAGAATGTTCACGAAATTTGCTCTAACAGCTTACTCCTGCAGCTGATTGGAGTTAGATTGGTCTACATCTACATCTACATAATTACTCTGCAATTCACATTTAAGTGCTTAGCAGAGGGTTCATCGAACCACAATCATACTATCTCCCTACCATTCCACTCCCTAACAGCGCGTTGGAAAAACGAACACCTAAACCTTTCTGTTCGAGCTCTGATTTCTCTTACTTTATTTTGATGATCATTCCTACCTATGTAGGTTGGGCTCAACAAAATAGTTTCGCATTCGGAAGAGAAAGTTGGTGACTGAAGTTTCGTAAATAGATCTCGCCGCGACGAAAAACGTCTTTGCTTTTATGACTTCCATCCCAACTCGCGTATCATATCTGCCACACTCTCTCCCCTATTACGCGATAATACAAAACGAGCTGCCCTTTCTTGCACCCTTTCGATGTCCTCGGTCAGTCCCACCTGGTAAGGATCCCACACCGCGCAGCAATATTCTAACAGAGGACGAACGAGTGTAGTGTAAACCGTCTCTTTAGTGGACTTGTTGCAACTTCTAAGTGTCCTGCCAATGAAATGCAACCTTTGGCTCGCCTTCCCCACAATATTATCTATGTGGTCTTTCCAACTGAAGTTGTTCGTAATTTTTACACCCAGGCACTTAGTTGAATTGACAGCCTTGAGAATTTTACTATTTATCGAGTAATCGAATTCCAACGCATTTCTTTTGGAACTCATGTGGATCACCTCACACTTTTCGTTATTTAGCGTCAACTGCCACCTGCCACACCATACAGCAATCTTTTCTAAATCGCTTTTGCAACTGATACTGGTCTTCGGATGACCTTACAAGACGGTAAATTACAGCATCATCTGCGAACTACCTAAGAGAACTGCTCAGATTGTCACCCACGTCATTTATATAGATCAGGAACAGCAGAGGTCCCAGGACGCTTCCCTGGGGAACACCTGATATCACTTCAGTTTTACTCGATGATTTGCCGTCTATTACTACGAACTGCGACCTTCCTGACAGGAAATCACGAATCCAGTCGCACAACTGAGACGATACCCCATAGGCCCGCAGCTTGATTAGAAGTCGCTTGTGAGGAACGGTGTCAAAAGCTTTCCGGAAATCTAGAAATACAGAATCAACTTGAGATCCCCTGTCGATAGCGGCATTACTTCGTGCGAAGTGCGTTGCACAAGAACGATGTTTCCTGAAACCATGCTGATTACGTATCAATAGATCGTTCCCCTCGAGGTGATTCATTGTGTTTGAATACAGTGTATGCTCCAAAACCCTACTGCAAACCGACGTCAATGATATAGGTCTGTAGTTCGATGGATTACTCCTACTACCCTTCTTAAACACTGGTGCTACCTGCGCAATTTTCCAATCTGTAGGTACAGATCTATCGGTGAGCGAGCGGTTGTATATGATTGCTAAGTAGGGAGCTATTGTATCAGCGTAATCTGAAAGGAACCTAATCGGTATACAATCTGGACCTGAAGACTTGCCCGTATCAAGCGATTTGAGTTGCTTCGCAACCCCTAAGGTATCTACTTCTAAGAAACTCATGCTAGCAGCTGTTCGTGTTTCAAATTCTGGAATATTCCATTCGTCTTCCCTGGTGAAGGAATTTCGGAAAACTGCGTTCAATAACTCCGCTTTAGCAGCACAATCGTCGGTAACAGTACCATCGGCACTGCGCAGCGAAGGTATTGACTCCGTCTTGCCGCTTGTGTACTTTACATACGACCACAATTTCTTCGGATTTTCTACCAAATTTCGAGACAATGTTTCGTTGTGGAACCTATTAAAGGCATCTCGCAATGGTATTTTCCATTCAATTCTAATCTAATTTGTTTAAATTTGTATAAATTTATTATCTATCTACAGCATTAATTTCATGTTACCGCCACTAGTAGGCTGAGATACCGATAGCTGTATTAAATGCACTGGACATAAGTCTTTATTTAAACAATTAGAGCCACAACCACCATCAAATGTGTTTGCCATCCTCTTGGAAAATGTGCATGAATTTTGCCTGAGGGGGGTTCGTATGGTGTCGCCCCCACTATAGGCTGCTCATTCATATAGGCAAGAAAAGGTTTCGCTATGCTTCTAAGTATTTAGTTTCAACTACTTTTCAAGGTCATCCAACCACATTTCCTACATACATCGAATTACGGGTCTCAACTAGTTTACTAAGCTGATACAAAACACTCACCATGCCAGCGGTCTGTAGGGGAGGAAAATTGGTGCGAAAAAAGAAATCAGCGTGTTCTGGGCTGCTGGAGAGAGGAGGAAGTGTACTTTATTTATTTTATTTTTTTGAACAATTTATTTAGCTACGGATTTCACGTAATTTATTTATTACGCTGACGCAAAACACCCTAACGCGCTTAGAGTCACAAAATACAGTTTACAGACCTCGAAACTACTCCTAAATAATAATAAATTACACTGATGTGCCGAGACGCAAACAACTCGAAAATTACGACGTCGCGCAGTGGCTAGCACACTGGACTCGCATTCGGGAGGTCGACAGTTCAATCCCGCGTTCGGCCCCAACCTGATTTAGGTTTTCGATGATTTCCCTAGATCGCTCCAGGCAAATGCCGGGATGGTTCCTTCGAAAGGGCACAGCCGACTTCCCCAATTCGATGAGACCAACGACCTTGCTGTCTGGTCTCCTCCCTCAAACAACCCAACTCCTAAATTATCGAAATAATCTAGCATATACCATGCAGACGTGCAATCTACTCTTAGATCACCGAAATAATGCATACAAACACGCTCTCAACGCTTAATCACCCGAAAATAATTCAATGCACAAACACTCACGTCAAGTAAAAAGCCCAACTTATCAACAACTCGAACCCTGATTCTACTGGATGGAAAGCTTAAGTGCACCCCCCTCACGTATGGAAACTCTCCAGATGCAGGAGAGGAACGTTAGGTTAGTGTACTTTATTTATTTTGCTCGGGAAACTGACCCAAATATCCGTCCTAATTACATAATAAATCACAAAGATCGGTCCTAATTACTCAACTATATGTATATCGCTGCATACGGATGGCTTAAAATCGCAAAAACTAACTATACAACTCACCTTATTCTGCTTTAATTACACAACTATAAGCATAGCACTGCACAAGAACGGCAATATTCCGCAAAAACTGACAACTCGTGTTATTCTGTTTGGGAAATAAATTATACCACACTGCTCCACATGACTGCAATATGAGGAATCAGTCGAAACATATCGTATAGCAATAAGACTCAGACTGTAGTTTGGAAACCGACACGAACGAGGCACAACTATTCCAATTTCATTATCTTGGAACTGAATTTTATTTAAAATTATCGAGTGTGTGTTATAGTAACATCAGCAACAAATATATTTAGACCGTGCGAAGTCTAGAGGTGTCCCAATTGACCTATCTCACCTCCAAAATTCAAACTTCCCGCAAAGGGGGGCTTAACAGGGCGGCGCGGCACTCTCCCGCGATATTGGGTAGCGGTACTCGCGTCACAGCTGTCAATCGCGTCACTGTGCGTGATCTAGTTTTCTGCGAGAGGCGGTGTTAATGTGGTGGTAATACAACACTAATGCTGTAGGTAGATAATAAATTTAAACAAAGTTAAAGAACTGTAAGCAAATTTAAACAAATTTATAAAAATTATGTTATAATTGAACGATAATACCATACTAGCTTGCCTCAGCTGCAGGAGTGAGCTCTTGGAGCAAAATTCGTCAACATTTTTCAAGAGCATGGCGAACACACTTGGTGGTGGTACTGCCTCTAATTGTTTAAATAGACTTATGCCCAGTTCCTAGGAAGAGGTGACTTACGTTAGTAGAGGTAGCCCTTTCTTTCCCGCCATTATGTTAGGTTAGTAGAGGTAGCACAATTCAGTTATCTTCCCACCAATAGCCACCGTCTTGGATAACAGTACTCGCGTCATCAGCTGACGTCACGTAGTTTCGTCATGGCCACCATCTTGGATAACGGTACTTGGGGTGACCTACTTTGGGGTGAGGGCGGCCCTTGGGCTGACGACCGCCATCTTGGATAACGGTACTTCGGTGGATGCTCTCCTTGCCTTACCACTTTCGGCTGTGTACGAAAGGACCACAGTCCGTTCTGAACGCTGCCTTCATCTGGCAAGGAAGACTGGCAATCTTTACTAATACTTCTTCGGCCGGAGAAGCTTTTCTGGCTTTAGTCGACTTAATTAACATTTATAAACAGATGTCTAAAATGCGTTGTTGGGTGCATCTATTTACTGATGTTGGGGATTAAGGCTGCAACAGTGATAGCTGTATTAAAAGAAATCTGTTGTGAAGCTGTACTACATCTATCTGTATTACGGCATCAGAACGGAAAATATGACACGCCAGTTTTCCAGATGTGCGCTTTTAAATGAAATAAAGCGCAATATGTTCTTCCAAGACACGATTCCATTATATAGTTCTTAAAAATATTATGCTATGCGATAATCGCAATGGAATCATGTCTTCCTGAAGCATGTTGTGATTTTAAATTAAATACAGCATACAAATTGTGCCTCATTTTGTCCGCACTGATAAAAAATTCTTTTGGGAAAACGCAGCTTAGATGCGAGCTCCCGCGTCCGGATTCTACGCCTCTGCCGCAAGGAAACTGCACATAATGGGGTCATATCCTCAAAGAAACTTAACTTATGTTCCCGGGTTCGATTCCCGGCGGGGTCAGGGATTTTCTCTGCCTCGTGATGACTGGGTGTTGTGTTGTGTCCTTAGGTTAGTTAGGTTTACGTAGTTCTAAGTTCTAGGGGACTGATGACCATAGATGTTAAGTCCCATAGTGCTCAGAGCCATTCGAGCCATTTGAACTTAACTAATGAAACATGCATATTTAATTATAGTTTAACAATGGGAAGTAGTTGCTGAACAAAGAATCATTCATTACTCTTCTAGGTGCAGAGACAATCGCACAAAAAAATGGAGAAAGTCTCGTAAACACAGGGTCATCGTATAGCACAGACGTGTAGCGTGCCTACGTGCATCTCACGACGTCCATGTGGCAGCAATGTGGAGTCCTAGACGACAAGGTAACGTCACGTCAGCCAAGTAGTAGCAGCCCATTCTTAACGGAGTGCTACAGTGAGGAGAGGTATCGATGTCGGTCGGTGAGGCCTGGCGCGAAGTCGACGTTCCAAAAAATCCCAGAGGTGTTGTATAGGATTCAGGTCAGGACTCTGTGCAGGCCAGTCCAGTACAGGGATGTTATTGTCGTGTAACCACTCCGCCACAGGCCGTGCATTATGAACAGCTGCTCAATCGTGTTGAAAGCTTCAACGTCATCCCCCAGTTGCTCTTCAACAGTGGGAAGCAAGAAGGTGCTTAAAACATCAATGTAGGCCTGTGCTATGATAGTGCCACGCAATACAACAAGGGGTGCAAGCCGCCTCCATGAAAAACACGGTACCACCACCACCTCCGGATTTTACTGTTGGCACTACACACGCTGGCTGATGACGTTCACCGGGCATTCGCCATACCCACACCCTGCCATCGGATAGTCACATTGTGTATCGTCATTCGTCACTCCATACAAAGTTTTTCCACTGTTCAATCGTCCAGTGTCTACGCTCCTTACACCAAGCGACGCGCCGGTTGGTATTTACCGGCGTGATGTGTGGCTTATGAGCAGCCGCTCGACCATGAAATCCAAGTTTTGTCACCTCCCGCCTGACTGTCATAGTACTTCCAGTGGCTCCTGATGCAGTTCGGAATTCCTGTGTGATGGTCTGGATATATGTCTGCCTATTACACATTACGACACTCTTCAACTGTTGGCGGTCTCTGTCAGTCAACAAACGAAGTCGGACGGTACGCTTTTGTGCTGTACGTGTCCCTTCACGTTTTCAGTTCACTATCACATCGGAAACAGTGGACTAGGGATGTTTACGAGTGTGGAAATCTAGCGTACAGACGTATGACAGAAGTGACACCCAATCACCGGACCATGTTTGAACTCCGTAAGTTCCGCGGAGCGCCCCATTCTGCTCTCTAATGATTACTGAGGTCGCTGATATGGAGTACCTGGCAATAGGTGGTAGCACACTGTACCTAATATTTTCGGGGGAGTCTCCGGATAATTTTGATCACATAGTGTAGCTGTGGGACTGCACATTTCGCACAGAACTAATGCAAAATATTTACGGTGCGGAAAAAGACAACTTTTATAAATGCCAAATTTATTTATAATGAACAAAATACCTAAATCTAGCTACACACTAGTCTCCAGCAGTTACAATACTTTATGTCAGATTTCCTGTATTGGAGGTTTCGCAAATAACTGTTCAGAAACAGGATGTTGTCGACATTTGTGGGGGGAAAAAGTCCTTGTATGCTAGTGCCGAATACGCGTTCAGATGATGCGCTTGTAGCTGGTATCCCCAAGATTTTTCGGGTCACGTTCGCCAGTTTCCGGTATCCATGTTCCTGTGAAAACCAGTCACTGCCGAAAACAGGCAATATTTCGAAGAATAAACTTCTCGTCCAAACAAAAGTTTGGATATTTACCTTAGATTGCCACCACTGAAGTAGAGTTTGGTCATCTCATGGACCGCCCCCGTGGCAGGCTTCAATTTCATCCTCTTCTTCGTCGTTGCATGCCATTTGTCACAGCCGTCATCACGAGATCTCCTCGGGAATGATTGGACAGTTGTTTCGATACATTATTCTTGGACGGAATCATGGTCAGAAGTTTTCTAATTTCAGAGTGCACCTGGCAAAGAATTAAGTCTCCTTTTACTTTGTTGTCCTTTGGTTCATACAAGACATACGACGAAAAAACTTGCAGACCACGTTCCTCTAGACTTGTGTGAGCATTTTAAAACGTCGGAATTGTGGCCATGAAAACTCCGCTACTTTCCGGAGTATCTTGTGGCACAAATTTCTCACGCAGCAAAGTTCGGGGTTTGCATTTGAGATTTCTCATTGTCGCACTTTCGTTTCCTTAGGCGCGCAATGTTTCAGCCGCCTAGCGAATGACCGCAAAACATAATTAGCTGTCAGTGCTCTTTCAGGTTCTATTTTATCTGTTTCATCTTTGAAAATAATCAAAATTAACTAATCCAAGAACAGTCTGTTGTTCTGACGATCACAGAATTATATGGTGCTTGGAATGACTCTCCAAACTACGATTGATGAGCAAAAAAGAACAAATCAGCACAGTAATTGTATTGTAATTAACAATGCTGAATCCAGCGATGTGACCTGTCTCAATAACGGCACGTGTTCAAAGCTGCGCGGAAATGAAAACAACATCAGCAACTTTGAATCCCATTGTGTTTCTTGTTTTTAGATAGTTTCAAGTTGGTCCCCCTGACATCTGACCGGTCGGCTAACACTAATGAATTAGCTGTAAACAATCTAAAACTGTCAATTCTGCTCTGACATGCGCAATTATTACTTTCAGAAACGAGGATTCTTGAATTTTATCTTCAGTGTGCAGAGGCAACCAGTTCAAATCACTGCATTCCAGAGCGTTCCCACACAGTTTTGCTGCACTCTCAACTGGTTGCACGAAATTGATCAATTCTTTTAGGTCACTGACGTCATCCTGCAGACCTTTCGCAAGCTTCTTCTAATCACTCTGTTTTAATACTTGACTGCACAATAAGCAGTACATTTTCATATCATCAAAAAATATATGGAGTTAATTTATTACGAAACTGGTTGAAAACTACGTCGAGCTCTTATCGTTTGTGATGGAACTTCTGCCACTGTGTTCTTTGAGCACTCGTCGGAATTTCTTGCAAGAACGACAGCAAGGCGACGCAGTACTACACTCTCCTGCCCGGCTTCACTACGAAGATTTAGATGTCAGTTTGAGAGTAAACGTGGTTTTCAGAACAACATTTAGGCAATGATCGGAACAATACAGTCGCTGTACTTTCGCAGGGGACAATGCTTTTACCATGTTGACACTACCGTCTGTCACAAATGTTACAGGTCTCAACATTACAGGTATTAGCCCTGTCTTTTTTCACTCTCCTCTAGTATATCCTTATTAATATTTTACGCTGTCTCAGATTCATGAGAAAATTTTCTGGTAAACAGAACCCTATTGATAAGACCCCAGTTCTGGAGTATATAAGGGACCATTAGGGTCAAATAATAATTTTTTGTGACATTCTCAGACCAAAAGTCGGATGTAACCGCGACACGTTCACTCTGTAACACTTTTAAAACTTCTGGCAGTACATCGTCTTTAGCAGCATTAGCACGTGATGTAAGTGCATGCGAAACTGTTGCACGATCGCACAAGCATTCCCCTAAGCGTTATAGTCATTTCGGAAATAAGTTTCGTTGAGGTTGTGTCCACATGCGTGTTTGCACTGGCACACTTATTTTTTGTCAGCGAGGGATTCATGCATTTTTGAAAATTTTTATGTTGGAACATAAGAAACACTGTGGAAAACACCAGTAGCTCTATGTGCTCTTTTCGAATATCTCTCCAAACTTTTGCCAGCCTGGGCTAGTTACGTGCTCACCTTTTTTTGGCCCACACAACTCAATAACCTGATAAAATTTGGTCCCTCGTATTTTTTTCTAATTCTTTCGTCGTCGTCTTTTTGGAGCCTTCCTCAGAGAATCATTGTCCTGTACCGACATTTTGCTACTGTTCACTCATCTTGTGACTAAATCGAGCAAATGAACTAACATAACCGGTTACAGTCGGTAATATCAACGGCACTGAGTGGAAAGACGAAGGAATAGTACGGTGTAGTGGTAAGCGTAGCGTAGACAATATGCAAACGAGCGGAAGTACGTGGTATCCGTGTGGTAGACAAGCACGTGACTTGCAAGTGGCTGTCAGAAAGCGCTCTCGCGGCTGGGTTATATAGCGAAAGAGCATCAGTCATCTTCGGCAACTGCCAACGTTCGCGAAGAGTATTCGTTGTCTCTCTTGCACACCGCAAACGTATGCGTATCACGCGGATAAGTAACGTGCCTGCAAGGCTCTACGCTGTACTCTTTATTATGTCCTTCCTGGACGGGAATATAAGTAACATACGAGTACAGGTAGTGACATATGGACGACGAAAAATGGAAGTTTGTGTGTGGCAGTGATTCGTGCACAGATAGCCAAAGTGGTTAAGGCGACCTCTCGCATAACGTTGGTAATCCGGGTTCCAGTACCGGTCCGGCACGAATTTTCGTTGTCGTAATTCCATTCGGAATACATTTCCTGTATTTCTTGACAGCTGCAGTCGGTGCAGTGTCTATTCCTTCGGACATGCATGCATGTCCGAAGCAACATTGTACTGCTTAAAAACTCAAGCACTGCAATTTCGGAAATATTTTAGACCTTGCAGCTACTAACAGATCTGACCTTACCGACAGTGTCAGTAGAAGGACAGGGATTAAGACATCATGATGACATTATACCGGCGATGGTTACTTAAGTTGATAAACCCATCAGTTAGGCTAGGACAGTATTTATCTGGAAAGCACAGATAAGTAACTGTTAGAGTCTTAGTCAGAAAATCTATAGACATTATTTAGTTCCAACGCGATGGACCAATGGATGTAAATCACGCATTGAGAAAGTATGTGCCGCCTAAGTGGATCAAGGACTGAACAGACATTTCGTGGTTTAATAAAAACATTCTGGATTGCTGAGGAAGCAGAGAATGTTGCAATGTCAATTCGAAAAAGAGCACTGGAATGTCTACAGGAAAAATTTAGTAGAAATTCGTACGTCTACAAAAAAGATCTCTGCGCGAAGCGTACTATATGACATGTGCCGTCATATTTTAACAAAAGATCTTGCCGAGAAACCGGAAAAATACTGGTCCTACGTAAAATCATGAAGCTGGTCTAAGGCACCTATTCAGTCACTCGTCGACCAGTCAGCAAAAGGAAAGCAGAAGTTTTACCTTTCGCGTTTAAAAATTTACTCATTTGGGAGGATCCTACGAACATAACATAGCTTGACCGTCGCAGAGACTGCCATATACAGGACATAGAAAGAGACATCCTTGGCGCTGAGAAGCAACTGAAACAGCTGAAAAACAATTAAGTCGCCAGGTCGGGGCGGAAACGCAATTCGGCTTTACAGAAAGTACTCTACGGCAATGACCACTAACTTGGCTTGCATTTATCACGAATCTCTTGTTCAGCGCCAAGTTCCACGCGACTTGAGAAAAAGGTGACTTGTGTACACCGGGTATCCCAACAAGAACGGTCAGTATTTAGGGATATGACAGGAACGATCATTTAAAGCATAGAAGTACATATAGACTTCTTACGCGGTATTCCTAATACTTCTGAGACAGGGAGATTTAATGTATATTGATACTTATTTTCTGTATTATTCGATACATTGTCAGCTTTAGACATGTACAACAGTAAGCAACATTACAATATGCGTTTTACAAAGAATCAATTGAAAAATACGTATTTATAACACATTCACCACCACGCATTATAGTGCATATCACATTACAGGTGTTGTGCAGTTCACATTAAATGTTCAAATATGCCACCGTCAACTTTAGTGCATTTGTGAAGTCTAGGGACGACATGTTGCGTTGCTTCGCAGGGTGCCTCTGCACGTTCCCTAATGAGGAAGGAAGCGTCCATAGTGCGCAAGTAGTTTATCTCGTATATTCATTTTTCGTTTGCACACCTTAAACGCCATACCACCTCATAAACAAAAATCTAACGGCGTAAGATTCGGCGATTTTCACGGACAGTTAATTGTACTACCACGACCAATCTAGCGAACAGGCTATGTGCAGTTCAGATGTTACCTCACGCGCCTGGTACAACATGGAGGGTCTCCGTCATGTCGGAAGTAGATTGCAGTCCACGTGGCCACACTCAATCCCTCTTACTGCTACACACCGTGGGCAACTGCGCGCTAAACGGGCTAGTTTAGTGACAGAAAAACAAAAATGGTTGAAAGCAACGAGGTAGGTTGGACTAGAACAAAATGTCAAAGGTTGAGTGGGCAAGACACACAGCGCCACAAGCGCACAAAAACAACTGTAAATTAAATGTGTTTTATCTGGAACCCGTTCGGAAGAAAGCGTACGTCCATATAAATTTTTTGCTTCAAATGAGGGTTCTTGTTACATACCAGAATACTACTGGGACACTGTGTATGAAAAGGGTGAAAGAGCGGACCCGCAAAATTACAAACCCTTAATATCGCTTTGCTCCTGGATCCTTGAGCGCATTCTATGTTCGAATGTAATAAATTTCGTCGCGACATGAAAGATCTTGTCAACAGCACGGATTTAGAAAAAAGTATGGCTAATGCGAAACTCAGCTTGCCTTTTTTTGCACGACATTCTGAGAACTATGGATGAATGGCAACAGACGAATACCATATTCTTAGATTTCCAGGTAGCATTTCTCTCTGTGCCCCACTGCAGTATGTTAACGAAGCAAGCATGCGAATATATTCCCATATATGTGAGTGGCTCGATGACTTTTCAAGTAAATGAACCCAATGCGCTGTCCTCGGTGTTTACCAGATAGAAGGTATAGTCAGGAGTTCTCCGACTAAGTGTGACAGGACTTCCCTTGTTCTCCATACGTAAGTGACCTGACGGACAGGATGAGTACCAATCTGTGACTGACTGCTGATGACGCTATGGTTTACTGGAAGGTTTTGTCGGTAAGTGACTGTAGGAGGATACAAGATGATTTAGACAAAATTTCTGGTTCGTGTGATGAATGGCAGCTTGCTCTAAATTTAGAAAACTGTAAGTTAATGAGGATGAGTAGGAAAAATAACCCAGTGATGTTCAAATACAGCATTAGTAATACGTTGCTTGACATAGTAACGTCGATTAAATATGTAAGCACGTAACGTTACGAAGTGATTGAAATGGAATGAGAATGAAAGGACGGTAGTAGGAAGAACGAATGGTCGGTCTTGGCTTACTGAGAAAAATTTAGGAATGTGTAGCTCATTTGTAAAGGAGACTGCCCATGTAACACTAGTGCGACCCATTGTTAAGTACTGCTCGAGTCGTTGGGATGCTCACCAGATCGGATTAATGGAAGCCATCAAAATAAATTTGAGGCGGGCTGCTACATTTGTCACTGCTAGGTTCAATCAGCACACGAGTATTACGCAAATGCTTCGTGACATCAAATGGGAATCCACGAAAGGAAGACGCCCCCCCCCCTTTTTTTTTTTTTTTTTACCAAGTGAAGATCAGAGAAATCAGGGCTCGTGTGGAGGCATGCAGACAGTCGTTTCTCCCCGCTCCCTTCGCAACAGTAGTACGAAAGGAAGTGACTACAAGTGGTACATGCTACACTCCGCCATACATTATACGCTGGTTTGCAGAATGTATGTAGATGTGTAAATTTTTCTCATTATTCTATAATCCGTCTCATTCACTGAATTCCCTTCTATAAATATTACGTTCTGCGGTTAGCCGACACCTCCGAGAAGTGTCGGGCTAGACAGCGTATATTTTAAAATCCATAACCTGGTGATATGCTTCCGGTTGTCCGCTACCGCTAATTTTGCCTGTTGTCTCAAATTTGCGTAGCGTTCATGCTCTCTAACGCTTTCTTTTACTGTCCTTCCAGTTTCATCGATGTATACTTAGACACAACACCATATTACATCATCCATAGTACGGAGGCGATCAGGCACGGTCGTTGCAGGTCGGAAGAAACCTTCCATCTTGCGTAGAGTAAAACACTAAGTCTTTAAACCACTCCACCGAAGAATTCTGCGTATGGCGTCTGTTACTCTAGACACAAACGGTAACCTCAAAGATGGTGCAGGAGGTTCCTCGTTTCTGTTGTTTGTATTATTATTATTATTTTTACTGCGAATAGGCCATCTGAGGACCACGTTACAATTTCTATTCTTCATTGTTTGTTCTTTTCTTTTCTTCCAGGCAACTTTCCATTCCTCTGGGATTTTTTTTCTGTTTTCCATATTTCTTCAAAGAGTAAATTTAGCTCCTTTGCCATACCTGGGAAGGAAAATTTCAAATGTTCAGCTGTAATAGAATCTTCTACACTAGCTTTGTTGTTTTCGAGGGTTTTAACTACTTCAATTTCTTCAATAGCTGGTGGTATATCTCCTTCCAAATTTTCAATAATATCTGAGAATTCCAATTTCTGACTTGGTTCAGGGCAGTTCAGACGCTGATGAAAATATCTTGCCAGTATTTCATAATTTTCAGTATTGCTTAACCCAATTTTTACGTTTTCACTTTTGAAACTGACATCTGGAGTTTGGTACCACTCTAATTTGTTGTTAGAAGCTTGATAGAAGTTCAAAAATGGCTCTGAGCACTATGGGACTTAACATCTGTGGTCATCAGTCCCCTAGAACTTAGAAGTACTTAAACCTAACTAACCTAAGGACATCACACACATCCATGCCCGAGGCAGGATTCGAACCTGCGACCGTAGCAGTCGCGTGGTTCCAGACTGAGCGCCTAGAACCGCTAGACCACAGCGGCCGGCCTTGATAGAAGTCACGGGTATTATTTTTCTACATAGTTTTGTCTATTTCCAAAAGTTTCTCCTTTTCAAAGGCTCGTTTGATATTTCTGATTAACCTGGCTGTTTCCTTTCTTTATTGTTTAAATTGATCATAATCTTCAAATTTCTTTGAGTATTTCCATTTTTCCTATTTTTTAGCCGTCTCTGCTATGGATTCTCCGCATAATTCATTCCACTATATTTTTCTTTTATTTTTTACTAACCCAAATGTTTTCTGTGCATCATTATTAATTGCTTTGGATATCTCTTGCCAGTTGACATGTTTAGGCACTTTAATTTCGTCTTGATAGTTTTTAAATGATACTCGTGTTATGGTAAGTCTGACTGCATTGTATTTTATTAACTTCTGTGATTTTCTTTGTTCTTTGTTAGGTAGGAGTTTGAATTCAATGTTGGAGATGTAATGATCAGAATCAAATTCGTCATTCCTTACTACTTTCACATTCATAATTTCCAGTGTACTTGTTTGCGAAATAACCACATGATCTAACTGAAACTTTCCTAACATTAGGTTGGGAGATATACACGTGTTTGCTTTTCTTGAGAGTTTCCTAAAGAAGGTTGACATTACTTTAAGGTGAGAACTTTGACATAAACTGATTAGCCTCATACTATTTACGTCGGTTCATCTATGAGCTGGGTATTTTCCTACTACATCTCTAAATTTCTTTTCTTTGCCTATTCTTCGAACTATTTCCTGTTTCTTCCGACGTTTCCACGAAAAAATGGTTCAAATGGCTCTGAGCACTATGGGACTTAACATCTATGGTCATCAGTCCCCTAGAACGTAGAACTACTTAAACCTAACTAACCTAAGGACATCACACACATCCATGCCCGAGGCAGGATTCGAATCTGCGATCGTGACGTTCCCACAATTTCTAACGAAATCGAGTAATAGAAATATGTGCCCATCTTTATAATTTTAGAAAAAAAATGGTTCAAATGGCTCTGAGCACTATGGGACTCAACTGCTGAGGTCATTAGTCCCCTAGAACTTAGAACTAGTTAAACCTAACTAACCTAAGGACATCACAAACATCCATGCCCGAGGCAATTTTCGAACCTGCGACCGTAGCGGTCTTGCGGTTCCAGACTGCAGCGCCTTTAACCGCACGGCCACTTCGGCCGGCGGATAATTTTAGATATTTCAGTTTATTATTATTATTATTATTAATCTACATGTACATGATTACTCATCAATTCACGCTCAAGTTCCTGGCAGACGGTTCATCCAACCACCTACAGACTGTGTGTCTAGAGCTCCACTCACGAACAGCGCGCGGGAAAAACAAACACTTGAATCTTTTGGTGTAAATGCTGATATCTCTCACTTTATTACAATGACCATTTCCTACCTATGTAGATGGCTGTCAACAAAACATTTTCGAATTCGGAGAAGGAGATTGATGAATGAAATTTCGTAAAAAATATCTCGCAGCAACGAAAAACGTCATTGATTTAAAGATTGTCATCCAAGTCGCGTATAATATCTACAATGGTTGGTTTAGACAATTCAAAAGCTTCGATTTTTATCGACAATATTAAGACTGAATATAGCATTTCATCCAGACATACTTCATCTGTCACACGGAAGGACATAGAAGACGATAATGGCATACGTCAGAAAGCACAACAATTTTATGTTTATGGCAAAGAAGTGCGTGGTGAAGGGAAATGTTTGGAACAGTGCCCAGAGTCAATTCCAATACGACGTGTCATCATCAACAACACTGTCTCAAAGTGGAGAGAAAACTACAGCTAGTGTGTTGCAGCCTGTACGTAGCCCTACCCACAGCTACACATTTTATGTGGCTTTATCAACAATAGGCAGACTAGAAAACAAGTTGTAAAATTATTTTCACAAGACACCAGGCACTTTCGGCCCAAATACTTCCACAAAACCTAAAAGAAACTGCCCACGAAAAATTCATGTGGAGGCAAGCAAAAGTGGAAAAATGACTAAAGAACACATGAAACGTTCTCTATCTTCATTCCTTGGCGAGCGCGTATTTAGTGAAAAGAGCCTATTGCTGTGTAATCCCTGGTTCCTGGTCAGGTCATACAGATCGTATCCATCTAGATGTAGGTTTTCCAAATGAAGATGTTATTCTAGAGGTATCGCCACAGAAAACAACAAAATATTCCTGACCAACTGATTTTAACTTCTTTCGGCAATACAAGGTCTATATCACAAGGATTACTGATTTTGTAAGACTATAATGTGTCCAACCACAAAGATACATGATCGTCATTTCAGCATCAAACTTCACTTTGTGATTTACGATCAATGCAGCACAATATACGCCTATGTTGCAATATGCTTGGCGAAAGGCGGGATATGACAATGATATACTCAGATCATCATCTAAAAACTTAATTAGTGGGGCTTTTGATATTGGACTGCTGGAATACGAAAGTGAGTTTGAATGTAAAAAGGTGGCTTCACTGAAGTGTGCACACTGTTCTCTTCCACTTTGTTTTAACTGCTTAATTGAAAACCCGTATCTGCACTATCAAGACTAACAGAAGCACAATCGGGTGTGTGGGATGCTCGTGTTTTGCGCTGTTATAACACCATCAAGCAGGGGGTTTATGGCACTGTTGACTGAAAATGTAAGATACATTGACGTCACTGAATTACGCACAATTTCCCTCCTACGGTACTGATATCTGGTTACTTTGTTTCTCTGTATTACGATGTCACTTTCAGTGGAATGCAATGTTTTGCATAAAAAGGACACAAAATATTCTTTTTTTAATGATGGAGTTTTATTCTAATTATGATTTCGTTAGGTCCGAGCGTTCGAGTTCAAAAGTGCCCCTTGTGAGTGTTCTGAAAATAAAACGCCGTCTATGGCTCGCCTTCCCCCCACAACATTTTCGGTGTGACCGTTCCAACTTAGATTGTTCGTAATTGTTATCTTTAAGTATTCAATTGAATTGATAGCCTTTATATGCGTGTGATTTATCGTGTAATTTTTTTATCGTGTAATCGAAATTCAACGGAAACTTTTTCTACGAGGGGGTATGACCTCAAACTTTTCATTATTTACAGATAAATGCCACTTTTAACACCATACAGATTTCTTGTCTGAATCATGTGGCAGTTGATTTTCGACTTCTGATGTCTACAAGATGCTAAACGACAACATCATCTATAAAGATTCTAATAGGGCTCCTTCGTCTCCTAAAGTGTTTGTATACACTGACGAAAAAAAAGTCGCACCATCAAAAATTAATTAATGTAGAGTAATGAAATTTAAGGAATGCATTAGTGGAGGTAACATACTCAAGTTATTAACACTGAAGGATCCCAGGTTAATGTATGCGCGAGATAAGCCATTGCAAATGTGAAATGCTGGTACGTTAGTAACCGGTATAACCACCACAATGTTGAATACAAGCATGCAAATGTGCATGCATTGTGTTTACACAAGCCAGATGTCAGGTTGTGGGATGGAGTTCAATGCTTCTTGCACTTGGTCGGTCAATATAGGGAAGGTTAATGCTGTTTGTGGATGTCACTGGAGTTGTTGCCCGATGATGTGCCGTATGTTCGCGATTGGAGACAGAACTGGTGATCAAGCAGGCCAAGGCAACGTGTCGACACTCTGTAGAGCATGTTGGGTTACAAGAGCGGTAAGTGGGCGAGCGTTATCGTGTTGGAAAACACCCATGGACTGCTGTTCATGAATGGCAGCACAACAGGTCGAATCGACAGACTGGCTTACAAATTTAAATTCAGGACGCGTGGGATAAATACGAGTGTGCTCCCGCTGTCATACGAAATTACAACCCAGACCATAACTCCAGGTGTAGTTCCAGCGTGTCTAGCACGGAAACAGCCATCAACGGCCTAACTAACACACGACCGTCGCTGGCATCGAGGCAGAACCAGCTTTCATCAGAAAACACAACTCCTCTCCAGCGAGGTCTCGCAAAGGCGGTCAGTGGAATGCACGCTACATCTACATCTACATCTACATCTACATCTACATCTACATTTATACTCCGCAAGCCACCCAACGGTGTGTGGCGGAGGGCACTTTACATGCCACTGTCATTATCTCCCTTTCCTGTTCCAGTCGCGTATGGTTCGCGGGAAGAACGACTGTCTGAAAGCCTCTGTGCGCGCTCTAATCTCTCTAATTTTACATTCGTGATCTCCTCGGGAGGTATAAGTAGGGGGAAGCAATATATTCGATACCTCATCCAGAAACGCACCCTCTCGAAACCTGGCGAGCAAGCTACACCGCGATGCAGAGCGCCTCTCTTGCAGGGTCTGCCACTTGAGTTTGTTAAACATCTCCGTAACGCTATCACGGTTACCAAATAACCCTGTGACGAAACGCGCCGCTCTTCTTTGGATCTTCTCTATCTCCTCCGTCAACCCGATCTGGTACGGATCCCACACTGATGAGCAATACTCAAGTATAGGTCGAACGAGTGTTTTGTAAGCCACCTCCTTTGTTGATGGACTACATTTTCTAAGGACTCTCCCAATGAATCTCAACCTGGTACCCGCCTTACCAACAATTAATTTTATATGATCATTCCACTTCAAATCGTTCCGCACGCATACTCCCAGATATTTTACAGAAGTAACTGCTACCAGTGTTTGTTCCGCTATCATATAATCATACAATAAAGGATCCTTCTTTCTATGTATTCGCAATACATTACATTTGTCTATGTTAAGGGTCAGTTGCCACTCCCTGCACCAAGTGCCTATCCGCTGCAGATCTTCCTGCATTTCGCTACAATTTTCTAATGCTGCAACTTCTCTGTATACTACAGCATCATCCGCGAAAAGCCGCATGGAACTTCCGACACTATCTACTAGGTCATTTATATATATTGTGAAAAGCAATGGTCCCATAACACTCCCCTGTGGCACGCCAGAGGTTACTTTAACGTCTGTAGATGTCTCTCCATTGAGAACAACATGCTGTGTTCTGTTTGCTAAAAACTCTTCAATCCAGCCACACAGCTGGTCTGATATTCCGTAGGCTCTTACTTTGTTTATCAGGCGACAGTGCGGAACTGTATCGAACGCCTTCCGGAAGTCAAGGAAAATGGCATCTACCTGGGAGCCTGTATCTAATATTTTCTGGGTCTCATGAACAAATAAAGCGAGTTGGGTTTCACACGATCGCTGTTTCCGGAATCCATGTTGATTCCTACATAGTAGATTCTGAGTTTCCAAAAACGACATGATACTCGAGCAAAAGACATGTTCTAAAATTCTACAACAGATCGACGTCAGAGAGATAGGTCTATAGTTTTGCCCATCTGCTCGACGACCCTTCTTGAAGACTGGGACTACCTGTGCTCTTTTCCAATCATTTGGAACCTTCTGTTCCTCTAGAGACTTGCGGTACACGGCTGTTAGAAGGGGGGCAAGTTCTTTCGCGTACTCTGTGTAGAATCGAATTGGTATCCCGTCAGGTCCAGTGGACTTTCCTCTGTTGAGTGATTCCAGTTGCTTTTCTATTCCTTGGACACTTATTTCAATGTCAGCCATTTTTTCGTTGGTGCGAGGATTTAGAGAAGGAACTGCAGTGCGGCCTTCCTCTGTGAAACAGCTTTGGAAAAAGGTGTTTAGTATTTCAGCTTTACGCTTGTCATCCTCTGTTTCAATGCCATCATCATCCCGGAGTGTCTGGACATGATGTTTCGAGCCACTTACTGATTTAACGTAAGACCAGAACTTCCTAGGATTTTCTGTCAAGTCGGTACCTAGTATTTTACTTTCGAATTCACTGAACGCTTCACGCATAGCCCTCCTTACGCTAACTTTGACATCGTTTAGCTTCTGTTTGTCTGAGAGGTTTTGGCTGCGTTTAAACTTGGAGTGAAGCTCTCTTTGCTTTCGCAGTAGTTTCCTAACTTTGTTGTTGTACCACGGTGGGTTTTTCCCGTCCCTCACAGTTTTGCTCGGCACGTACCTGTCTAAAACGCATTTTACGATTGCCTTGAACTTTTTCCATAAACACTCAACATTGTCAGTGTCGGAACAGAAATTTTCGTTTTGATCTGTTAGGTAGTCTGAAATCTGCCTTCTATTACTCTTGCTAAACAGATAAACCTTCCTCCCTTTTTTTATATTCCTATTAACTTCCATATTCAGGGATGCTGCAACGGCCTTATGATCACTGATTCCCTGTTCTGCACTTACAGAGTCGAAAAGTTCGGGTCTGTTTGTTATCAGTAGGTCCAAGATGTTATCTCCACGAGTCGGTTCTCTGTTTAATTGCTCGAGGTAATTTTCGGATAGTGCACTCAGTATAATGTCACTCGATGCTCTGTCCCTACCACCCGTCCTAAACATCTGAGTGTCCCAGTCTATATCTGGTAAATTGAAATCTCCACCTAAGACCATAACATGCTGAGAAAATTTATGTGAAATGTATTCCAAATTTTCTCTCAGTTGTTCTGCCACTAATGCTGCTGAGTCGGGGGGTCGGTAAAAGGAGCCAATTATTAACCTAGCTCGGTTGTTGAGTGTAACCTCCACCCATAATAATTCACAGGAACTATCCACTTCTACTTCACTACAGGATAAACTACTACTAACAGCGACGAACACTCCACCACCGGTTGCATGCAATCTATCCTTTCTAAACACCGTCTGTGCCTTTGTAAAAATTTCGGCAGAATTTATCTCTGGCTTCAGCCAGCTTTCTGTACCTATAACGATTTCAGCTTCGGTGCTTTCTATCAGCGCTTGAAGTTCCGGTACTTTACCAACGCAGCTTCGACAGTTTACAATTACAATACCGATTGCTGCTTGGTCCCCGCATGTCCTGACTTTGCCCCGCACCCGTTGAGGCTGTTGCCCTTTCTGCACTTGCCCGAGGCCATCTAACCTAAAAAACCGCCCAGCCCACGCCACACAACCCCTGCTACCCGTGTAGCCGCTTGTTGCGTGTAGTGGACTCCTGACCTATCCAGCGGAACCCGAAACCCCACCACCCTATGGCGCAAGTCGAGGAATCTGCAGCCCACATGGTCGCAGAACCGTCTCAACCTCTGATTCAGACCCTCCACTCGGCTCTGTACCAAAGGTCCGCAGTCAGTCCTGTCGACGATGCTGCAGATGGTGAGCTCTGCTTTCATCCCGCTAGCGAGACTGGCAGTCTTCACCAAATCAGATAGCCGCCGGAAGCCAGAAAGGATTTCCTCCGATCCATAGCGACACACATCATTGGTGCCGACATGAGCGACCACCTGCAGATGGGTGCACCCTGTACCCTTCATGGCATCCGGAAGGACCCTTTCCACATCTGGAATGACTCCCCCCGGTATGCACACGGAGTGCACTTTGGTTTTCTTCCCCTCCCTTGCTGCCATATCCCTAAGGGGCCCCATTACGCGCCTGACGTTGGAGCTCCCAACTACCAGTAAGCCCACCCTCTGCGACTGCCCGGATCTTGCAGACTGAGGGGCAACCTCTGGAACAGGACAAGCAGCCATGTCAGGCTGACGATCAGTATCAGCCTGAGACAGAGCCCGAAACCGGTTCGTCAGACATTCCGTCTCCCTCAGAAATGTCCTTGAAGTAACTGATTTGTAACAGTTAGTTGTGTCACTGTGATGACGAAAGCTGCTCAGATTGTTGCTGCAGATGCTGAACGACACACCAGAGCCATACTCTGAACTCCATGGTCTTCCCTCTCGGTAGTGCCACTTGGCCGTCTGAAGCCTCCTCTTATTGGGACTGTATATTCTCGTGTCCACCATTGCCAGCAATCATGCACAGTGGCTACATTCCTGCCAAGTCTTTCTACAGTATCACAGAAGAAAAATCCGATACCCCATAGCCCCATTACCCGACTTCGTTCAAATTCTATTAGGTGTTGATAATATCTCTGTCGCCTTAAAGGTTTTCTTGACTTACGTCAACTCACCACATCCAATCTCAAAGGAAACTAACGCTCACGACCATTACAGCGTATATTAATGCAAACCTGATCTGCATCCTCACAGTTGTGCTACTAGCGCCAGTCTTATGCGATGGACACTAAATCTGAATGGACATCATATTTCGTGTTTAGAAACACGCCTAGCAACTTTCGTTTACGTCGCACAACTCCTTCTTGGTGTTACGATTTTTTTCTCCCCGTCAGTGTATATTACGCCTCCTTGGGTACGCCTGATACAACTTTTGTTTTACTATATGACTTTCGGTCTATTACTACGAACATTGAACTTTCTGACAAGAAATCACGAATCCAGTCGCACAACTGACAAGATAATGAGCCAATCCGACATGTCGAAACCTGCCCTGAAATTTTACAATACACCGACAGAAATGCAGTCAAAATTTCAGCTGCTGAAACGCATTGTAAGAATTTTTTAAAAATCTTAAAGTTACTCATTTCTGATGCACGATGGACCGCTTATAACAGCGGTATGTACAGCATTTGCTGCCCCGCTCACGAATCGCGCAATAAGCAGACGCACTCGTGAGAAGATGATTTAGCGTCGCGCAGCGCGATGTCCAAAGTGCACTCACGTGTATTTTAAGCACTTAAACCTCACCAAAAATGTCTGAGATCATTAATTTTTTGAGTAACTTGCAGTTCATATCGACAGCTAAACTGCTGCAGAAGTGACTAGCAGAGAAAAGAAAATGAAGGCAGTGTAACGTGTTACTTTACAGACGACTTCCATCGATCAGTACTTCGATTTGTTGATATAAGGTATTTTATAACAATTCATGTAACACGGGTCTTATGATAATTTTTGAATAATGTGTATTTTACTAACTTCTTTATTCCTTAGAGGTCACGAAAATGCAAAGTTTCTACCGTATTACGAAAACGAACATTTTCCTTACTGGGGTGGCAATTGTTCTGAATCTTGCGGTGTAAGCCAGGCATATCTGGTCAAATTCGTAAAACGTGGTGATATAAACTGACAACGTGGAAATGACTGAGGTTTAACTATACCGTTCCACTGGTAAACATGAAATGACGAAGAGCTGTCGGAAATTGTATTGTTCCACAATTGTCTCAAAAATGTCTTACACAGTTCAAAACATATTTATCGAGAAGCTGAATCCAGTATTAGTTCCAGGTAGAACACGAACTATATTAACAATCCTTTCGTCGTCGTCCTATAGACACACGTTTATTTATTTATTTTTTGCAAATGGTAAGAGGACGTTTCGGATGTAGTATTGAAAATTACACTCTTATTTTGGCATATTTTGCTGTATCGATGACAAGATTTTTGCAAGCAAACAGTCCTTTTGAAACTTCCTGGCAGATTAAAACTGTGTGCCGGACCGAGACTCGAACTCGGTCCGCCACACAGTTTTAATCTGCCAAGAAGTTTCATATCAGCACACACTCCGCTGCAGAGTGAAAATCTCATTCTGAAAACAGTCCTTTTTTTTTTTTTTTTAAATTTTGGTCCTAGTTTCCCTTCATATTCCTGAAGACAGAGAGTAAGCTGCGGAAACAGTAATCCCCTGATACTTTATAACAGGCATTGCTGTAGGGCAGGCAAATGTGTCATAGCATTCATCGACTGCACAAGCGACTCTGTCTTTTCTTCGCTCGAAATGATAAAGTGCGTTTGTATAAAAGCTAATTATCTGACTTTATACGCTACTCTTAGAGAGTAACAAGAAGCTTCGTTTTCGCGTTAGCTACGAAATTCTCTGTAGTATTACCTATTGATCATATCTCCTCTATATGCTTATTTGAGGTAAACTTCGTAATTTTTCGACTTCTTTTTCCGAATAATTTTCTGACTCTGTTTTACCAGGTCGAAGAAATCTGGAAATCAGTACTGTTCATCTCCCATGAAATTCAGGGGGTCCAGGCTCGTACATCTCCCTCGGTAACGGTGCATTGATTCCCAGGAGTAATTCTAAATCTTTCGAACAGTTTTTCTTTTGCACTTTTTGAGCTTCATTCTGGCATTTACTTCGTACTTCGTGTAAATCTTTATTCTCTTTATGTATATAAGGTGGGGCAATTAAAAGACGCCCAGAGAAGACAGGTCCAAGGCACAAAGGAACACAGCATATAGAAGGAAACACAGTACTAACCTGAGCACAGCAGATGTTGAAAGTGATCACCATTCATCTCTTGGCACTTTTGGGACCTGGTCAGCAAGCTGCTGAAGGCGGGTCGAAGCTGGGCTGCTGGAATTGCTGTTGAGGAGTCCCTACACAAAGTAGCCGCACACTGACAGATCTAATGACCTGGGTGGCCAGCTAGGGCCGCGAACAGACTGACCTCCACTAACAACTCTGTCAGGCGTGAAGATTGTGCTAATGTGCTCGTAGGTTCGGCCAGCTGTATTGGTAGTTGCTCCTTCCTCTCTGAAGTAACTGTAGGTATTTTCCTCCTCCGTAAATACTGCCATAAATGGTTTCAAAATGTTGGCAATGTAACGTGCCGAAATCAGCGTCTGATGAAAGAAGATGAGACCACAATTCGGCGTGCAGACACTGCAAACTTTTTGATCGTGCAGCGGTGTTTCATTGAAGCTATGCGGTTTCTCTGCTGCTCAGAATCTGTGATTCTGTGAGCTGACATAACCACTTACGTGAAACCAGGCTTCATTAGACATAAAGGACAGATCCATGTCCAAGGCATTTCTTTTTATCTCAGTGAACAGCCACTCACAAAACTGGAGGCGCTCTAAAGCATCTGCTGATTATAATGCATGAACAGCAGACACCAGGTAGGGATGCATATGCAGGTCAAGGAGGAATATTCGTCCGCATGATCGACATGATATGCCAGTCTCTTGCGACAGGCGTCGGGTTGATTTGATAGGACTCTGAAGAATTTTCTGGAGGACTGCAGCCACATTTTCTAGTGTGCGGACACGTTCCGGAATGTTTCTTCACATGTTGAAAACAGATCCTGTCTGACGCTATTTTCGGACTAGGCGTTGCATGGCACTTTGACACCATTAAACTTCTCAGAACACAATTGATCAGACCGATTCCACGACTTTGTTATGTCGTAACTTTCCACAACGAACACCCGCTGCTGTACTGAGAGTACCATCCATCGTTTTGCACTGCTACACTCACTCAGACAGTCCGCAGTATGCTTTTAACCAGTGTGGATCACGTGGCGGGCGTACACGTGGTGTGCGCGTCACAGCGTGTGGTTATACGCACACATTGCCGACCGGGGTGGCCGAGCGGTTCTAGGCGCTTCAGTCTGGAACCGCGCGACCGCTACGGCCGCAGGTTCGAATCCTGCCTCGGGCGTGGATGTGTGTGATGTCCTTAGGTTAGTTAGGTTTAAGTAGTTCTAAGTTCTAGGGGACTGATGGCATCAGATGGTAAGTCCCATAGTGCTCAGAACCATTTGAACGCACACAGTCGCGTCAAATCGTATATGCTCGTCCGGGCCATCTTTATTTGCTCCATCCTGTACAATTCCTGTTCAGATTTTACGAAACGAAACCGGCTTTGCACACGGCTTAACTGTACGAGCTTCCTCTCTCCTTCATTTAACTAAAAAATTACAGGCTGTTATTAATCACTGAAATCTATTACTGTCCATTTTTTCTTTGTGCTAGGAAGGTACTGCATTTTTGTCCTGGACCTTAGCACAACAATCATTCTTCGGACCGCAATTTACAGAATCGTTCGTGTTATTTCCTGTTTCTTCCAACGTTTCCACAATTTCTAACGAAATGTCGACGTCACTGGGATCAAAGTCCATGAAGTTAACTAATAATCTACACATACGTAGGTGTTCAGGAAAGGCAAGTGATCTCGCCTGCATACCACATTCTTCATAGTTCATCTTTGCAAGGTTGAAAACATTAACTGGATTCCACACAACTGTCAAACTCTGGAACCTGCACAAGGCTACATGCTATTAATAATCGTATACCAAGAAACCGCAAAGAAAATTAACTCAGTTTTATCTTCATTGTTAACACTTAATGATATTACGATTATAACTCCTAATTATTGTGGATATTAAATGAGTTGCTTATTTCAAGCGACGAGTAAGTGAAAAGCACTGAAATTCGCTTTACAAATTCGATCGCGTTGAGCCATGTTACCTGTTTACCGGTGTGCCGTCAACCAAGGATATGTGCCTGCCGTGGTGAGCATGCTCTGTCTGCTACAGCTACAACAGGGGTGTAGATTTCTCCAGATGGCTGGTGAGCAACGAAAGCGTCAAATTTCAACTTTTTTTAAACACTTGCGGTGTGTCTTAGCAGCTAAAGTTTTGACAATGTGTTTCTTTCGCTGTATTATTCCTGTATAAAAATTTCAGGGCAGTTTCGACATAGCGGAAGGGGAATTACCCTTGTGAGATGATACTCCGTAGGCACCCATATTGGAAGCCCCTTGCAAGGAACAAAACCAAAAGCCTTCTGGAAATCTAAAAATATGTACTCAAGTTTCGATCCCTGTCGATAGCACTCATTCCTTTGTGAGAATGAAGAGTTACTTCTGATTCAAAAGAACAAGATTTTCTGAATCCCTGTTGGCTATTTATCAATAAATTGTTTGCTTCGAGGTAATTCATAATGTTCGAACACAGCACATGTTCCAAAATTAGCGTAGCGTTCCAAAGGATTGGAAAAGGGCACAGGTCATCCCCGTTTTCAAGAAGGGACGTCGAACAGATGTGCAGAACTATAGACCTATATCTCTAACGTCGATCAGTTGTAGAATTTTGGAACACGTATTGTGTTCGAGTATAATGACTTTTCTGGAGACTAGAAATCTACTCTGTAGGAATCAGCATGGGTTTCGAAAAAGACGGTCATGTGAAACCCAGCTCTCGCTATTCGTCCACGAGACTCAGAGGGCCATAGACACGGGTTCACAGGTAGATGCCGTGTTTCTTGACTTCCGCAAGGCGTTCGATACAGTTCCCCACAGTCGTTTACTGAACAAAGTAAGAGCATATGGACTATCAGACCAATTGTGTGATTGGATTGAGGAGTTCCTAGATAACAGGACGCAGCATGTTATTCTCAATGGAGAGAAGTCTTCCGAAGTAAGAGTAATTTCAGGTGTGCCGCAGGGGAGTGTCATAGGACCGTTGCTGTTCGCAATATACATAAATGACCTGGTGGATGACATCGGAGGTTCACTGAGGCTTTTTGCAGATGATGCTGTGGTGTATCGAGAGGTTGTAACAATGAAAAATTGTACTGAAATGCAGGAGGATCTGCAGCGAATTGACGCATGGTGCAGGGAATGGCAACTGAATCTCAATGTAGACAAGTGTAATGTGCTGCGAATACACAGAAAGATAGATCCTTTATCATTTAGCTACAAAATAGCAGGTCAGCAACTGGAAGCAGTTAATACCATAAATTATCTGGGAGTACGCATTAGGAGTGATTTAAAATGGAATGATCATATAATGTTGATTGTCGGTAAAGCAGATGCCAGACTGAGATTCATTGGAAGAATCCTAAGGAAATGCAATCCGAAAACAAAGGAAGTAGGTTACAGTACGCTTGTTCGCCCACTGCTTGAATACTGCTCAGCAGTGTGGGATCCGTACCAGATAGGGTTGATACAAGACATAGAGAAGATCCAACGGAGAGCAGCGCGCTTCGTTACAGGATCATTTAGTAATCGCGAAAGCGTTACGGAGATGATAGATAAACTCCAGTGGAAGACTCTGCAGGAGAGACGCTCAGTAGCTCGGTACGGGCTTTTATTGAAGTTTCGAGAACATACCTTCACCGAAGAGTCAAGCAGTATATTGCTCCCTCCTACGTATATCTCGCGAAGAGACCATGAGGATAAAATCAGAGAGATTAGAGCCCACACAGAGGCATACCGACGATCCTTCTTTCCACGAACAATACGAGACTGGAATAGAAGGGAGAACCGATAGAGGTACTGAAGGTACCCTCCGCCACACACCGTCAGGTGGCTTGCGGAGTATGGATGTAGATGTAGATGTAGAAAATCTTACTGCAAATTGACGTTAGTGATATATGTCTGTAATACAGAGGATTACTCCTATTTCTTTTCTTTAGTATTAGTATGACCTACGCAACTTTCCAGTCTTTAGATACAGATCTTTCGAAGAGCGAGCGGTTGTATTAGCAAAATCTGGAAGGAAGCTAATTTGTGTACTATCCGAACTGAATGGCTTGCCTCTGTTAAGTGATTTAAGGTGCTTCGCTACACCGAGGATATATACTTCTGAGTTATTCATCTTGGCAGTTGTTCTTGAGTTGAATTCTGGAATATTTACTTCGTCTTTTTTTGGTGAAGGAATTTCAGAAAATGATATTTAGTAACTATCCTATGACTTTTGTCACTTCATTGTATACAAGCTGTCGCAGGAGGAACGGTCGACATTCGGGGATATTTCAGGAACGATCACTTGAAGCAAAACAATTCATATGGTTTACGCCCCCATTCCGAATGGCTTCCGGGATAGAAGACATTTAATGCATTCTGTTACTTATTTTCTCATTATCAATAAATTGTCACATGAACAGTAGTAGGTAAACATTACAACATTGGCTTCACAACATGTCAATACAACTGTTGTATAGCACATGCTGGATGCTGGCAAGCCAGTACCCAGCATTATCCTAGAAATAATGATGTAATATCCAGAAAACCATCTGAAGATGAAACTGAAAAGGTTCGAAAACAGAGTCATAGAATGATAAATAACTATTCAAAAAAGTGACTGGTTGCAGTTTTATGTATTTACATTCAATTAACAGTCACGGATTCTAAAATATCCGTAGTGGATAAGCTTAATCTTTGATATCTTATTCTAATTCTAGCACAACCTATCTCGTTGTTGGACCTCTTTGCTCGGATGTCTTCCTGTCATTAAATTAGCACGTTGAACGCACTGTTGTCCACAGTGTGTTGTGAGTGAAGTAGTGCGAGGGCTTGAGCGCGTTATGAGAGAGAAGAATGGGTAAACAGTTTTCGGATACGCGCTGGCTAAAATGCCACACATCTACACTAATGAATATCCAGATATTGTGCGTGTTTACAGCTTCTGCGACGGTACTGGACCCGCTGCTGTCTAAGAATATTATCGGCGCTTTCCAATACGTCGAATTCCAGATCGTAGAGTGTGTACTAGAGTTTTCAGTGCATTGAGTGAAACATGCATTCTTCCAAATTCCAGCTTTTATTCTGAACGTACACTTCAACAATCTATACAGGAACAGCAAAACCTTGTTCATATGGTGCAGCTTAGTCCTACTTGCAGCACACGCAGACTTGCTGCGCCTATCAGTGTCTCAGGAACACGTGTACGGCGAACAGTGCATGAAAAAAATTGGACCCTTTTCACATACAGCGTGTCGACAGTCTTCACATTGGCGACAGTGCTACACAACTTGAATTTCGTCGCTGGTTAAATGACAATCGTCAGTAAATACTATTCACTATTAAAGCCACGTTTACACATAACAGAACAGAACAGAACAGAATCAGTAACATACATAATAATTATGTATGGTCGCAGGAAAATCCACATGCTACAGGGGAAGCGAATTTCGAACTTCGTTTTTCGATTAGTGTTATTTGGCGATATAATCGGTAATACGTTGCTAAATCCAGTCATTTTAGTAGAGCGAATTATGGGAAAGAATTGCTGGCATTTTTGGAAAATTTGTTTGTTGGACACCATGAGGGCGTACCTGTGGCCACGCGGACTGCAATCTACTTTGCACATGACGGAGACCCCACAGGCGTGTGAGGCAACATCTGACCTGCACTTAGCCTGATCGCTGGATTGGTCGTGGTAGTACAATTAAATGGTCACCATTATCGCCAGAACCTATGCCGTTAGATATTGGTTTATGGGGTAGGACGATATCTAAGGTGCACGAACGAAAGGTGAATGTGTTATAAATACGTATTTTTCAAATGATACGTTTTGGCTCTGAGCACTATGGGACTTAACATCTATGGTCATCAGTCCCCTAGAACTTAGAACTACTTAAACCTAACTAACTTATGGACATCACACATACCCATGCCCGAGGCAGGATTCGAACCTGCGACCGTAGCGGTTCCCAAACAACGATGGCATTTTTATGAATGACAATGCGCCATGTCACTGGTCTACCCCTGTTCGTGATTGGTTTGAAGGACATTTTGGACAATTCGAGCGAATGATTTGGCCATCCAGATCGCCCGACGTGAATAACATCGAACATTTATGGGACATAATCGAGAGATATGTTCATGCACAATATCCTGCATCGGCAACACTTTCGCAATTATGGACGGCTATAGAGAAAGCATTGCCTAATATTCCTGCAGGTGACTTCCAGTGACACGTTGAATCCATGCCACGTCGAGTTACTGAACTACGCGGGGCAAAAGAAGATGCGACACGATATTAGTAGGTATCGTATGATTGTTGTCACCTCAGCGTACAAGTCCTCACGCTTCCGTGGCCGTTGTCACTGATGATGAAATCTTTCCGTTAGGTCGCATCGAACTCCTCTTCAAACTTCTTTAGTGTTCGACCTATAGATCCCTGTGCTGAGATCTTCTTCCGGATGGCACAGCTGTCCCTGGATGGAGGAACACGGTCGAAAGACAGTGTCGCGTTCACTTGTAAAAGGTTTTTTTCCCGCGCAAATGTAAATGCCTCTTCTTTACATTCGCCTCTTTTGAAAGTGGTTCGTCCCTGAATGTTACGCTTGTGCAGTTCATTTCGCACTGTTTTTGTTGCGACACTGTTAGCCGTATATTAAGCTTCGCAACCATGTACACCTAAATATTAATTTCCAGGGATCAGGAAACAATCTCTGTGTAGTGAAATGTAAAGTCTTTCTTAAACTTCTAGCACATTAAAATTATTTTCCGGTCTATCACGCGATTTTAAGCAACCGGGAAGTTTCAATTTCAGGCATATGAAGTAATCGGCAACATAGAAATTATCAGTGCGTTATAGATAATTCACGAATCGTCGTCAAGAATAACGTTCTTATTATCAGGATGACTATATTATTTACCGAGTCTCGCTAATTATTTTGGTAACTTGCACATCTGGTATTTTGGCCGATGGGAACCTTAGAAGATGAACGAACCCAATTTTAACGTGAAAGTATTACGACAGAAGACTATCATACAGTGATACTCCTGAACGTTACCTTTTGGTGAGTGGAGATTTGTGCTGTCGTTATTTACACAAAATATCTCATACCAACAGCAGAAAGATTTGAAAATGAAAGCGAGAGTCGATTCAATGTTCAAAAACGACTAAAAGGCGAAGAACCATGCCATTCAGCTAATTACTACGTAATTCACTAAACTGGTATACAAAGAATGAAAGCTGATCAAACAGCTTTTGCACGGAAGTACCAATGTGGTTATTTCGTGAGTGCTAAAATAAGCTTCTCATGACAGTGGAATAGTCTGCAAGAACTACTTCGTGGGTCTAGGGTTTAGAAAATATGAAATATCGTTCCATGCAATTTCCAGCAGCTATTATCCTCTGGAAGCTTTTCCCACAAAATTAAAACTGGTTCCCCACGACTTTAGTTATATACAGAATGTTATTCCATAATCCGGACATTATTTAATATATCTTAGTCTAGATTGGGTAACAGCGAGTAATAATAATTTTACGAAGTGCAGAAATGATTTTCCTAGTAAGAATTCTTTAAGTAAAACAAGTGAATACGCCCCTAATTTAAATGCTGGAACTCATTCCATATTGACATTGTAAACGTTATAACTTACTATAGTAAATTGAGATTTTCCTCATACACCATAAAATATCTACGTAGTATAAACGTATTAAAATATCAATTGAGAATAGAAAAAGGTATACGTTAAACTTCTTTTCAGTAATAGTTACTTTAGAAAGCCCTGTCGCCATACTAAGTTTTGGCTGAACGCGACCCATAATAGACACATAACTGCGTCAGACAAATTACATGTTATAGGTCGCATAATAGACTTCCAACAAAGCGTATTCAGTGAAGTATCTGAAATCACAATACCAGATAAGGCGACTAAAAATACCTGGTGCAGCAATTGAGTGGAGTCCGCGTGAAAGCAGAACAGCGACGTAGCCATGCTAGGCAAAAGGTACGGCTGCAAGTTGTCAATGGGATTCATCGCTGCCGGTAGCGGTCACCGGAAACGCCCAGATGATGGCAAAAATGTGTGCCGGTGTAAATGGCCTGGACGAATAAATTTCCCGTCGCCCCTTCTCCCCGCAGCGTCACAATTCACATCTGCAATATGAGCGACTAAAACGGCTGCAGCTAAAAGACTGGCGTCGATATTAAATTCCTCATCTAGCTAACGCCGAATCTACCAGTCCCAGCCAGAGGTCAGAAAAGAATTGTTCATCACCGTATGCTTCCTCTGAGGTATGCTAGTCCTGCATCTATATCTCCATTTACATACATACTCTACTAGCCACCATACGGTGAGATGTACTTTGTTGGAAGTAGAATCGTTCTGCAGTCGGCCTCAAATGCAGGTTCTCCAAATTTCCGCAACAGTGACTTGGAAAAAGACAATCGTTTTCCCTCCGGGGATTCCCATTTGAGTTTACGATGCATCTCTAACACTCGCGTGATGAAAAAATCCACCAGTAACAATTGTAGCAGCACGTCTTCCTTTAATCCGACCTGGTGATACGAATGGCGGTTACCGCTGAAACAACCGGTTTTCGGTTATCGCCTTTTTTCCAAGCCGGTTTAACCTTGCTGTTGAAACCGCTGAAAACAACCCATTTTTGAAATAACCGATTTTCGGTTTTTTTATTTCCTGTAGAAATCGAGCAAAGAGTAAAAAACTGACTCAAAATATTAAACTAAACATGCAAATAAAAGAAAGTCCATCCACTGTTCACTGTTTTTCTCGAAAAGTGATTAGTGGTTGAATACTATGTTAAGTCACCAGTATTCTACTGATTCCAATTTTTTTGAAACTCTGTTCAAAAATCACGTCGTAATCGGGGATTGTATCAGTATCTGGGCACTACGAATAATCAGTGGTAAAGGGTGAAAACTAAGATTGGAGAACTGTTCTTCGTGTTAATTTGTCCTTTCAAGAGCTACAAGCAGAAAAAGGCACAACATGTATAAACATGCAGCAGATCAGCTACCTTCTATTTTTATTGTATACTATGAACGAATTGTTAAGGTTTTAATTTATTACGGTCATCATAATTTTCCTTCTCTTTTATTACTTCATAGAAATGGCAGACAAATCTTTAACCCTTTAAAGCAAATGAATTGTACTTCACGGCTACGTCACGTCGTAAAAAATATTTCCAAACTAGGGTTGGTGCCATTCTGCAGTACAATGGATGTCCGTCGACGACAGCGAGAAATTGCCGCATAGACCAAGTGGGGCAAGACTAGCACACTCCATGTACAGGCATACATTAAGCAACAAAACACGGCGACAGAGACATTACTGTCTCAGCAATGCTGTACCAGTTCGTACGCCATGTGTCTGTTACTCGTTTATGTTGGCATTATTATTGAACAGCACTGACCGCTTTTACCCATTTTCAATAATAATGCAATATTTCAAACCAACGCAAATTTTACAAACCAAAATTATTGCCTTTTTTGAAAGGGGTTTATTTACAAAAGAAAAATTTTAGCACTGCTGTTATGGCTAATTGATACTTCGGTTTTTTCCCTCGGTTATTAGTAACAAATAATAAACACTTGTTATAACTGAGACCAAAAAAATACCCAATAGTATCGGTTATTCCAGACTAAAATACCGGTATCAGTTTTAACTGGCTAGTTTATCCCATTCGTACCTGGTGAGGATCCCAAACACTCAAGCAATACTGAAGAACTGGTCGCACTAGTGTTCTATGCATCGCCACCTTTACAGATGAGATACACTTCTTAAAATTCTCTATATAAACGGAAGTCGACCATACGTGCTCGTTCCATTTCACATCGCTCTACTACATTACCCCTAGGTATTTAATCAACATGACTGTGTCATGCAGCACACTACTAATGATATATTTGAACATTATTGGATTGTAGAAAATGTAGAATCAAAACACCTTTCTGCCGTCTAAATTTCCAATTGTTTTATTGAGCAACCAGTTTTGGCGATATATTACGCTATCTTCAGGCTCCCTGACCGACGTGTAGGAAAATTCTTATCTCTGGGAATCTTCCTGTACGTCGATCAAGGGGTCTGAAGATGGCGTTAATATATCGCCGAAACTTGTAGGTCAATAAAATAACAACTTGGAAATTAGACGGCTGAAAGGTGTTTTGATTCGACATTCTGTACCGAACAGCCGAGGTCCTGCAATCATCTGTATAAATAAAGGAGGACATACTGTGAATTACTGGATTGTATTTCCTACTCATCTGCATTAACTTACATTATTCTACGAGGTGCACTCAAGTTCTAAGGCCTCCGATTTTTTTTTTTCTAATTAACTACTCACCCGAAATCGATGAAACTGGCGTTACTTCTCGACGTAATCGCCCTGCAGACGTAAACATTTTTCACAACGCTGACGCCATGATTCCATAGCAGCGGCGAAGGCTTCTTTAGGAGTCTGTTCTCACAACTGGAAAATCGCTGAGGCAATAGCAGCACAGCTGGTGAATGTGCAGCCACGGAGAGTGTCTTTCATTGTTGGAAAAAGACAAAAGTCACTAGGAGCCAGGTCAGGTGAGTAGGAAGCATGAGGAATCACTTCAAAGTTGTTATCACGAAGAAACTGTTGCGTAACGTTAGCTCGATGTGCGGGTGCGTTGTCTTGGTGAAACAGCACACACGCAGCCCTTCCCGGACGTTTTTGTTGCAGTGCAGGAAGGAATTTTTTCTTCAAAACATTTTCGTAGGATGCACCTGTTACCGTAGTGCCCTTTGGAACGCAATGGGTAAGGATTACGCCCTAGCTGTCCCAAAACATGGACACCATCATTTTTTCAGCACTGGCGGTTACCCGAAATTTTTTTGGTGGCGGTGAATCTGTGTGCTTCCATTGAGCTGACTGGCGCTTTGTTTCTGGATTGAAAAATGGCATCCACGTCTCATCCATAGTCACAACCGACGAAAACAAGTCCCATTCATGCTGTCGTTGCGCATCAACATTGCTTAGCAACATGCCACACGGGCAGCCATGTGGTCGTCCGTCAGCATTCGTGGCACCCCCCTGGATGACACTTTTCGCATTTTCAGGTCGTCATGCAGGATTGTGTGCACAGAACCCAGAGAAATGCCAGCTCTGGAGGCGATCTGTTCAACAGTCATTCGGCGATCCCCCAAAACAATTCTCTCCACTTTCTCGATCGTGTCGTCAGACCGGCTGGTGCAAGCCCGAGGTTGTTTCGGTTTGTTGTCACACGATGTTCTGCCTTCATTAAACTGTCGCACCCACGAACGCACTTTCGACACATCCATAACTCCATCACCACATGTCTCCTTCAACTGTCGATGAATTTCAATTGGTTTCACACCCCGCAAATTCAGAAAACGAATGATTGCACGCTGTTCAAGTAAGGAAAACGTCGCCATTTTAAGTATTTAAAACAGTTCTCATTCTCGCCGCTGGCGGTAAAATTCCATCTGCCGTATGGTGCTGCCATCTCTGGGACGTATTGACAATGAACGCTGCCTCATTTTAAAACAATGCGCATGTTTCTATCTCTTTCCAGTCCGGAGAAAAAAAATCGGAGGCCTTAGAACTTGAATGCACCTCGTACATTTATAGCAAGCTGCCATTCACAACACCAACCAGAAATTCTGTCTCACTCGTAGTATATATTCCTACTGTCTCTAAACAAATATACCTTCCCTACACTGTCATCAGCAAATAATAGCATCATTCAAATGAGGACCTCCCGTTGATTTTGAATGCCAGGCAGATAAAGGAAATTGGACGACTTTAAGTGTTACTTATGTTTTGGGCTGCATTCTGATACTCAATGGTACAACACTAACAGCGACAATTAGACTTCACGTTTCAAGTTTATAAAAGCGGAAAGTTATAATCACTCACAAATTCTGGGAATATTCTATAGAACGTTTCAAAATTATATTATTTGTTTTAGGTTTTCTGTCAGCTATTTATGCATATAGCTTGCAATTTAAGTAGGTTACACCTTCTTCTCTTTACAATACAACTACTTCGAAATTGATGCTGCTCTGTGAAATTAGTTTCCGTTTGTAAGACCAAATTGCACCGCATTTACTTTACTTCCTACTCCAGTACAACTTGCCACTTTTGGATTTTAGATGTAATATTCCTGTTTCGGCTATATTATTGTACGTCGCTGGTTTTATATATTTTCTTTTACATTCCATGTCCTTATCACTTGCTCTACTTCTGTGTTCCTAGAATTCGATCCCTTTCAGGATGAAAACTTTCAGTCTGCAGCTGACTGTACATTGAACTGAAACTAGGACCGCTGTGGGCAACGTTCTTACCAGGTGAGTCCCGAGAATCCCTCACCATCCAATCACCACTCCAGTTTATCTATACCTGTCTCCTTCTGGAAAGTTTTAAGGGAAAGGCCTAAATTGCTGTTTCAGTCCCGGTCCAACATACAGTTCTAATCTGACGAAGTTTCCATTGAGCTGCCTGTTTAACACCTTCACTTTCGTTCTATTCATGTATACACGAATTTTTAACCTACACTTTTTCATGTGTCTGAATTTCATGGTTTGATGTAGATACTTCTTACACCGACCTGCTCGCCAATTTATTTTTTTTTTTTTACTGCTACTCCTTTTCGTAATTATTTCAATGTAATATTTTCTGTTCAAAATTTAGAAACAAAGGAAAGAAGTACAGTTTCACCTCTCACTGACCACAACAATGTTATTAGAGGCAGGTAGACCAACAACGATGAGTGAGGAAATAAACCAGCCCGACAATTTAGTTGGGGAAGCCATGGAGGTTATCTGATGAAGCACCTACTGTTAGAAATAGTTTTAGCCATCACGTCCATCACGTTAGCATTCCCCTTTTTTCAAATTAATTTTTAAATTTCACTCCATTACTTAAATTTGTGGACTTGTTTGTAAGAAAATGTTTTCGATATTCGTATTTTTTATTTGAAAAATATATATTCTGTATTTTCGAATTGAATCTGTACACCAATGTTTTGTACAACTTCATATAAGGTGAACTTTCCTTTTTGTCAGTACTTTTATCACTTTTCCAGAAACGCCACCGAGGCGTAATGAAGAGTGTCCCTCTCCATGGGATACATCTACCTGGACTGAGGAGGATTTTCGAGGTATAAATCTTGTTTGTTTCGAGTTCCCAAAACGAGTCGTCATTTTTACAAAAACTTATATGATAAATTACGGCTTTTCCATGGGCGAGACCTGTCTTGGTTGTACTTAAGAGTCGTAATCGACCAAAACAGACTGTGATGACATTTAGACCGTGTATGATGAAGTACACCCGAGTGATCCGAGCCGTGGAATAGCGAGTGACTTTTGCTATTTAACAGGAAGCACGTGCTCGATATCTTGTGTAAACAGTTACTTTATCAGAAGAACACGTGGCACATTCGAGAAGGCGTGACGTTAATACTCAATACCCTAACAACTTAACGAAGCTATCCAAGTACAGTGTACTGATCACGGTTTTGTTGTTTCCCAAGGCAACATGTACACATGGAATAATTGGAGTAGCATTGTCGGGATAATGCCAGTTGGATCAGATACATAAAATTTATTAGATGTCTGTGTTTCGCTTGGAAGAAAGTATGTCAAACGTTCAATGTCGAGCGAGTGGAGAACTGTTAATCACTATAACGTAACTGAGTATTACTGTGATCGAGGCAATCGACGTGTCTGCGGCGACTGATATTAAAGAGTGCTAAATGTCCTCATACCATTTACATGTCAGACAGAGACCGTCATTCACCTGCTGATCTTCCGTCCTTTGATCGCGTAGGCACTTGGATTCTTCTACTACTGGCAGACGGGTTGATTGTCTATACGTTGACAGAGGTAGTAAAAAGAGGACGGGGGGAAATTATAGTCAGTGAATGGCCGTTTTACACGTTAATTGATAATATAGTGTAACGAATAGAGAACACAAATTGAGGAAGCCCTTTTACAAGTTACTGCAGTCCAATCACAAATAATGGCCTTACTGCTGTAAGCCAGATAATATGCGAGGGCGTTCAGTGAGTAACACAACATATTTTTTTCCTCGGTCATTTTCGGTTAAGAAAAGCAGAATTTCTTGTAGAGCATCGTGGAATATTCCCGCTTCAGCCCCTAGAGTTTCATGAAGTTCGAATAGGTGGCACAGCTAAATGTAGCCTTCAAAATGGCGTTTGTAACGAAGGTGCTATCCAAGTAGAGAGATGTCGCTGAGTTTCTTTTGGCAGAAAGCCAGAGCATCGCAGATATTCATAGACGCTTTCAGAACGTCTACGGAAACCTGGCAGTGAACAAAAGCATGGCGGGTTGTTGGGCGACGCGTCAGTCATCATCGCAAAAAGATCGCGCAAACCTGTCCGATTTCCCGCGTGCCAGTCTACCGCAAACAACTGCGTCTCCAATGTTGGAAAGTACGGACGCTATTATTCGAGGTAATGCAAATGAACTTCTCCTTCTCCACGAAACGCAAGGCCTCACCCAAGTCCGCGCACTCCAGAGCAGCTCGACTGTTCTTCGTCATCCTCACTACAGTCCAGATCTCGCACCTTTCGACTTCATTTTTATGGCCCAAAGAAGGATGCCCTCCACAGGAAACAGAACGTGGATAATGGAGAGGTTACTGATGCAGCAAGACGTCGGCTCCGACGTCGACCAACGGAATGGTGCCATGTGTGAATACAGGCCATCAAGTAAGATGGCGTCAGGCGACAGCTCGGAACAGAGATAATGTTGAGAAATAGGTTTTGTAACCAAGAGTGTGAGGAATAATGTGGTGTATTGTAATCTTGAATAAAACTAACCTAATTTCAGAAAAATGTGTTACTTTACATACTGAACGTCTCACGTAAAAGGCAACACTCAAGTAGTTCAATTAAATTGAGAACTAATCCGCAGACACACACACACACACACACACACACATACACACACACACACACACATTATTTATGTATGAGAATTTTACCTCGAACATAGTAACAGCAAACAACGGGAGTTGAGCAAAAGCACAACACGGGTGATGCGTTGTAATTCACTACATTATTGCTAACGGACTCTCAGTATTATACACGAGTGTGTTATTTCACGTAACGGCGTGTAAACAACAAATAGCCCTGAGTACTATGGGACTTAACATCTGAGGTCATCAGTCCCCTAGACTTAGAACTACTTAAACCTAACTAACCTAGGGACATCACACACATCCATGCCCGAGGCAGGATTCGAACCTGCGACGTTGCGGTCGCGCGGTTCCAAACTGTAGCGACTAGAACCGCTCGGCCACTCCGGCCGGCTACAGTATTAAAAGTAGAGTCACAATGTAAAACATATAAATGTTTAAAGTAATGTAGTGGAATATTTTTCATTAAGTTACAGCACACTTAACCATGTGCAGTTAGAGCCATAAAGCATTAAGACGACTTAGCAGTCTAAAATTACACGGGATTCGGCGCATGTTAAGAATGATTACTGTGCCATTAAATCTTCCATCTCAATAAGCACAGTAATTCAGAGGATAATATCATAGCCGGCCGCGGTGGCCGTGCGGTTCTGGCGCTGCAGTCCGGAACCGCGGGACTGCTACGGTCGCAGGTTCGAATCCTGCCTCGGGCATGGGTGTGTGTGATGTCCTTAGGTTAGTTAGGTTTAAGTAGTTCTAAGTTCTAGGGGACTTATGACCTAAGATGTTGAGTCCCATAGTGCTCAGAGCCATTTTTTTTGAAAATGGCTCTGAGCACTATGGGACTCAACTGCTGAGGTCATTAGTCCCCTAGTACTTAGAACTAGTTAAACCTAACTAACCTAAGGACATCACAAACATCCATGCCCGAGGCAGGATTCGAACCTGCGACCGTAGCGGTCTTGCGGTTCCAGGCTGCAGCGCCTTTAACCGCACGGCCACTTCGGCCGGCCATTTTTTTTTTTTTGATAATATCATAATTACAAGGCTATATTTCAATAATTATGTTCAACAGATGTCTGCTGACAGAATTTTCATCTTCCGAAACTAGCAGCCTTTAGTAAAAGACGTAGCAATAAAAGTTAATTTTATTTACTGTACAAAAACGAAGGAAGTATATCTCGACACAGTTCATTATTTGTTCTTAGTAAACTTCCGCGTTCAGAACCTAGACGGGCCAATTGCACCCGACCTACCGCCGTGTCATCCTCTGGCAATAGATCGAACCCGGGTGCCCCGTCAGCACTGCTGAACATCAGCTATAGAGGTAGACTATTTATTTTTAGTAAGAAATTTTAAAACTAGACTTTTTAGAACTCTGAAGACGGTGCAATCATTAAAGGCAGACGTAAATGTAATTTTCTTATGAAATATCAGGAAATATTCGGCAACGATCCCGTAGGAGGAATCACTCTGCCTCACAAAAGTAATTTGAGATTTAGGGAAACCACAAAAAAATACAAGCCATTTTATGACGAAAGTTGCAACACAGTTTCATATGATCAAGAGATATATAAAGTGTTCGAAACCTTTAGGGCCATAATTATAAAGACTGAAAAGGTTCGTATTATAGCGATAACGCAGGAGTGGATGTTGCCCTCGCTGTTCAAAATGTTCAAATGTGTGTGAATTCCTAATGGACCAAACTGCTTAAGTAATCGGTCCCTAGACTTATACACCACTTAAACTAACTTATACTAAGAACAACACACACACCCATGCCAGAGGAAGGGCTCCGGCGGGAGGGATGGCGCAGCCCGTGCATGACGCCTCAATCCACGCAGCCACCCCGCGCAACTGCCCTTACCTGCCTTATTAAAGAGGATATTCGATTGTTGCCGTGGGCAGCGCGTTCTCCACATCTAGCACACACGGGTGGCCGAAAAACTGGCAAACCACTCCTCGCCATCCTCAGCGAGGAACTCAGGCACAGCGCGGAAGAGGCATGGAATGATGTACCACTGTCTGTCATCCAACATCAGTTCGACTCGATATTCAGCAGGGTTACAGCCACTGTTGCTGCAGGAAGTTGCACACTGTGTACAGCAAACCACTTTACAAGTTTGATCGTGTATTCTACGTAATTCACTGTACATGCAAAGTGAATGAAATTTCATTATTTGCTATCTTAGAATAATTTTAATACCTAGCCGCGTATTACATTGCTGAAGATAACATGGCAGGCAGAAGATACCAGCACCTACAATAAATACACCTTCAAATTACTATTGTTGTATTCATCACTCTGAAGACTTAATTGCTGCAGCCTTTCGCGCCTGTTTATCTTTTGTGTTTTCATATGTGCATAACTATTGCACTCTACATGCATTTTCGTATGTTTACTGTATTCGAATCGCCGGCCGGGGTGGCCGAGCGGTTCTAGGCGCTACAGTCTGGAACCGCGCGACCGCTACGGTCGCAGGTTCGAATCCTGCCTCGAGCATGGATGTGTGTGATGTCCTTAGGTTAGTCAGTTTTAAGTTCTAGGGGACTGATGACCTCAGATGTTAAGTCCCATAGTGCTCAGAGCGATTTGTATTCGAGCCTTCGTTTCGCTCAGTAATTTCTACATCTACACTTGCCTCGATTACCAAATTAACTGTTCCCTGATTCCTCAGGATGTGTCTTATAATCGATACCTCCTCTTGCAAAGGGAGGTTTCCAGTGATGGAATCTACTTTTTGAAATCATCTGTACGATGATATAGCTTAAGGTCCCTGGTATCAAACTCTGGTGGTATTCACCCTTGTGAAGTAATCGAAGAAAAACAGTTCGGAATTTCGCGTGATGTTATTTAGCTTTCGCAAATGGCATACACGTATTTAGTAGATTGGTTCAGCAGTGTAACCGTGAAGGTGCAGACTACGTGTGCAAGAGGTCGAGAGTTCGAATGTCGTTAGAAAATGAAAATTTTTCATTTTTGAATCTTTATCGAAAATGATTTTAATCATTATTTTTATTCAATTTACTGGGTTAAATGTATTTTGTTAATTCCTTTTCCTTTATCATATCATTATACAGTATACTACATATTAATTTTTCGAAATTTCTCTCATATTTTCTTGCTATCATACTTTTTTCCACATGAGATCTTAGTGCATGTTAATTAAATTACCTTATTTATCTATCATAATATTTAAATATTAAAAACTGTCGATGTATCGGTTAAAAACAAAAGACGCAATGAACTGTTTACATTGATTGTGCCGTTGCGTCAAAACATATTTTTCGTTGCAGGATGCACATTTTCTGGATGTTAACATCATAAAAGCATTTAAAACAATAATTATCTCACGATGGACAAAGTAAAGCAGATGAAGATTTCAGTGAAAGAGGGGTTCATAAATAAAACGAAATTCAAGCAAAACGTGGAACAGAAATAATGAATGCAATAACATGAACAAAAATGTAGGATTGTAAAACGGAAGAAATTAAATATAAGTCAATACATAAAAGTAACTGAAATCACATGCACAAAAATTCCAAGTGGGAAATGCAAGATGGAAAGAAAAAAAACGAGAGAAATTTGACATAAATTAATACACTGATTAAAATGATATGACAAAGGAGGAGAAATAAAATAAATACATTTACGCCAATGAATTGAATAAAAATAACGATTAAAGTAATTTCGATGAAGATTAAAAATACAGTAAATTTCAGAGAACTTGACAATATATGAGCTTACGACCTTTTTCACATGAGTGCTGTATCTTGATTTTTGCGCTGCGCAATCTGTCTGTTATGTCTCCATGCTATAAAGATGAAAAGTATCACGCAAAATTCAGACTTTTTTTCGGTTACTCGCAAACGACGGCCCACCAGGATAAATGGGTGCAGGGTTTGAAACTTTAGACCTTAACCTACTAGATGACAATTGCTCATTTATATGAAATAAAATCATCATAACTTCTAAACGGTTTGAGCTACGACGTTCAAACTACACGGTTTGCCGCGGGGCATGATGGGAATTAGTATGTGCATGCCTATGGCTTGGTTTAGCGACGAAGCCCACATCCATTTGGATGGGTTCGTCAATAAGCAAAACTGGTGCATTTGGGGGACTGAGAATCCCGATTTCTGCGATCGAGCAGTCTTCATCCTCCAGTAACGGTGTAAGGTGGCTATAATTTCGCACCTTACAAGTACTCATCTACATACTTTGCCGTGATTTACAATAAGAATTGGGTATCATTTGATAGGTTGTACATCGTGTATATGAATATTTAAAGAAAACTGACATTGTCACGCACACCTTGTAAATGGTTGTTAACGCTTATTGCATGGAAGGTGACGGAGTGTCTTTATTATCAAAACGGCGTAATGAATGATTGCGTATACTAGTAGAGGTTGGAACGCCAGTGGAAATGAAACAGCAGGCGTAACTCAAGCCCTGGGTGAAAAAGCCCGCACAGGCGTGTTAGTCCTGCTTAACACAGGAAGTAGACAAGACGGACAATCGGGTCACCTGAGCACTGAAGCACAATACAGCGGCGGCCGGCTAGTAGTTGTAGCGCGGCCGGAAGTATAACCGGATAATACTTCAGAAACTCTGAAAAGCTTGGACGCAGCAGAGAGGAACGAGGAAGCGTCACCTCGCAAATGACGCAGGCTGGGTTATTTCAGAGGAGTTTTTACTCTGAGAAGCGAACCGTTGTATGTATTCCTAATTAACGAGGATAGGTGTTTCCTCGCAAACTTTCCGCGCCGGACGACAAAAGACAAAAATATGGTTGGTCGGCGTTTGCAAGAGTCTGTAGAGAGGGAGAATATTCCGTGGTTTCGATAATATGATTCGCCTTATGCAGTTACGAGGGACTTTGCTGGGAAGCCAGCGGTGGAGAGAATGAGGTCTTCCGTTTTGAGCGCCCGTGTTTGACGGTCGCTGATTATCAGCTTTTTTGGTACAGACGGACTTGCTGTCTTTGCTCTCAGGAGATTTTAGAGTTAAAACGGTTAGGCACTGCACTGTTGCGAACTTATACGATTCTGGACTTCGCCTCCGTGTAGGGAGTCGTCGTTGAGTACGCAGTGTTCAGTGACTGAGAGCACTACTTCTGTCTATACTCACGTTGAGACGTTATCTGAATTCCGTTCTTGTGGCTGGGAGTTCGCGTTTCTTGTCTGTATAACACAGATAGGAGGAGAATGTATTAGATTATACTAGTCAGAGGACCGCCTTCTGCCGTCCTAGTGTTTGAATGAGTTTGTTTCTTATTTTGTGGCTGGAGTTCTTCCATCGTCGCAGACGTGTACGAGAACCATCACTCCGATGCACCGGATGGAGTACATACAGTGATATTGCTAATTGCTTGGGCTTATTAGGGCTATAAAGCTAAACAGCTGTGATCACGTAAGTTTTATTTCCACTGAGGTTGCACACCACTGCAGAGAATCTTCGAAAGTAGTGTCTTCTAGTGTTTGGTACATAGATAATGTCAGTCATATTGCAGTATTTATATTAGATCGGGTAGCTATATAAAGGGGCAGATTTGGACAACTGATCAGTAATATTAGTTAGGAAATTCATTTGTATCTCTATATGTCGATTGGACATTGATATATAAACATTTGTAATATATAAATGGGGTTTAAATCTACGATAAATGTATAAGCAGAAACAACATTTATCATTTAGTAGTCACTAGTTCCCTTAATCATTCATTTATGTTTATGTTGTAATTTATAAGTTAAACAGCAAGAAGGAGGAAATAATATCACCATTAAGAGATCATAAGATCTGCTTCAGGGGGTAGTCAGACAGGCTCAAATGTTCATTTTTGCGCTCAGTATTGTTGCGGCCACAGGTAGTAAGTGTTGCTTCACGCAGTGGAGAATGACAAAACAGGGGCATGCCGGCGACCGAGGCGTTGCGAAGTAGGCAAGCACAGATAGCCTTGCTGACAGCAGCAGTCTACCAGCAGGCTGACGCAAGGACGCACACAGACCGAGCGCCGAGCGAAGCCTGGAGAGTGCTGAGTAAGGGGAATGAGGCCAGCACGCTAAGTTACGCTGCAATATACTGCGGGAGTAGTAACAAAAAGCTACCACCGAGGGTAAAAAAAGTCCTCCTGCCGGATATAAATAGTGGAGCGCAGGTAGCACAGACAGAAGCCATTAGGAAGCAGTTCGGATCTAAGGACGGACGTGGTCCGTGTCCGAATGTTCAATCTTCGTAGGTGACGATTCCGGAAAGTCTGTTCCAGCTCGCAGGAGTCATCCGTTCGCCGCCAGATGTCAACTTCAGCTCTGGAGGTCGGCCCGATTTCGGTCGTCACCACGGCTGACTAACTTCAGTGAGAACTTCCAGCAGGACCGGCCGCAGTGCGGTCTTGGTCACAGGCGCCGCCGGGGACTGACGCACGGACTTCACGGCAACCCGGCCCCACGGCGCGTGGTCCGTCCGTGACGGGACCTCGCGGACATCGCGACTGACGGCTTCCCAGCCGCCGGTGCAGCAGGCGGCGGCAGCTGACCTCACGACGACGCGGCTCCGTGGGCGTGTCAGTACTGGGGCGCCGAGCGGCAGCGAGTTCATCTCAACCACAGGGCATCCTGGCTTCAGCGGAGCACTGGTGGCCTGAGGCTTCCGAGTGCGATCAGCGGCGCGCGTTGCGCGCATTGTCGGAGAATCTACACAGCAGAAGCCAGGCGGAGGGATCCGCAGGGCTGGGCAGCGACGACGAGGGAGAAATTGTAAGGAAAGTTCAATAAATAATTGTAAAACTCCACACCGTCTCAGTCTTTGACGCAGCCACTGCGTCTGCTGCTAACAAGTGGCTCCCCGGGGATTTGCCTTGGATGTAGATGTGGATCTGGCTATTATTTGGTATTCACGGAATCATGGAATGGCTCTAATATGTTGAAAATCCGACGCCAAGAAGAAATTTTATAGAGCATTCGCACATCAACAGCCGTGAGTAAAGTTATCCGCCATTACGCCTGCCACTAATCTTCGCCAATGCTTCACCAAAATTGTAAATTTGTGATAAGATCTTAAGGAACCAAACTGCTGAGGTCATCAGTCCCTAAGCCTATACACTACTTAATCTAACTTAAAGTAACTTACGCTATGGACAACAGACACACCCATGCCCGAGGGAGGACTCGAACCTCCGACGTGGGGAGCCGCAAGGACCACGGCAAGGCGCCTCAGACCGCGCGGGGTATACATTCAGTTACGTAATGTATATTGGCATGGACCATTTAATTTGCGTGTCGTTTCAATAATAATCACATAAAACGTCAATTCGTGTTCCAAACCATAACTTCAAGCCTGATCACGAACCTACGCAGGGTCCTCACCTAAGTGCTACTAAAACCCGAGTATCCTAATTTAAATGAATAATTCTGGCATTCATGTGTTTAAAAGCGGTTTTTTGTTCAAAGTAAAAGCAGTAGTGAAAGTTAAAGTAATAGCAAAATTTGGATGTTTTGTTTATGGAATACTCCAAGTGAAATTGTTAAGGCCCGCATCTCGTGGTCGTGCGGTAGCGTTCTCGCTTCCCACGCCCGGGTTCCCCGGGTTCGATTCCCGGCGGGGTCAGGGATTTTCTCTGCCTCGTGATGGCTGGGTGTTGTGTGCTGTCCTTAGGTTTGTTAGGTTTAAGTAGTTCTAAGTTCTAGGGGACTTATGACCACAGCAGTTGAGTCCCATAGTGCTCAGAGCCATTTGAGCCAAATTGTTAAGGTAGGAATTTTAAGTACAAAAATTTAAAGATCAATAAACAGGAAAGTGAAAACATTAATTATTTAATGGCTAAAAACGATAAAAGTGAAGTTTGATAGGCTTTTGATAAAGTATCCTTAGTTTATTATAAAATATAGTTTTGTAGGATTACACTGCAAGATTGTGTAAATATTATTGCCAAGAATACCTGCTTCACAGGTGATTGAAGTACATATAAATCTTTAATGAACCGATTTGCGGTAGTACTGATACAACTGTAGTTATGCACATTTTCAAAGATAGTGTAGTTTTGGTACCCAACATGAATGGTTCCTTTTGAAGTTAAGCCCAGTGTTGCATTTTATTACCTCGCAAAGTAATTTAAGTGAATGATTAACTTTAGAGATAGTTTTTACTTTTGCAGTAATCAAAGAATCTTGGCTAGTGAAACTATACCAGTTCATGGGTCCCATCATATTGTCCTCCTATTAAGAAAAAGAAATCATCAATTACTGTTACTGTTACTAAGGAAAACTGCTATATGCAGAGGAGCTTAAGCAATGTATTTAAGATATTATTTATCTTTATTTGTGTTATTCGTGTCAGTCAAGATAGAAGTCCCTCATGTGTAAAATTAGTTCTGTACTTCATGTGGTGATGTTTCAATGTTTTGATTAAGTAATGCTATTGATTGTGGCCGCCATTAGTATGAGCTCGGTGCAATTTCGCTCCCCATGATTTACTGGTGTGGTAACTGCTGCTACACACAGTACAGAGTGCACTGTGTCAATTTGAATCCTGTTTGATATTCAAAGGGAAATCTCAACTAAAGTAACTTCAATAATTAATATCCAATTTTCTCAAATATATATTTTCAAATTAATGTGTCTAATTAATGTGTGTAACCAGGCTGGCGACCGCTCAATTTTTTTCCATTCACTTATAATTTTACAACTTCTGTTAATTCCCAAGGTTAAGGCCTGTTTGGTTTTACCGTTAACTTCACAAAATTCGAAATTATAGTCCGGTACACTTTTCCATTAGAGACACGCACGATCGAACTTTGAAATCCTCTCAGAAGGTAACATTAGCGTGTTTCACGACACGTTAGTGTCATACGTCGCTTTTCCCGTGACAGAACTAAAGGTTCAGTGATCAGGGAATAGTGTTCTAGGAGCTATACCCAATCGAAGCAGGAGAGTGTTTGATGTCCTGGAGGAGCACTCTGGAGTAACCACAGCCCACTGGCATGGGCTTCGATTGGCCGCCATGTTCTCCAGATCTGAACGCATGCGACTCCTTTTTGTGGGGCTATATTAAGGACAAGGTGCACAGCAACAACCCCAAAACCACTGCTAAGCTGAAAACAGCCATTCCATTCACGAGGTCATCGACAGCATCGATGTTCAGACACTTCAGCGGGTCATGCAGAATTTCGCTATTCGTCTGCACCACGTCATCGCCAATGATGGCTGGCATAGCGAACATGTCATAACCTAAACTCGAATATTTGTAGCGACGTTTACACGTTGAATAAAGTTTAACTAATTTACGTTTTTTCATATAGTTAAATAATTGTCACCGTATGGATGATTTCAAAAAGTTGATTCCATCGCTGGGGACCTCACCTTGTTCAAGAATTTGTGCCGTAAAGCTCTTTTCTCCCCAGTTCGATTAAGTATCTATGCATTAGTTACTCGACCCTCTCACCTGAACTTCAACATTCTTCTGTAGTACTACATTTCAGAGGTTAAACACTGGACTCGCATTCGGGAGGACGACGGTTCAATCCCGCGTCCGGCCATCCTGATTTAGGTTTTCCGTGATTTCCCTAAATCGCTCCAGGCAAATGCCGGGATGGTTCCTTTCAAAGGGCACGGCCGACTTCCTTCCCTGTCCTTCCCTAATCCGATGCGACCGATGACCTCGCTGTCTGGTCTCCTTCCCCAAAACAATCCAACCCAACTACATTTTAAATGCTATAAATTTCCTTTTTGCCTCTACTATTTATCTTTCACGTTTCACTTCCGTACAAGGCTATACCCAGAAACACCAACACTTGAAGTTATTCGACTTTAACATATTTATCAGGAAAGTTTTTCTTGCTGCTGTCACACTACACTTCAACTCTCTTCACTTGTGTCGTCGTCTACTTTCAGTGTCTTATTCCCTAATCTCTTTCTCCCGACTTCACCTCACTTAACTGGATTGCACTTTATTACACTCGTTCCACTGACGGTCGTCTTACAACCTCTTTGGCCATTCCTTTGAAAAGAAACAAGTAATGTCTATGGACAAAAACGAGAAACCAAATTTGCACTTGTTATTTTAGACACGTGAGATGCGGTATTTTGCAGAAAGAGAAGGCAGCTGTTAAATAGCGGCGGAGCTCCGATAAAGCGAGAGGATGAGAGCACTTCAACAGCCGCGGCCTGCTAGCTGCTACCTGTTGCGCCCGTCCCACCCAAGCGCTGCTTCTCCCGCACCTCTGCTCGCTTCATCGCTTTCTAACAATAAATAGCGCCAGCGCTGCCAAGTTATCCAAGTTACAAGAGTACCTTAGCACTGCAACTACTTACTGTATACCAATCGCTCACAAACTTCCCCAATAATGCTGCATTCACTATGTCACGGGATCAACACCAAACTCTAATGTCTCGCCAAGCTCTGCCACTTTTCTGAGGCTGCTACGGAGACCTTTATCTGGGGTTCTTCCAGTTATTTGATGAAGCGCCGTTGGTAAGTAGCCAAAATACAGTGCCTGCCGTGTTATCCTACCAGAAAAATTTTAAAAACGTTAGTTTTGAATACATTTTGGCAGACACATTTTTAAATATGTATTTTTAAAGTGTATTTTGAAACTTATTTTAATTTTTACAGATGTACACGTATTTTTTGAAAGATAAGCAAATACGTACAGACATGAGATTTCAATACACACTCTCATAAAAGATGCGATTAAAATGTAAGTTTTGTTTTCTACAGTTTTAAAACATCTTTGGATACACTCTACCATGGGCGTTACAGATATTATTGTACAGTCAATTTAATAGTTGGCGCAGTCACTGTCATCATTTACTACTGTTTTTCAAGTACTTTAAACGTATGTTTAAGTACTACGATACGACAGTTTAACCCTCACAGCTGTTAGACAAATCTAAACAATCTTTAATGCTGTCAGTCAGCTTTAAACGTAAGTCACCATACTTGAAATAGAATATGTACTTCATGTAACGTCAATATGATTTTTCCGCATATCTCAATTTGTATCTTGTACAGTGCATATTCTAACGATGCTCTTGTTCATTTGAAGGGCGAAACCGATAAATAAGAAATACAAAGTGCGACTTGTGGCTGTTTTTGAAAACAGTTTTAACAGTCGCTAACCCTGCAGGCAATTCCCGCTCTTGCTAAGTTAATGTCTTTGTCAGCAGCATATCATCCCCTCATGCAGTATTTTTAGTGGACAGTGCTTTGTCTTTCTATGATTCTTATCCTCTTTCAGGACAGTTTATAAGCTGTGCAGTACAAACAGCACAGAAATTCTAAATAAATCATTGAGACAGAAATAATCCATCACATTCTTCATGTTAGTTTCAGCTTCACAAACGTGTTTTACGTTCGACATTTTTGTTTATAACGATCGTGTAGCACATTACTGCGGTACATAGAGAGAAAGACTGATGTGGTCAGAATAAATGAATGTTCATCAAGATGAGACTGATATGAGGGGCAGTGTGGAATTCATATTAAGTCCAGTGTTAACCGAGCTAACTATAGAATGTGGCGATTTTAGTTTGCTTCGAAGTAATGGCTCTGAGCACTATGCGACTTAACTTCTGAGGTCATCAGTCGCCTAGAACTTAGAACTAATTAAACCTAACTAACCTAAGGACATCACACACATCCATTCCCGAGGCAGGATTCGAACCTGCGACCGTAGCGGTCACGCGGTTCCAGACTGAAGCGCCTTTAACCGCACGGCCACACCGGCCGGCCACTTCGAAGTAAACATCCATTTTCCACGTTAATTACTCCTCCGCTTCCCAGCCTCCGTGTTAACAAGAATGACATGTACCTTTTTCATTTGTACTGGAAATGCAGGACTTGGGAGGGGCCTAGTTGTGTTCTGCCACTTCAAGGTAGAGGACTCACATTTCGTAATACTCCACTTACCTGATATCTATAGATGTCTTCGTCACAACGCAGATGTGGTGCTCAGGCCGCAAGTTTGTTGTTCTTGACGTGACGCTGTAAAACAACTTCTGAGATGGCTAAGGCTCTCAGTTCTATTAAATGATCTGATAAGTTCAAAATCTCAGATGTCAATAGCTTTTTATTCACAACACACCAAGCAGATAATGCTATAAACTTCCTAAAAGGCGTAATGCGTGTATGCGCCTACAGAGTCACACCTTTCACTATTCATTTTAGAATCAATCACAATCCTATTACATTCAGTCTTGTAGTAAACATTTTCACAAAAATGGTACACACTGTTACTCCGTGCTCTCTGCTTTGCATACAGAGTTCCGATATACGAATAAAATTTTATGCGGCATACATTCGAGATCTTAATAACAGTGCGGCGTGTACAGCGAAACATACCGTTCAACATCTTACTCCAAACTGACTAGATAACCGGAATCACTTCGCTTCGTAGAGCACATTTGGCGGCAGTCGAAGATCGAAGTGCTTCCCCTGAATATCGTTTTTCTAATGTTAATAAAATGGTTAAAAATGAGATCCGAAATAGTTAGATTAAAGCTTGGTACTGAAAGTGCATTCACCATGATAGACAATTAAATCTGAATTATGGTTTATGAAATTAATAAACAAATCTTAGAAACTTGGCGCGCAGTCTCATGTGGCGGCAACCAATCAGATTATACTCCTGTTAAACTGGCACAATAGCTCACGCAACTGGTACTCATTGTACCAAATCTGCCTCTCAACCCACTTCTTACCTCATGCCTCAGCTATTGTAATCTCAAAAAAAAACTGTAGAGTGAATCTTAGAATAGAATCTTACGGCCCAAAGCCAGAAATGTCTCAACATGTCTTAGCTTCAAAGTGATATGAATAATATTATAAAATGTTTGTATGCCAGAGTGATTTATTTACAGTGATGCTCTGTAAAGCCTTATCCATTATCCTGGAAAATCGTAAGGAACATACTGCAGGAGTGGCCGAAATGCTGTAAACAATCTTCAAATATGAAGATGGACAAATAGCCCTAAACCAGCTATTACATTGAAATCAAGCATTTTATAAGTATTTTTTGGCTGGTTGCGTAATTCACCAACAATCATTAAAGGCCGCGGAGTTCACGACAGCCAGCATGGATAAAATGACAATTACAAGTTAATCGTCCAACCATGAAGTGGCTTTGTTTAACACACAAGAAACTGCGTGATTCTTCTTCCACTTGACGTTTATAAAGTACCATGTGAACAAAGCCATCGTTAAGCTGGTCCAACTGAGGAGATGAGATCAGCGACGCTAGGAACAAAGACAACGACGGGACCACGGTTGCCCAGGTAACTCAGTGCCGGTAGTGTACCGAATTCCGCATAATGGCCACGTTGCACATAGGTAAAGTTTCCGGGAATGACAAAAAAAACTATCGACAGTAAACATTATTTACAGCTTCGCCTTCGTGGAGCACGGCTTTAGGGAGTTTAAAGGAGTGGAACGGTGAGGATGACGCATGTGCCGGCTACGACTGGAATATCAACACAAAATAAACTGCACATTTTAACTCCACGTCATTCTGACCAATAAGTATGTAACTTTCTGAATGAATATATACTAGGACTAGAATTTAAAGCGAATTCCAGATGCTGTTTCTACAAATGTAGCACGTATCTTCAAGTGATATACAGGGTGTTCAAAAAGTAAAGCTTTTGAGTCATCAGTCTTCTTGCAATTTTGTCATATGATGACATGATGGAGACAGTGGCTGTTGTTTGAAGACAAATGATCGTGTTAGGACAGCAACCAGCCACAAATTTACTTTCAGTTCCTTTATTCAAAGGCTACCGTTACCGGTTTCGAATCGTTGATTCATCCTCAGACGGTTTACATGTTTTCTTTATGACATGTGGTGTGTTTTTTTATAGATTAATTGTCCTAAAATATAAATAATACATAATTATGAACACGCCACACACAGATGGTTGCGTTATAGATTTTCGTTGCATGTGACTTACGTGAAACGTCGGTTTCGAGTGTTTGTTTTCATAAAATTCATCCAGCAGATGTAAATGCATTCCCACTGCATTCTTATTGTTGTACAGTGTTGTTCTGTGAGAACAATTTACGTGTGCAACAATAAGAATGCAGTGGGAATGCATTTACATCTGCTGGATGAATTTTATGAAAACAAACACTCGAAACCGACGTTTCACGTAAGTCACATGCAACGAAAATCTGTAACGCAACCATCTGTGTGTGGCGTGTTTATAATTATGTATTATTTATATTTTAGGACAATTAATCTATAAAAAAACACACCACATGTCTTAAAGAAAGCATGTAAACCGTCTGAGGATGAATCACAACGATTCGAAACCGGTAACGGTAGCCTTTGAATAAAGGAACTGAAAGTAAATTTTTGGCTGGTCGCTGTCCTAACACCATCAACATTTGTCATCAGTCTTCTGACTCAGGTTACCTTCCATAAGAAACGATGTGTTCTCCGAAAATCCTACCTTCATTACACAGTAGTCTTGAAAGATCTGTGACAGAACCCCGAACAACAGGGACTGATGCACCAGAACATGAATTGATACTATGAAATGGTGCATTGATAATGGCTAGGCACTAGCCGACATCTAGATTTGCCGAATAAAAACTGCAAGAAAAGGACGACTAAATCCTGTGCTCTTTCATTTGAAAGTCTTCTGACTGGTTTGATACGGCCCGTCGAAAATTCCTCTCCTGTGCCAACCTCTTCATCTCAGAGTAGCACTTTCAATCTATGCCCTCAATTATTTGGTGGACATATTCCAATCTCTGTCTTCCTCTACAGTTATTGCTCTGCAGCTCCTGATGTTCTAACAAATTTCCTATCATCCTGTCCCCTTTCCTTGTCAGAGCTTTCCACACATTCCTTTCCTCTCCGATTCTGTGCAGAACCTTCTCATTCCTTGCCTTATCAGCCCAACTAATTTTCAACATTCGTCTGTAGCCCCACATCTCGAATGCCTCCATTCTCTTCTGTTCCAGTTTTTCCACAGTCCATGTTTCACTATAGTGGTTCACTACAACTCTGTGCTCCAAACGTACGTTCTCAGACGTGTCTTCCTCAAATTAACTCCTATATTTGATAGTAGTATAGTTCTCTTTGCCAGGAATGCCCTTTTTGTCAGTGCTCGTCTGCTATTGATATCCGCCTTGCTCCGTCCGTCATTGGCTATTTTGCTGCCTAGGTAGCAGAACTCCTTAACTACATCTACCTCGTGACCATCAATCACGATGTTAAGTTTCTCGTCGTTCTCATTTCTGCTACTCCTCATTACTTTCGTATTTCTCCGATTTCCTCTCAATCCAAATTCTGTACTCATTAGACTGTTCATTCCATTCGCTAGATCATGTAATTCTTCTTCACTTTCACTCAGGATAGCAATGTCACAAGAGAGTAGTATCACTGATCTCATTTCACCTTTAATTTTAATTCCACTCCTGAACCTTTCTTTTATTTCCATAACTGTTTCTTCGAAGTACAGATTCAATACTAGGGCCGAAAGACTACATCCCTGTCTTACACCCTCTATAATCCGAGCTCTTCGTTCTTGGTTGTCCACTCTTACTATCCCCTCTTGACTCTTGCACATTACCAGTCTCCCTCTGAAGCTTAAACCACTTTTTCTCAGAATTTCGAACATCTTATACTAGTTTACATTGTCGAACGCTTTTTCCAGGTCGCCAAATCCTATGAGCGTGTCTTGATTTTTCTTTACTCTTGCTTCCATTATCAACCGCAACGTCAGAATAGCGTTTACCTTTTCTAAAGCCAAACTGATCGTCATCTAACACATCCTCAATTTTCTTTTCTAAGTAAAGCTACCTTATGGAAAAACGAATGCAGAAGACGTTGAAAGTGGGCAGCGTTATGCGATTCATGTAATTGATGGGATGGTACCAGTTCCTAAATACAAGTTAGCTAAGGAATTTCAGTAACACATTGTCCAACTACTTTCTACGCTTTGGGAATGGTGAGTGAGTGAGTTTTCAAGCGGCATCCTGAAGTTATCCCACGAGGAAATGTCAGGTGGGAGACACATCAGAAGGCATATGGGGCCACACCCCTTCGCAATCCCTTGACCACGAAAACAGTCATCCAAGAAAGTCATGATGTGGTTGTCTGCCTGGGCCGCACCATCGCCATAGTGAAGCCACATGTACTGTAGCTCACTGTTTTCACAATCTATTGCACCATCTACATACAGGGGATAGACAAAAATACGGAAACACCAAATACACAACACATTATCATACCTATTACGGTGCCTTGAACCGTTGGAATTCAAAAGAACTTCCAGTTTCCAGAATTAGCCCTCGGTTCGGTGTGGGCCGGCGGAAAGATGGGTGGACTGCTGTGGGGTTGTGAACCACTGAGGGCTACGGCGGGATGAGGCCTCCATGTCGTTTCTAGGTCCCCGGTTTAATACACACACACAACATAATGTATTCCAAATTACTCTACTGGACATTAACATTGCTACATCACGAAGATGACGTGCTACAGACGCGAAATTTAACCGACAGCACGAAGATGCTGTGATACGCAAATGATTAGCTTTTCAGAGCATTCACACAAGGTTGGCCCGGTGGCGACACCTACAACGTGCTGACATGAGGGAAGTTTACAACCAATTTCTCATACACAAACAGCAGTTGACCGACGTTGCCCGGTGAAACGTTGTTCTGATGCCTCGTGTAAGGAGGAGAAATGCGTACCATCACGTTTCCGACTTTGATAAAGGTCGGATTGTAGCCTATCGCGATTGCGGTTTATCGTATCGCGATATTGGTCCTCGCGTTGGTCGATATCCAATGACTGTTAGCAGAATATGGAATCGGTGGGTTCAGGAGGGTAATACGGAACGTCGTGCTGGATCCCAACGGCCTCGTATCACTAGCAGTCGAGATGACAGACATCTTATCCGCATGGCTGTAACGGATCGTGCAGCCACGTCTCGATCCTTGAGTCAACAGATGGGGGCGTTTGCAAGACAACAACCATCTGCACAAACAGTTGGACGACGTTAGCAGCAGCATGGACTATCAGCTCGGAGACCATGGGTGCGGTTACCGTTGACGCTGCATCACAGATAGGAGCGCCTGCGATGGTGTACTCAACGACGAACCTGGGTGCACGAATGGCAAAACATAATTTTTTCGGATGAATCCAGGTTCTGTTTACAGCATCATGATAGTCGCATCCGTGTTTGGAGACATCGCGGTGAACACACATTAGAAGCGTGTATTAGTCATCGCCATACTGTCCTATCAGCCGGCGTGATGGTATGGGGTGCCATTGGTTTTACGTCTCTGTCACCTCTTGTTCGCATTGACGGCACTTTGAACAGTGGACGTTACATTTCAGATGTGTTACGACCCGTGGTTCTACCCTTCATTCGATCCCTGCGAAACCCTACATTTCAGCAGGATAATGCACGACCGCATGTTGCACGTCCTGTACGGGCCTTTCTGGATACAGAAAATGTTCGACTGCTGCCCTGGCCAGCACAGTCTCCCGATCTCTCACCAATTGAAAACGTCTGGTCAATGGTGGCCGAGCTAATGGATCGTCACAATACGCCAGTCACTACTCTTGATGAACTGTGATATCGTGTTGAAGCTGCAAGGGCAGCTGTACCTGTACACGCCACCAAGCTCTGCTCGACTCAATGCCCAGGCATATCAAGGCCATTATTACGGCCAGAGGTGGTTGTTCTGGGCACTGATTTCTCAGGATCTATGCACCCAAACTGCGTGAAAATGTAATCACATGTCAGTTCCAGTACAATATATTTGTTCATTGAATACCCGTTTATCATCTGCATTTCTTCTTGGTGTAGCAATTTTAATGGCCAGTAGTGTATGTAAGTTTTCGCTTAAAGCAAGAAAGCTTCGCTCCGCCGAGTACATGTGAACAATCCTTTTGTAAATAGGTTGTCTGTTTATATGTTTTCATAATTATGTAATAGTGACTAAAAATATAATTTAATAAACAGCAAGACACGCTGACGTTCGAAAGCTGTCGATCAAAACCCACGTTCCAGTTCAGCGAGTGGCTCAGCAGCTGGTATGCGAGGTGGTACGTACCGGTACATCACCAGTACGTAAATTTGCAATCCTTGTGGAGTCATCGTGGTGCAAGCGCCGGTTTCAGCAGCAGTATGTCAGTTGAGATCATATGATTAACTTATTCACATATGATGTGCCACAAATCATTTTCCGCAGTGTAAAGAAAAAATAAATAAATATGTGAACATAGTGGTTGTGAAATGGTCTCGCATTACTATTTTATCTTAATATGGAGCTCTGATTTCGTTTTCCACAATATGTTATTATATAAATCATGAAATATTTTAGTAATACAGCTACTAAGGCACACCACTGACAGTTTTCGTGTTTACCTACAGGAGCGTTGATCATATGCTTGTGAGCCCGCTCTCACTGTGAACACAGAATCGATTAAAACTGCGCCCGGTGAAATTTGTGCCCGACCAGAAATCTGTGAAATCTGCACCCAGTGCCTGCTCCCATTGTGTCACGACCTACCTGCGGCAGGATCGTCGCAATTGCTCTAAACTACCTGCTTCCCGGACACGGCCGAGCTGCACCCGACGGACCACATCTGCCACAGCAGCCGACTGTTTGAACAAACAGCCTTGCTACCGCTCTATCTGTCGTAGAGTTGACATCGTGCGACTTGTGTATTTCTGTCACAACAGTTCCGATATGGAAGTATGAACAACCGTTCGCGGTAAGCCACGTTCCCACAATGACGGTTATTCTTACATAGTGAAGAGAACGAAAAAAGACGTGATTGTGACTTGGCACTGCTCAGAACAGAAAGAAAATCGCTAGCGGGAATGCTTAAAAAGGAGGATTCGGCACAGCTTTCTTGACTCGAGCATCAATGTGAATCTCCGTATGACGCTCAGTTGGAAGATTTTGAACCAGGCAAAGAAAAAGAGGACGAGAGGAAGAGACTTATTTCCAAAATATATTCCGAGGAGATAGGTTGCCTGCATAACCGAGGATATGGTTTTGTCACTGAAATTCCAGAGTGGCAAGCAACGAATAGAACTTTATGCTACCAACGAGCAAAATCACAAGGAAATGAGACAGGTCGGCGGACAAGAGAGAAAATTGATCTCAATGCAGAGTTACTAACTATGATGGCAGCAGTTTTCTTTTAGGTTACGACAAATTAAGAGAAAAAATGGTTCAAATGGTTCTGAGCACTATGGGACTTAACATCTGAGGTCATCAGTCCCCTAGACTTAGAACTACTTAAACCCAACTAACCTAAGGACATCACACACATCCATGTCCGAGGCTGGATTCGAACCTGCGACCGTAGCAGCAGCGCGGTTCGGGACTGAAGCGCCTAGAACCGCTCGGTCACAACGGCCGGCCAAACTAAGAGAAAGAATAATAGTTTTTAGAGGAAAGGAAGGGCGAGAAGCTGTAAGAAGTAAACAAAATTTTTTATGGATGGTACTTTCAAGTGCTGCAGCAAACAGTCTTTGCAAATATACACCATGCACGCCAACTTTGGGAGTGCAAATAATGAGACAAGCATCTATCCAGTTAACTTTATATTACTGTCAAACAAAAGAAAAGACGTATATCCATCTTTTCCGAAATTTAGCGGAAAATATTCCAGAATGAAACCTGCAAATGTGATCGTAGATCTCGAATCAGCAGCGATTTCTGCGATTGAAATTTTACGACCGACAGCCGAAGAGCTTCCACAAGAAAAACTCGTTCTGGAGAGCAAGATCTACGACTTATTCATGAACACAAAGAAAATGAAGAACAAATCGCATGTTTGCTGCGTGGAGTTTCTAGCGCCTGAAGATGTATGTGATGGCTGACTCGAGATACATTCAGGGGCACCGGATATCCCCAGGCTTCCTGAGTTTTTTTTGACTACTTTGTAGACAGACGGTTGGAAAATGAAGGAAACTCTATCAATCTTTGGAGTTGCTTCAAACTGCGTCATCTAACGACCAACGCTAGGCTGGCTGCACAAAATTAATAATGTGCTTGCTAAACCAAATCCTAAAACCAATGACGTGATTTGGTGCATGAAAAGAGAGGCACAAAATTCGGCGTACGCGTTAATGTGGGTAGAGCTGAGTGTGGAAGGAAAATGAAAAAAAAAGCAATCTACATGAAACAGGACGAAAGGTTGGAAAAATAGTAAAAATGTACGAAGATTAATCGACCCTTCCTCAACCCTTTCTGGGCGCAAATTTCAGTGGGCGCAGTTTTCAGTACATCGTGAACACACACTGGATGATGTAGTAGTAGTAGTAGTTGTTGTTGTTTTAGCTTCATTTGTCCGCGGATCACTTTTACAAGGATACTGGGCATATCATGGTACTATAGTTTAAGAAACATAATATATACAGGTATTTACATACTTACAGGTCTAGTTTGACAATGATGGGACAGATAGGTATGCCAGTGAATGCCCGTGGCTGTCAGTTTTTAGGTGTGAGCCTCAAGCTGGCACTGGATGTATCTGCTCCGACAATTTAAACTGGTGTCCTAAGGAAGAAAGAAAGTACAGCTAATGGTGCTATTATAGTATGTGAAGCCTCCTAGTTACGTCGAATGATGCTGTCACATAATTCATTTTGGAAGGCACAAGAAGCTAAACGCTGAACACAATCCGAACAGTTTTGCACTTCGTATGTAGCTAGATCAGGATCGCTTTTTACAAGAAAATACGATTTGGCGGTTTAATAACAAAAACATCAACTGAACCAAAGGTTCCAAATAGACTTATTAGCATGTGCCACAGTGTGGTATGTAGTTTTATTTCACTGCTTTCACTTTCATTTCCTCTGCTCATGTTTCGAGCTTCAGACCGTCAACTGTGGAGGACAGCTGCAAGCATGACTCAAGTTCTTTACCGCAACAGCATACTTACAATAAATGCTTGGACAGAGCAATTCAAAGAATTAAATGGCGATTTTGAAGAGATTGGTGGAAACGGAACAACCAATGGTGGTAAACACAGTCCTATATTTACTGTACTAAATACATTAAAATCCCCATAGTTTTATGATTGATTGACACACTTGATCTTACAATATTGACATTTAATTGGACCAATGCCTGCTAAAAAAATAAGTCTTGTGAGAACTACTTCATCGCGTCTTTTTGGTTTGAGAGAAGTATGCCCCAGGCGTGTTGTTAGTTTGAAAGAGCACAGCTTGTTACCAATGTCCCACAAACATGTGACAAGTCATCTCAGCAGCAACCACGGCTGAATGTTTCCTGCCGGAGTCGTGTTTAAGTACCCGCACTTTATACGCGAGGGACTTCCATCCCTTCAAGTGACTTCGTTGTCAAATGTTTCGTTACAAGAGATCTGCCAAAACTCACATGGGTTAAGGCGCTGATAAACCCTAGAAACAACTGCGTTCTCTCACTTCGCTTCCAACTGAATAGATGATAATTCAATGGAGAAACTTAAGAGTCGCTAATTAAGTGGTGCATTCCCAGTTTAATGAAATCTGTCTTAACTTAAAATCAGTTTTTAAGGAAGCAATTATATGAGTTAAGATAAAAAAAAATCACGTTAAGCTGTCAGTCTTCTACTCTATGCGGAAAAAAGGATTACGTCATAAGGCATTGATGGCTGCGAGATCCCGAGAGACGAATTGGAAACATTTTCATTAAAATAATTGATTGTAGTTCCGTCCGTCATAAACTGCATCAAGAAGTTTTTCTTTTTTTTATTCCTTGCTGGTGACTAGTTTCGAACACCTATGTCGATTTTCAAACCGTCCTACAAAGAAAATTACAGTTGACATGACAGTTTTATCGAAATGAGGCAACCATATTTGGAATTCAACTTCATTACACTAATATACATGCAAGGTACACAAATCTGTCATGGTTATTTAGATTTATGGGTTGTCTTCCTAGTTACATAGTGTGACAATACAGACGGAAGCTTATGAACAAAAACTGCCCCTGCAGTGGTGATCAAAGCGGCTCTATGGCCGACTCAACAACAGTAAATAGACCCAGAGGTGGAGAACTGGTGTGCGGAGACATCACTGGTTCCGTATTCCTGGATTTCCGGAAGGCTTTTGACACTGTACCACACAAGCGGCTCGTAGTAAAATTGCGTGCTTATGGAATATCGTCTCAGTTATGTGACTGGATTTGTGATTTCCAGTCAGAGAGGTCACAGTTCGTAGTAATTGACGGAAAGTCATCGAGTAAAACAGAAGTGATTTGAGGCGTTCCCCAAGGTAGTGTTATAGGCCCTTTGCTGTTCCTTTTCTATATAAACGATTTGGGAGACAATCTGAGCAGCCGTCTTCAGTTGTTTGCAGATGACGCTGTCGTTTATCGACTAATAAAGTCATCAGAAGATCAAAACAAACTTCAAAACGATATAAAAAAAATATCTGAATAATGCGAAAAGTGGCAGTTGACCCTAAATAAAGAAAAGTGTGAGGTCATCCACATAAGTACTTCATCTATAGTTCGCAGAATATCACGTGAAAAAAGGGCAAGCTGAGTTTCGCACGAGCGATGCTTTCTAAAACCGTGCTGATTTGTGGACACAACAGGAGTAGCTTGCGCTTTTTTTCCAGTCGCTTGAGACTTCGCACTGGGCGACAGATTCGTTATAACTACAAGCTAATTAAGGGGCAAATGCTGTAGAATATTCTTTGTAAAACCAAAATCGGGTTCCATCAGGACTTGGCGACTTATTTGATCTGAACTCTTTCAGTTTTTTCTCTACACCACGATTGCTTATTACTGTGTCCTCCATTCGGGAGTCTGTGCGATGGTCAATCGTCGGTACGTATGTAGGATTCTCCTCTGTGAATAGTTTCTTGAATGCGAAATTTAAAACTTCGACTTTACTTTGCTATCTTCTACTGCCACACCAGACTGGTCAACGAGTGACTGGATAGATGCCTTACACACACTTAGCGATTTTATGTAGGATTATAATTTTCACGGATTTTCGGAAAGTTCTACTGCTAAGGTATGACAGTGTTAATCGTTGTACGCTTCGCGCAGCCATCTTTTCACAGATGTACGAATTTCTATTAACTTTTGCCTGCCGTCATTTGCGTGTTCTATTTTGAACCGGGAATGCAATAATATTTGCTTCACCATCATTCTTCGAATTTAGTTGTTAAACCACAGTGGGTCTTTCCCGTCCTTAATCCACTTACTAGGCACATACTTCTCGAAAGTGTGATTTAGAATCCGTATAAACTTTTCCTATAATTCCTTTACATCCATTACACTGGAACTAAGTGATGTTGATTCATTACTAGCACGGCAAACCTTGCGCCACCCCATGATGCACTGTTGCCAAATTTATACAAGATGGCGGATCCAAGATAGCGGTCATACATGTGGCAACGTCGCAGTGACGTCCTAGCTCACCCGTTCCCCATCTGGAAACTGGCAGGGAAAAAGGACTCTGTCTGTGCTGGGCTGCCGGGTAGCATGAATATAAGTATGCTTTGTTTATTTAAACAATTTCAGTTGTCCTTGACAGTAGCTCCATCCAGTGCATTCAGCATGAGGTCCAGAGTCCAGCAGACCTAGTTCACAACACCGCCACCAGAGGGTGCTGTCGGCCCTCCACCTCTCATGACGTAATCCAAGATAGCGGTCTGGGGAAAAAATGGCGGTGAAAGTGTCTGTGTCTAGCTGCTGGACTGGGAGAATGGATGTAATTCTTTACTGTGTTCAGTGGATGAGATGTCTGTGCTGAATCAGGAGTAGTTTAACAGGTGTATTAGTTGTAACCATGCATCTGAGGACTGTGTCAATAGCAATGATATTTGGTGAAAACGACTACGCTTCATCAAATAATGAAGATGCAGCAAGGAGGGCTAAGTTACACTTCGCAACTCATGCTGATAAATGCATGTGCTGCTACTGTATATCATTCGATAGAAGTCCAGTCAGTCTCCCGAAACACAAGAGGCAAGACGTTCACCCCAGATTCTCCTCGCCCCCCTGGAAGAGAGGCCATGCATCGGGCTCCCTATCCCAAAAGTCTCCACGCCTTTTAAGCAGGAATATCCACGTCCTTACTCCTTCACATCCCCGGACCGCAGATACCCTTTGTCATTAAACACGAACTGCTCCAGGAGTTATCACATCTGGTGTTACGGAATATCATATACCTAACTTGAAGATGTCACAGGAACTAAATATACCACTGCACAAGGAGAGACAGAGAGCTTTGCAGATGACAAAAGAATATTTAAACAATTACACGTTTTATTCCGAGGAACACCACCACCACCACCACCACCACCACCACCACCACGACACTTGAACACGGACTCTAAAAAAAGATGGCACCACACTTGTGAAAGCATCCCAGACACTTCGCGCGCTTTTGTGGGAAACACCCTTGTTATTGAGCATGAGCTGCTTCGGGAGTTACTAAATCCAACTGCATATGTCTGTAAATACACTTTCAAAACAGATCGCCGAACAGTACCACCACACTCGAACACACACTCTAAAAAGATCGCTGCATACTTGCTAACCTCCCTGAGACATCTCACATGCTTTTGTGGGAAACAGATCCCGAAACCGATATCAGCTGCAATATCTGATTTTTACACGCCAAAACGATGATATTTCGAAGTCGAAATAAAAATCTCTTTAACTCTAAAAGGGACGCTCACCGTTTTTCGAGTTTTAGCAGATTGTTTGAAGGCACTGCCAGAGAAAGTGAACTTTCTGAATCCTACATTTGCCGTAGTATTCATCACTTTTCTGAAACTGTGAGAGGGCTTAGTTTTATATTTGCAGCTGATGGAGTCAGGGACGTTATTCTCCTCACTTCTCGAAGCACTGTCGAACAATAGACAGGTGAATCAGAACAACGCAAACAGAATTCGAAGCACTGTCCTACAGACAAGAAAAATGGATGGAATTTACGGTGAAATTTCGATGTCCTACAGCTGCTGGTCTGGAGATGCTTTGAGGTCACAATGATGGGCGAGGAGCAGCATCCCGCCTATCCGAACCAGAGGGGGGATGGTCTGCTTGGAATTGTCCCTTCTCACTCGAACAAAGAAGTCATCACGCAACTCTCAGACATCACAGACTTTCCGTGGATACCCTGCCCCGGTCTTGTTCAAACCAGCCTGTAGAGGTTCCTATGCCCCACAAAAGGATGTCTTGTGACACTCTGACGTGACGGGATTTCTTGTGACTGGTGCATTCTGATTGGTTCTTACTGAATTTACCCTCCAAACTACCGCTGTTGCTGCCGGTGTGGGAGCACTGTGCGCCATTTTCTGCAGACGAGACTTTCATCGGCAATGCTATTTTTGTACAGATCGGAAATAAACATACAGCAGTCACACTGCATTGACAGTTAAGCCCTGCAAGAGTGGCCTACAGCTAATAAAATACGGAAACTATCGGAAAAGACACTTCCTCAATTACACTGCGCTGCTAATGTCGAGGAAAGCTCGAATTTTTCGGCGTGAAACCTATCTGCAACTATACCACCACAAACCATATCGATGTAGTAAACACAAAATTCGTATCCTGCGCCATAAGAAATCATCACTTCTGCGTCCTGCATACAGCTATCAACCACCAGACACTCGTACATATACCGCGAAGACCTACAGATTTCCCCCCCCCCCCCAAAAAAAAAAAAGCATAAGCACATGTACCATATATAGTCCTCGCAGCACTAGGTATTTCCCGCGAGGTCAATCGGTCATCCATCACTGCCAACGACCACGAATCAACCGCCGCTGCACACACTTGCCTGATACGAAACCAGAGCGCCCTCAGCGGACCGCGGTCACTCTTCGAACTGGTGTACAAAGGCTGGGCTGGTTCCCCCCGGCACAAAGACGTTACTGTTTCGGCCCCGACATGCCGACTAAAAGAACAATGTGGGTCTCGCGCGAGGCGTGCGCGAGATGGTCCCTGCAGTCGTACTATCCTCGGTGGCTCAGATGGATAGAGCGTCTGCCGTGTAAGCAGGAGATCCCGGGTTCGCGTCCCGGTCGGGGCACAAATTTTCGCCTGTCCCCGTTGATATATATCAACGCCCGTCAGCAGCTGAGGTATTAATATATAACTGTAATTTCGAATGAACAATAGGTTATAAAAACGAAAAAACTTCGAAAATACCGACAAATTTATTGAAACACACATTGGAAAAAAAAGAAAACAGAAAGCCATTACATGTCATATCCGCTCTTTACTTGATTTTCAACAGAACACGATACAGTCAGTTGTTTTGCATTTGCGGCTGCTAAAAATTCCAGGAAGCCCAAGACGAAGCGTAGTCGGGCAACTTTATCTTGTTCGCCTAGTTTCTGTACCACTTGCAATTTGTACGGGTGGAAGTGCAGGTCATCAGGAATGACGCGCCACAGGGAACGATCTGATATTGTTGGGGTCAAGTCATGTCTGCCAGCAGAACGGCGAGTGCTCGACGTGGCTTCAGCCGCTGTGTGGTCCGCTGTGTCCTTCGTAGCCCGGCAATTTTCGTCTTTGCACAAGATGCAGTAGACATGAATTGCTGCAACCACATCACAACTGTTCAATAGTGATTATTTTTCAAGTACTCATAGACGGCGAATGCTCGATGCTCTGAACTCCACAATGCCATAATAACGAAAGTCCTCAAGGTAACGCGCGCATATTTATTTCGGGCAGATGCAACAGCGACGCCGTACTACGTGACTCATATGCTGTTCATACTGCCGGACCCTCGACAAATACTCGCACAACACAGACGATACGAAAACGACGGAATTATGTCTTTGCCACCTTCGCAGATTCTGCCTGTATTTGATATTAGCATTCCACATCCCATCGACAGACGGTATCGTCACGGACCGGCGCTCGCTAGGGATGGAGCGGGATCACAGAAGGTATTTACAGAGAAACCGTCTAAATTAGATCCCGTATGCTTGCAGGGATTTGGGGCAATTGCGGAGCCTTCGAACACGTGCGCTATGTTTTACCTTCTACAGTGAACATAAATGCGCAGCATTAGTTGTAAAGCATGCCGCACAGAGAAAACAGCACCTCCAATGAAGAGAAAAAGAAGAAGCCGTTGATATCCGCGTGCGCTCCGGTACCCAGTAAAAACACATTCGGATCAACACTGAAAACACAACTCGAGTGTCGCTCCTCTCTCCTTCCCCGTACGTGCTCAAAAACAATCGTAGAGGCTTAAAGAGCGAAAAACGAGTAAAATGGCTGCCCCGCCATTTTTATTCGTTGCTGTTCTTCCGCAGTATTAATCCGGCACGGGTGCTTATCAATAAACAATAACTCGACAAGGAGGAGGATGCCGAAGAACGCGGAATTCCTAAGGACTCTGAAAAAATACCATGATTATGCTACAAAAAATAGATTATCCAGGCTACTATTATCACCAAAAACTTATATGTACAACACAGATTTTTGTGGTTCAGTGGACATACCAAATCTTCCTGTCAAGGAATGCATAGTTCCTATCTACACTTACAAAGCGTTGCGAAGTCTGTACGGTAATACCAGTGTTTTACGTCAGTTTTTATAACAATTAGCCAAAAATGTATTTTAGATACCGAATACTGCTCGAATCTCGAACGAGTAACGATCTCCGAAACACAACTGCGTTCTTTTACAAACCTGAAGACAATAGCTGTTCTTTCTCACATAGTCATTGATCTTGTAGTAGATTCATCTCATAGGGGCTTTTTCAAACAGTCTCTATCCTGTGAAATGTTTGTGGCTGGATGTAAGTGATTTGTGTTTGTTTCTTCAAAAAGGCGTCGTCTATAAAGAGGTACGACGGAGGTAATCCGATTATTATTGAGGATACATCAATTCAATGCACGATTTTCAAATTTTATAGAATGCGTCATCATTAAACAAAAAGTACACTACAGTGAGAATTAGAGAACAAACGAAGAGCAGGCACAGTCTGCATTGTTACCCGATGTTCTCCCATCTTCCCCTCCCTTCTAGGCAAATTGGGTGAGGTATAAAAGGCGGGATACTAAAAAATGGGGGATGGGTCATTCTCCTATTGTTTGAGACAGTTGGCACAGCCTGTATGGTTACCACATTTCCTATTATCTTTATCGCTATAATGTATGACCCAAAATGACCGCCTAATATTTTCGCCCCACTCCAAAAAAAATGTTTTTCGAATTTCCATGGCTCTGTAGTCGCCTACCGCCAGCACTCATCCACGAATGCTAGCCATCATCAGAAGGACTTGTCACCTGTTTTCTTTAGGTTAGTCAATCACCTCACCACCACCACCACCACCACCACTACGAAGTGAGAGCAGAGATCAAAGAAAATGGAAATTGTGGTAAGTTCTTATGGGACAAATCTGCTGAGGTCATCGGTCCCTAAGCTTACACACACACACACACACACACACACACACACACACACACACACACCCTGCCCGAGGCAGGACTCGAACCTCCGACTGGGGGAGGGGGGGGGGGGGGGGGGGGGGAGGCCGCGCGAACCGTTCAGGACGCCCTGACCGCGCGGCGAGCAGAGATCAGCCACTGCCTCCAGACGTAACACTAAAGAAACCTACCCTCACATTCGAATGTGAGAATTACTAAACCTTCCCCCCCCCCTCTCTCTCTCATTTCTCATTATTATTGACTGTATATATATATCTGTTTCCATTTATTATTATTATTACTACTACTACTACTACTACTACTACTACTACTACTACCACTATTTTTGCCTCAGCAAAACAGCTCCCTGATACAGTGGAGCAGGAAAGACAACAGCTGTTTCCGGTCGTTGAGTTTCCACTATCACCAACGTCGGTACCACTCGTCGAGCCGCTACCATGGTATAGTCACCAATGAAAGTGATATTTTTTGCAACGCAGAAGCTGAATGTGAGTGGCAGTAAACGCGTCGCTGTAGGCTTCTCCTCGGATCCAGAGTTCAATATAACGGTAGCTTCTGAAAATCCAGATTTAGTGACACAAGTAACGCTTTCAAACAATGAACGGTATGAATTACGTCAGAAATCAGCGAAAATAACTGCAATGTTCAGTGTGCCTGTAGTGTTACTGGATTGTCGTAAGTGATGCGGCCAACAAACGAGAATACCATGCAATGCATTCACTTTCAGGACTCTACGGTCAGCAACTTTTTGTGTGCCAGCTCAGCTGTACCTTTTATGAGCGTCTCGGGTGGTCGGAGTACGTGTACGCATTTTTTAGAATTGTATGGTATGTGTTTACACAGCTTATCCATCAAAACACTTCAGAGGAAGTCTTTGCTGTTAATTCTGATGCGTTGTGCTTCGATATGCGGTGTATATAACGTATCAGTATCATCACTACTTGACGCTGCTGCACAGATACGTTTATTCAATTTGTATATCCTACTCTGTTAGTTCAGATTAATAAACGAAAAAATAAATGAATGTTTATCTCTATAAACTGTGTTACATTCTATCTAAAACATGTTGTGTAAAACTTACTAAAAATACAAACTGCAACTACCCTAATAACTTATGGACGAGATAGAGAAAGTAACTCGGTTGAAATGAATGAAGGAGCAGAAGCATATTGCTGGATGTTTCCCAGTCGCGCACAGAAACTTGGACGTCACGTGGCGGAGGTCAGCGTGACAACAGCGCCACGTGGTTCCAGAGACCTTTTCAAGTCTCAAACATCTTTGAGCTTGCTGAGGTCTGCATATATACATGCAATCAGCGAGCAGTTACGGTGCATTGTGGTAGTGTTCTTCATCACAACATGGCCCAGAGGCAACATGTGGATGACTTTACATGGGAAAGAGTCATCGGGAAACAGGACGAAGGACGAGACGTGGCAAATGTAACCCAGGACTTTGGTACTGCTTATGGCAGTGATTCACGTGCATAGTAATCGTTCCCAACCACAAGCAACGCTGTAGTAAGAAGAAGAAGAGGAAGAGGAGAAGGAGGAGGAAGAAGAGGAAGAGGAGGAAGAGGAGGAGGAGGAGGAGGAGGAGGAGGAGGTGGTGGTGGTGGTGGTGGTGGTGGTCGACCACGGTAAACTGCAGCAGCAAATGACCGCTACATTGTGCAACAGGCACATGATGGGACTCCGCATCAAACATGGAGTACCATTGCAACCACATTTCATAGGACTGCAAGGCATACAGTCTCACGCTCCACAGTGCATGACAACCGAATGGTGGTGGTCTTTTTGCCCGACGACCAGTGCCTTGTACTCCGTTGACAACTGCACATCGGTGGCACAGTTTGTGATGGTGCCAAGAGCACAGACGCGGGACCAAAAAGAAATGCAGTCGCGTTCTCTTCTCAGATTACAGCAGATTCAGTCTGAGCAGTGATTCTGAATGCATCCTCACATGGCGACAGGCGGGAGCACGAAATGTACCCAGGAACACTGTCGAACATGATCGGTGTGGGCGTTCACGTATTATTCTGTGGAGAGGCATAATGTTGCATAGGCACACTGACCTCCAAATCTTTGAACACAGCACATTCACCGCTACTGTTACACTGTACTCCTTCCTGAAGTGCATCTTTTCAAGCGCGCATTCAGTCCTGACATTTTTATGGATGACAATGGGCAATCACATCGAACAGGGCACGTGGAGGAGCTTGTGGACGAGAGGAAATGATATTCGACAAATTGTTTTGTCAATAAAACCGCCTTATTTTGCTGCACTGTAATTTATTTTTCCCAAACGCGTTTCGCCTTTTTTTCACTCTAAGGCATCTTCAGTGGGACAGATTCTTGACGGCTGCGTTTCCACTCATCTGGTCTGGAAGTCGCACCACTACTTCATTTCCGAAACTTAAGCACATTTGGAAATTACGAACTCTTTCTTCATACTGTTCACCAGGTTTAATTTTGTGGTGTACTACTACTATTTTGCCACTATTTATAGATATTGCAATGTTGCTCTTTTGCCACTATTTATAGATATTTGTTCGAAAACCATACTTTTAAAGATGTAAATATTGCGAGTTCATCATGTGTTTCCTCCTGTTTGGAGTTATCAACCGCGCTGATGGAAGAATGGAACATTCTACTACAAGAACTCCTTACCAACCTTGTGGCCAGCATGGGAGCATGTCGGAGAGCAATGCATCACAGGCACTTTCTATCAGTTACCTTCTATACTACACTGTAGCATTTCTTTCCATGTACGGTCCATGACTGATCGAGCTACGTTACTTGGCAGTGACACAGCATGCGAAAGTTTCTTTCGTCCGTAAGCTTCGCACAGCAGTCATGTTCAACACTCTAAACAGAGACATATCTCCATGAGCAATTGGGAAAAATCTCCCTACGTAAACCATCGATAATACACGGTCGAGTCACATTTATGTGGACACCTATTAAAAATCTGGATAGTCAGTCAGGTTCTGGAAGGTGGAACTATGATGACTCCAGTGCCGTGGCCACCTGCGCCAGGTTTCTCGGCTACAGATTCATTCAGCCAACAGCCCGATCGAAGTGGTCCCACACATTCTCGACTGGATTTAAATCCGGGGAGTTTCCTAGCCAGGACATTACGGTAAATTCATCCTGTGCTATTCGAACCACGCACGTACATACGTACACTGTGTGTCGCATTGCAAAATGGCTCTGAGCACTATGGGACTTAACATCTATGGTCATCAGTCCGCTAGAACTTAGAACTACTTAAACCTAACTAACCTAAGGACATCACACAACACCCAGTCATCACGAGGCAGAGAAAATCCCTCACCCCGCCGGAAATCGAACCCGGGAACCCGGGCGCGGGAATGTGTCGCATTGCACTGCCCTGCTGGTAGATTCCGTAGTGCAGAGGGAAAAAAAATTGCATGTAGGGGTGCAAGTGGGACCCAACGATAGGTGCATACTTGTGTCGATCTACTGTGCCTTGAAGAATGACGAGATCACCCAGGTCATGCCACGAAAACATTCCCAAGACCATAGGGCTCCTTCCTCCCGCCTGGACCCTTCCGACGATTGTTACAGGGCCGTACGCGCCAACGGCCATACTCCCGATGGAGCATAAAACATGATTCACCCGGAAAGGCGATCTGACAACCACTCGGTGGACGTCCAGTTGCGGCATTGGCGTGCCAGTTCTAGCCTTCATCGCAATCAACAACAGTCAGCATGGGTGCAAGAACCGGGCACCTGTTGCGGAGGCCCATACGCTGAACAGCCGTTGAAGAGACACTCTTGGTAGCCTCTTGGTTCATCTGGGCAGCCAGTCGCGCAATAGTTGCGCGTCTATTCGCCTGTGCACATCTCCGCAGCCTTGGTTCACCCGTCTCATCTGCGGTCCATGTGATACCACAGTTGCCTCGGCGCCTGTTTTGGGCAGCACCATTTTCCCATATATAATATCCCTTAACCACGCGCGGCAAGCGAACAGTTAACAGATTAACCATTTCTGAAATGCTTCCATCCTTGACCCGGAACCCAATGATGATGCCCTTTTGAACGTCAGATACATCGCTCCGTTTCCACACTAACAACTACTGCACTATTTTCCGCGTTCCCCGACACGCTTTATATACCCCCTATTGCTAGTGATACCACGTGCCGTCTGTGAGTCACTGTAGCTCAGTCAGTAAAGTGAATGCACTTACAGAGAGTCGTCCAATTAGTATCATACCACCAACTGGCTAAGCTATAATGACCGTGCCTTTTTTGTAAGGATTACTTGTTTCCACAACAAGAATTACGTTTAAAGATAAAATGATTTACTATCTCGACTGGAGGGCATGTAGCTTTACTGTATGGTTAAATGATGATGGCGTCCTCTTGGGTAAAATATTCCGGAGGTAAAATAGTCCCCTATTCGGATCTCCGTGCGAGGACTACCCAAGAGGATGTCGTTATCAGGAGAAAGAAAACTGGCGTTCTACAGATCACAGCATGGAATGCCAGATCTCTTAATCGCGCAGGTTGGTTAGAAAAGTTAAAAAAGGAAATGGATAGGTTAAAGTTAGACATAGTGGGAAATAGTCAAGTTCGTTGGCAGGAGGAACAAGACTTTTGGTCGGGTGAATACAGGGTTATAAATACAAAATCAAAAAGGGGTAATGCAGGAGTAGGTTTAATAATGAATAAAAAAATAGGAGTGCGGGTAAGCTACTACAAACAGCATAGTGAACGCATTATTGTGGCCACGATAGACACGAAGCCCACGCCTACTACAGTAGTACAAGTTTATATGCCAACTAGCTCTGCAGATGACGAAGAAGTTGAAGAAATGCATGATGAAATAAAGGAAATTATTCAGATAGTGAAGGGGGACGAAAATTTAATAGTCATGAGTGACTGGAATTCGGTAGGACGAATAGGGAGAGAAGGAAACTTAGTAGGTGAATATGGATTGGGGCTAAGAAATGAAAGAGGAAGCCGCCTGGTAGAATTTTGCACAGAGCACAACTTAATCATAGCTAACACTTGGTTTAAGAATCATGATAGAAGGTTGTATACATGGAAGAACCCTGGAGATACTAAAAGGTATCAGATAGATTATATAATGGTAAGACAGAGATTTAGGAACCAGGTTTTAAATTGTAAGACATTTCCAGGGGCAGATGTGGACTCTGACCACAATCTATTGGTTATGAACTGTAGATTAAAACTGAAGAAACTGCAAAAAGGTGGGAATCTGAGGAGATGGGACCTGGCTAAACTGGCTAAACTGACTAAACCAGAGGTTGTACAGAGTTTCAGGGAGAGCATAAGGGAACAACTGACAGGAATGGGGGAAAGAAATACAGTAGAAGAAGAATGGGTGGCTTTGAGGGATGAAGTAGTGAAGGCAGCAGAGGATCAAGTAGGTAAAAAGACGAGGGCTAGTAGAACTCCTTGGGAACAGAAAAAATATTGAATTTAATTGATGAAAGGAGAAAATATAAAAATGCAGTAAATGAAGCAAGCAAAAATGAATACAAACGTCTCAAAAATGAGATCGACAGGAAGTGCAAAATGGCTAAGCAGGGATGGTTAGAGGACAAATGTAAGGATATAGAGGCTTATCTCACTAGGCGTAAGATAGATACTGCCTACAGAAAAATTAAAGAGACCTTTGGAGAAAAGAGAACCACTTGTATGAACATCATGAGCTCAATTGGAAACCCACGGAAAGCAGAAAAGTGGAAGGAGTATATAGAGGATCAACAGGGTGTTACAAAAACGTACGGCCAAACTTTCAGGAAACATTCCTCACACACAAATAAAGAAAAGATGTTATGTGGACACGCGTCCGGAAACGCTTAATTTCCATGTTAGAGCTCATTTTAGTTTCGTCAGTATGTACTGTACTTCCTCGATTCACCGCCACTTGGCCCAATTGAAGGAAGGTAATGTTGACTTCGGTGCTTGTGTTGACATGCGACACATTGCTCTACAGTATTAGCATCAAGCACATCAGTACGTAGCATCAACAGGTTAGTGTTCATCACGAAGGTGGTTTTGCAGTTAGTGCAATGTTGACAAATGCGGAGTTGGCAGATGCCCATTTGATGTATGGATTAGCACGGGGCAATAGCCGTGGCGCGGTACGTTTGTATCGAGACAGATTTCCAGAACGAAGGTGTCCCGACAGGAAGACGTTCGAAGCAATTGATCGGCGTTTTAGGGAGCACGGAACATTCCAGCCTATGACAAGCGACTGGAGAAGACCTTGAACGACGAGGGCACCTGCTAACCCTAATGTCAGCGTCAGAGAAGTTGCTGCTGTACAAGGTAACGTTGACCACGTCACTGTATGGAGAGTGCTACGGGAGAACCAGTTGTTTCCGTACCATGTACAGCGAGTGCAGCACTATCAGCAGCTGATTGGCCTCCACGGGTACACTTCTGCGAATGGTTCATCCAACAATGTGTCAATCCTCATTTCAGAGCAAACGTTCTCCTTACGGATGAGGCTTCATTCCAACGTGATCAAATTGTAAATTTTCGCAATCAACATGTGTGGGCTGACGAGAATCCGCACGCAATTGAGCAATCACGTCATCAACACAGATTTTCTGTGAACGTTTGGGCAGGCATTGTTGGTGATGTCTTGATTGGGCCCCATGTTCTTCCACCTACGCTCAATGGAGCACGTTATCATGATTTCATACGGGATACTCTACCTGTGCTGCTAGAACATGTGCCTTTACAAGTACGACACAACATGTGGTTCATGCACGATGGAGCTCCTGCACATTTCAGTCGAAGTGTTCGTACGCTTCTCAACAACAGATTCGGTGACCGATGGATTGGTAGAGGCGGACCAATTCCATGGCCTCCACGCTCTCCTGACCTCAACCCTCTTGACTTTCATTTATGGGGGCATTTGAAAGCTCTTGTCTACGCAACCCCGGTACCAAATGTAGAGCCTCTTCGTGCTCGTATTGTGGACGGCTGTGATACAATACGCCATTCTCCAGGGCTGCATCAGCGCATCAGGGATTCCATGCGACGGAGGGTGGATGCATGTATCCTCGCTAACGGAGGACATTTTGAACATTTCCTGTAACAAAGTGTTTGAAGTCACGCTGGTACGTTCTGTTGCTGTGTGTTTCCATTCCATGATTAATGTGATTTGAAGAGAAGTAATGAAATGAGCTCTAACATGGAAAGTAAGCGTTTCCGGACACATGTCCATATAACATATTTTCTTTCTTTGTGTGTGAGGAATGTTTCCTGAAAGTTTGGCCGTACCTTTCTGTAACACCCTGTATACAAGGGCGATGTACTTGTGGACAGTATCATGGAAATGGAAGAGGATGTAGATGAAGATGACATGTGAGATATGATACTGCGTGAAGAGTTTGACAGAGCACTGAAAGATCTAAGTCGAAACAAGGCCCCAGGACTAGACAACATTCCATTAAAACTACTGACAGCCTTGGGAGAGCCAGTCCTGACAAAACTCTACCATCTGGTGAGCAAGATGTATAAGACAGGCAAATACCCTCAGACTTCAAGAAGAATATAATAATTCCAATCCCAAAGAAAGCAGGTGTTGACAGATGTGAAAATTACCGAACTATCAGTTTAATAAGTCACGGCTGCAAAATACTAACGCGAATTCTTTACAGACGAATGGAAAAACCAGTAGAAGCCTACTTCGGAGAAGATCAGTTTGGATTCCGTAGAAATATTGGAACACGTGAGGCAATACTAACACTACGACTTATCTTAGAAGCAAGATTAAGGAAAGGGAAACCTACGTTTCTAGCATCTGTAGACTTAGAGAAAGCTTTTGACAATGTTGACCAGAATACTCTCTTCCAAATTCTGAAGGTGGCAGGGGTAAAATACAGGGAGCGAAAGGCTATTTACAGTTTGTACAGAAACCAGATGGCAGTTATAAGAGTCGAGGGGTATGAAAGGGAAGCAGTGGTTGGGAAGGGAGTGAGACAGGGTTGTAGCCTCTCCCCGATGTTATTCAATCTGTATATTGAGCAAGCAGTGAAGGAAACAAAAGAAAAATTTGGAGTAGGTATTAAAATCCATGGAGAAGAAACAAAAATGTTGAGGTTAGCCGATGACATTGTAATTCTGTTAGAGACAGCAAAGGACTTGGAAGAGCAGTTGAACGGAATGCACAGTGACTTGAAAGGAGGATATAAGATGAACGGCAACAAAATCAAAACGAAGATAATGTAATGTAGTCGAATTCAGTCGGGTGATGCTGAGGGAATTAGATTAGGAAATGAGACACTTAAAGTAGTAAAGGAGTTTGCTATTTGGGGAGGAAAATAACTGATGATGGTCGAAGTAGAGAGGATATAAAATGTAGACTGGCAATGGCAAGGAAAGCGTTTCTGAAGAAGAGAAATTTGTTAACATGGAGGAAGTCGTTTCTGAAAGTATTTGTGTGGAGTGTAGGTATGTATGGAAGTGAAACGTGGACGATAAATAGTTTGGACAAGAAGAGAATAGAAGCTTTCGAAATGTGGTGCTACAGAAGAATGCTGAAGATTAGATGGGAAGATCACGTAACTAATGAGGAGGTATTGAATAGAATTGGGGAGAAGAGGAGTTTGTGGCACAACTTGACTAGAAGAAGGAATCTGTTGGTAGGACATGTTCTGAGGCATCAAGGGATCACCAATTTAGTGTTGGAGGGCAGCATGGAGCGTAAAAATCGTAGATGGAGACCAAGAGATGAATACACTAAGCAGATTCCAAGGATGTAGGTTGCAGTAGGTACTGGGAGATGAAGAAGCTTGCACAGGATAGAGTAGCATGGAGAGCTGCATCAAATCAGTCTCAGGACTGAAGACCACAACAACAACAACAACAACAACAACAACAACTACTACTACTACTACTACTACTACTACTACTACTACTACAACAACTCATTAAATAAGCTCACAATAACATCATTCAGTAGCTGAAGACGGGTTATTTAGTATCATATAAAGAAATTCTACACAACCAATAACACAATCATTTATCAACCATGTCATCAAAGTGATAATTATAACATTTTTGTTAACTGTACTGAATTTAGATCAATACACAGAAGTTACGAGCGAGATACTTACACTTACATAAAGTACGAGTAACACGTTCACTATCTATGAATAAGAAATAGTTGACACCTTCTTATCTACACACTGAAAGAGATGATTTGTAATTAAGTTTTTATTAATTGTTAATTATGTTAACTGAATCTTCTGTCTGCTCTTAGCAGAGCAACATTATAATAAATGAAAAGCACTAGTTTGCTTTGGTACTCAGCAAATGTCTGAAGATGGCCTTGTAAGCTGAAAACCCGTCAACACAATAAAAGTAATACTGTAGAACAAAAGCCAACTAGTGCTTTTCATTTATTAATTGTTAATTAGTTAACCATGACCTAAATTTGCTTGGAATTTTATTGAGACAGGCATATTATTCCAAAGCATTTAATGGGTGTCAAAATACATGTCTTTTTTCCTTATCACTATTTACATACACTGGACTTCTTACATCAATATTTTCGTTACATTTACTAAACCACAGTGCTTGTATTCAGAACTGGGAGGGGAGATAGTATAACCTTACCTTTCAGTGTCTTTCGACCTGGAAAAATTATAATGCAGCTAAACATTTTATATCGTAATCTGCCTGCTGCGCATGCCATTACATTTCCGCTGTGCGCGTGAGGCCACACCAGGTGGACAGGAGGCGACGCCGTGCGACAACAAACTGCGCTCCCCGCATCGCACCGACGAGCGGTTAAGACGGGTCGAGGCGCAGCGTGTGGCTTGACCACTAAATGTAGGAAGTAGCCGTCAGTCTTCCACAACCTTATTTTATAACTGTCCTCTTAGTCCTCCACGATATTTCCAGGAATTTCAGTGCACACGCATGTGGTGTCACCACCCTGATATACACTGTGGTGACAAAAATCATGGGATACCTCCTAATATAGGGTGAGGCCTCCTCTTGGCCGGCGTAGTGCAGCAATTCGACGTGGCATGGACTGAACATGTCTTTAGAAGTCCGCTGGAGAAATAATGAGCCGTGCTGTCTCTACAGCCCTCCATAATTGCGTATCTGCAATGATGTTTTTACGTTCCTGGATTTAAGCTTTCTGGTTACATACAGTGACACTTTTGCTAAGTATGGAATCTTGCATGTTTTGCATCCTTGAGGTGGTGCGTCAAGGACAGTGTAATGAAGAAAGTACGCATGTTGTTTCTGCTTTATGTGCATTGCGGATTCCACTAATGTAGGAGGATAGCCATTGTTTGATGCAGTTAGTTTGATTGTACTTAATCCACTTTGGAAGTTGTTGTCATTCACAGGGACGGATATCCGGCGATGTATCGTAGAATGAAAGGCAGCAAGTTTATGGGTCACTGGGCGTTACGAATTGGTCGGTATTACTGTATCTGCGGTGGTAGGTTTTCTATAAATCTTGGAAGTACGAATACGGTCACTGATGTCTACGGTTGGATCTAAGTAAGTAGTTATCCCCAAACTCCGTCGTCAATTTTATACTATTGTGTTTATAATTTAGTTGCTTGAGGAATTTTTGAAGTCGTCTGGTAGTATCTGTCCTTACGCACAACACATCATCAACATACCTAAATCAGTATCCAACCTCTGAAGCAACTGGATTATTTTCCAAAAACGGTGTTGCAAGATCTTCCTGAGGGCGAATCCCATACCTAGCCCATCACACTGTTTGTGTATCCCATAATTGAAACGGAAATAATTTCGTGTCACACAAATGTCTCTAGCTAACCTTATGTCATCTGTGACAACTAGGTTAACTTCTGAGTTATTTAATAAGTCTGTGAGAATGTTTAAGCACTCCTAAACAGGTACATTAATGAATAAAGTGCTAACATCAAAAGAAACCAGCTTGGCACTGGGGGGGGGGGGGGGGGGGAGATTTTCATGTCTTTTAACTAAGTCAACTGAATTGAGAATTCCATGACTAGGTTTGAACCTGGTTTTCAGCTTGATCGTGGTAAATCGCCTAATATCCATCCCCATGAATGAAGACAACTTCCAAATGGAATTAAATGCAATCAAACAAATAGCGTCAAACAATGGCTATTCTCCTTCCTTAGTGGACTCCAAAATGCGCAGAAAGCAGAAACAACATGTGCACTCTCTTATTTACTCTGTCCTTAACTCACCACTTCACGAATGCAACAAATGATGCACAGTTGCATACTTGGAAAAGTTCCACTGAATGCAGCCAGAAAGCTTAAATCCAGGAACGTAAAAACGTCATTTTATGTGCACAACACTGTTGGACACTTTCTGCACAATGGTAAAGACAGCACTCTAGCTTTAGAAGAGAGTGCAGTACATAACATAACTTGTAACAGTGGAAAATTCTATACAGGTCAGTCTGGTGGAGGGCAATATGTACCCGCTTGAAGGAACACCACAGAAGCTGGAAACTTAGAAAAGGAGAATCTAGTTTTGCAGATCACCTGCTCAAAGAAGACCATAGTTACGAGGTAAAACATGAAGTATTACATCACATCCATAAGAGAAGGAAGATGAACACTCTCGAAATAATGGAAATTAATAAACACATGTCCATCCATCCAAGCTTAGCACTGAATGACCAGACACCGTTACCTTACGCGCCACTGCTAACTGCAGATACTACTCGTAATCCTATCTAAGCCATGTTGTAAATTACCCCTCTTACTCCTTACTCACATACCCCATTTTCTTTATTTCAGTTACTATACATTCCCTCGTTGTGTTAAAAAAAAGTTTACTTTCTATAATCACAGCTGCTTAACTCATCTGCTTAATATCACTATTATATCTTATCTGTTTGTAATTTGATCTATTAAAGACAAGATTATTTTGCTCAGCCATATCTTTGGTATATGTCACCAACGTTTATTATTCAGTTATTTTCTTCTATGTGCAAAGGTTGTAATTTGTCTATAGTTCATTAGTTAATGTGTCACGTATTTTATATCAGTTAAATAATCTTACATCGCATTTACACTGAAATACGCCAGCTTGTTTTCTTCCTGATTCTAACATTAACATTTTTCCATCTCTGGACATGCACTAGTTTAAAATCTTTGATCCAACAAAATTTCACTGCACCACATACTAATCTTTGTACCTGACGATGGTGTAACAGCGGAAAGCGGTTCGTGTAACAACAATAAATATTGTAGAATATTGCAGCAGTGTTTTGTGTGTTTCAATCATAATGTATAAAATATTCCAACAAGAACCGCGGAGCAGTAGATCAATGCTCCTTGTTATTAACTAAAACGCTGTGTGTAAAGCCAGTTAGAGTTGCTGCAATAACAGCGTCTAAACCAACTTATCACTTCCCGTAGAGTTTTTAGCACAAGCGATTTTTCTATCTATCTTCAGGAACCTCTACGCAAACTAGGACCAAAAATTTAAAGGATGGCTGTTAAATCTTGTAATCGACTTAGCAAAATCAGGAAAAATGGGACTGAATAATTTCCAATACTACATCCGAAGCTTCTTCTTACTACTTGCAGAAAATAGTTCATTTCTTTTGTTGGACTCTTGGCCTAGACGCAACGACACTTCGTTTTTACGAGGACCACGAAATGATTCGATCTCTCGTTAAGGAAGTTTTTCGACACTTGAAAATATTTGTCACAAAACTATTGGAAAATGTAATTTCCAATGGCTGTTTGTCACTTCAAGTTTATCAGCGATACATTTTTGTTGCACACGAGTCATTTGTCCATTTTCAGTTTGCATCACCACGTTTAACCAATTCAATCAAGTATGCCTGGTATGCAGCACAGTATACAGAACAACGGCCACGGCCATTTCTTACCCCAACCAAATTCTGTCTAAAAAAGCACTCCGTCTTCAGGTCACAAGTGCCCTACCGGGACCATCCGACCGCCGTGTTATCGTCAGTGGAGGCGTGGGGTCAGCACACCGCTCTCCCGGCCGTTATAATGGTATTCTTGACCGAAGCCGCTACTATTCGGTCGAGCAGCTCCTCAATTGGCATCACGAGGCTGAGTGCACCCCGGAAAATGGCAACAGCGCATGGTGGCCTCGATGGTCACCCATCCAAGTGCCGACCACACCCGACAGCGCTAACTTCGGTGATCTCACAGGATCCGGTGTACCCACTGCGGCAAGGCCGGTGCCAAATTCTGTCTAAAGGTACCCATTACTCTGAAGTGCCTGAATGCATTAATTTTTCTTATAACAAGTTGTCTCATGTAAGGAAAATGTTATCTTCATGTCTTCTGATCAATTCTCACCTCTGCAGATCCCTGCGATATTTTACTCAGTACTACGCATACGCTCATTGTCACGACGCAGATGTTCTCAAACGTACGTGACGTATTTTGTTTTGTTGTAATTGTAATGAATGAAATATTGCTAAATAACATACCTAATGTTATATAAGCTCAGAGTGCATATAGGGAATCTTTAACGACTCCACGTCCGTTCGTATTTCAGGGAGCTGATACAAATTGCTGCAACAATTCGGCTCTTTCAGTCATAAAATGCCAGCGGAAAGCATGTTGGAAAACGTTTGCTGTTTTAACAGGTCAAACAGTAATGCATATCACATCAGTATGTAGGTGGAATAGTTTACCACTGAGTATACAGATACTGCATACTATGTGTCTGAACCTCACGCTATTTATGAACCTGTGTAACTTACACACACAGGGTGTTTTTTTAACCGCTACAATTCACTAGTGTTTTTTTATGCAGTCAAAGTCATATGTGAACACCTTAATCCTATATATTGTGTATGCATAAATGCAGACAACATACTGACCGTTCTGCAAAGTTGTAACTTCGAATTCTGATTGATTCATTGCAGGATCGAAATTTTGGCAATAAGGAACATTAAATATCTACAAACTCGTTTCTCTTGAATCGTTTGCAGGTAAATTGGTTTCGGCAATTTCGGATGAGGAAGGAAACCTTTCTTCTTGGCTTACCCGAATACCTTTATCTGAGCCTTAACAAAACATGGATGGTTTTTGTCAAAGCGTACAAATACAACAGGGTTAGAATTTTTTTCCCTTTTGGACGCCGCAAGTTAGTTCTTGGCTCCAGTCGTTTCACCGCTATTTCAACCCCACAGCATGCAGGTTTACGCGGCTGGTACCAGAGAAGTTCCACTCTTCTTTTAAACCAGCACCTTGGCGATTTTAGCAGGGACAAGAAAGGAGCCTCCACGAAGAGTATGTGAATGCAATACACATACTCGGGCGTCCCCTGGGCGGTTGTATACCGGCTGATCCTTTCACTCCAGAAGCAACATGACAATCCTACAGAAAAGGACCTTATCAGGCCCAGCACTGACGATTATCTCTGTAAATATTGAAGGCCTGTCTGCATGCAAAGAACGTCTACTACAAGACCTCTGTCAGAAAGAGAAATGTGACATTTTGTGTCTACAAGAAACTCACAGAGATAGCACACTCAAAAGACCCAAGATAAACGGCATGCGACTAGTAGCTGGAAGGCCACACCGACAGCATGGCAGCGCAATCTTTACCAGGCCAAACATACAGAGCCTTTGAAGCATCATAAACGATATCAATGATACTGAAGTGCTAACCATTGAACTTATTGACTGCACTGTTACATCAGTGTACAAACCACCAACTGTGGACTTTTCCAGCTCCAACGTAAACAATTTTAATAAAGACAGAATTAATTTTGTAATCGGTGATTTCAACAGCCACAGTGCGCAGTGGGGCTACCAAGAAGACGACGACAATGGCACGGCTGTGATCTGCTGGGCCGAGCACCATGGATACAGGAATATAAAAAAAGGAATAGCACACAGAGAAAAATTAATTACAGGCATATGAAAAAAAAATATATATATATAAATATATATATATATACAAATACGTGTGCACAGAAACAAAATGTTATAGGCATTTGGCCCATAAGCGGGCTACGTCGACAGCATTTGGGGTTGCCAACATCAGATCCTCTAAAGTGCAGTGTGAAGGACATTCAGGGCAGTTATACATGTGCTGGGTCGTCTGCACCTCTCCACAGTCGCAGAGATTAGATGTTGTAGAATATCCCCACTTCAGAAGGTTATCTCTTGACCGTGAAGTGTTGGTGCGTAGCCTGTTTAGTGATCTCCAGACAACCCAGTCCTCATCGTAACCTGGTGCCAATTCTTCCTTTGGTTCCATCCAGTGCCCTTCTCCCGACCGCTTCCATCTCTCCACCCTAGATCCAGGTTGGTCGCTAAAATCTTCGGTTGCTCTGAGAAAACTGCGTCTAGATTTCAAGCGTTTGGTGGCTGAGTTTTGTGGAGGAGGTGGCTCTCTGCCATCTCAGCCCTTGCTCTTTCACTATAGGCTGCCGCTTCCCTTCGCACTGCAGGAGGTGCAATCCCAGCAAGATTGTAGAGCTTGTCTGTTGGCGTCGGTTTCAGACATCCAGTGACGAGCCTGCAGGTCTCGTTCAGAGCAATGTCGACCTGTTTAGCGTGGGTAGAGTTGTACCAGACACTGCTTGCATATTCGCCTGATGGGAAGCAAACTGCTAGTGCTGTGGTCCTCACTACCTCTGGCTTTGCGCCCCAGGAGGAGTTCGTTATTTTCCGAAGAATATTATTTCTGCCGCTCACCTTCATTTTGGTGTTAATACAGTGCTGTTTATACGTCAGAGCCCTGTCTAGGGTTTCTCCTAGGTATTTGGGGTTAACGCAGTGTTCGAGGAGTGTGTCCTTCCAGAAGACACGCAGCTTACGGGATGCCTGCTTGTTACGGAGATAGAAGGCGCAAACTTGTGTTTTGCTAGAGTTCGGCTTGAGTTGATTGTCGGCGTAGTACTGACAGAGCATGTCTAGCGCATCCGTGAGCTTTGTCTCAACATCCTCAAAGGAGTCACCCTGTACGGCCATAGCACGGTCATCGGCGTAGATATAGTTTTCCGTACCAGCTGGCAGTGGTTGATCGTTGGTGTATATGTTAAAAAGTAAGGGTGCCAGTACGCTGCCCTGAGGGATACCATTTTTCTGGGCCCGCCACCTGCTATGCATCCCTTGGAATTCCACAGAGAACCTACGGTTCTCTAACAGACTTCTAACTGTGGATGTGAATTTAAAGTCCCTGGTAATGGCATACAGCTTCTTCATTAGCAGACGTAAGTTGACGGTGTCATATGCGGCTGTCAAGTCTATAAAGGCGACACCGGTTATTTTCCGGTTCTCATAGCCGTCTTCAATCAGCTGCGTGAGGTTAATTACCTGAGATGTAGTGCTTTCCCCTGGGCGGAAACCTGCTTGTTGGGGGATTAGGTAGGGTTCTATGGCACTGGAGAGGCGATCCTGGAGTATTCTTTCAAAGATTTTAAAGATATGGCAGAGAAGTGATACGGGTCGGAAATTTCTGGGGTCATCGAATAAAAAAAAAAAAAAGTAGAGAATGATTTTCTCATTTTTCAATTTGTACGGGGTAGTTGAACAATCACTAAAGAACAAATAATCTGCAATTCATTCCCATCCTGTTTCATGAAGCAGACCAGCTTTGTCACGAAAACAGGAACAGCTACCGTGCCATACATTCACCTGTCACTTATAATGTATATTTTTTGCAGTATATTCGTTCATTTCCAGCAAAATATATCACACTGTAAGATGTACAGCAGTTTGGCTGTTTTCCCAATGAAAAGCTTGCCCAGAATCCTGAACAACTGAAATTTCTAGAGTAAATTTGCCTCCAGTTATCTCAAGAACCATCCACTACTGAAAGTTAAATTTCGGAGATCCCATAAAGAAACCCACAGAGGAGAAACTCTCAAAAGTAGAGCATTCTACTAAAATTACGTCGGGAAATAATTATTGATAACTATGAGTGGTCCAACATCAAAATTATTAAAACTTTTGTACATTTACATCTGCATCGATGCTCCGCAATCCACCTTACGGCGCGTGGCGGATGGTGCCCTGTATCATTACTAGTCATTTCCTTTCCCGTTCCACTTGCAAGTAGAGAGAGGGAAGAAAAACTGCCTATATGCCTCCGTATGAGCCTAATTTCTCGTATTCTATCTTCGTGGTCCTTAGACACAATGTATGTTGGAGGCAACAGAATCGTTCTGTAGTCAGCTTCAAATGTCGCTTCTCTAAGTTTTCTCAATAGGTTTCCTAGAACAGAACGTCACCTTCGTTCCGGGGATTCCCATTTGAGTTCCCGAAGCATCTCCATAATACTTCCGTATTGTTCGAACCTACCAGTAATAAATTTATGAGCCTGCCTCTGAATTTCTTCGATGTCTTCCTTTAATCCGACCTGGTATGGATCCCAAACACTCGAGCAGTACTCAAGAATAGGTCGCACTAGCGTCCTATATGCGGTCTCCTTTACAGATGAACCACACTTTCCTAAAATTCTCCCAATAAACCGCAGATTGCTGCCCACTCTGTCCACCAAATCATTTATGTATATGGAGAATAATAGCGGTCCTATCACACTTCACTCTGGCACTCCTGATGGTACCCTTGTCTCTGATGAACAATCGCTGTCGAAGGCATCATATTGGGCTCTGTCACATATCTATGTACCTTGCTCTCACCTTATTTAAAACACTGCAATGGGGCTCAGTATCAAACGCGTTCCGGAAATATATAAACCTGGAATCTGCCTGTTGTCCTCCTGTTGCAGAATATCACGTAAGAAAAGGGCAAGCTAAGTTGCGCACGAGCGATGCTTTTTAAAACCGTGCTTATTCGTGGAGATACGGTTCTCGGTGTCAACAAAATTTATTATATTCGAATTGAGGCTATGTTTAAGGATTCTGCAGAAAACCAAAGTTAGGGCTATTGGCCTCTAACTTTGGGGGTCCGTTCGTCCGCCATTCTTATACACAGGAGTCACCAGCGTTTTTTTACAGTCGCTTGGAACTTTGAGCTGGACGATAGTTTCGCGATAAATATAAGTTAAGTAAAGGGCTAATGCCGTAGAGTACTCTTGAAAAACCAAACTGGTATTCCATCCAAATCTGGTGATTTATTTGTTTTCAACTCCTTTAGTTGTTTCTCTACGTCAGGGATTCTTATCAAATGGTTCAAATGACTCTGAGCACTATGGGACTAAACATCTGAGGTCATCAGTCTCCTAGAACTTAGAACTACTTAAACCTAAGGACATCACACACATCCATGCCCGAGGCAGGATTCGAACCTGCGACCGTAGCGGTCGCACGGTTCCAGACTGTAGCGCCTAGAACCGTTCAGCCACTTCGGCCGGCAGTAATGCATGATCTGAGTATTTACGCGCTACTGACTGTAGATTATGAGTGCCTCTAGAACTGTCACAGCGGAAACGGAAGGCCGATAAAAAACAACCAACAACTAACTTGGTTTCACCTAGAACTGTTAGAGGCGACCAGGTTACTTCACTGTCACAGTCAACTTCGACCTCAATAGAGACAATATTTTTGTCTACTGCAATGAACACTCCCCCTCCTGCGGCCTCTAATCTGTCTTTCCGATATACTTTTCATGACTTGCTAAATATCTCGGAGCTTTCCACTTAGGGTTTCAGCCAGCTCTCGATCCCGAGAATAATTTGAGCGGGATACCTTTCCTGGAGGAAAGTAAATTCGGGAACTTTGTTACGAATACTTCGACAATTTAATGACAAACTTTTGACAGTCGTAGCGTCTTCACTGCCTCGCGGATTGAGGCGTCATGTCACGGACTGCGCGGCCCCTCCCGCCGGAGGTACGAGTGCTCCCGCGGGCATGAGTGTGTGTGTGTGTGTGTGTGTGTGTGTGTGTGTGTGTGTGTGTGTGTGTTGTCCTTAGCGTAAGTTAGTTTAAGTAGTGTGTAAGTCTAGGAACCGATGACCTAAGCAGTTTGGTCCCTTAGGAATTCACACACTTCCCTTGGTACGTAGTGACTGGCGAGTGTTCATCAGAGTACCTCGGCACTTACGCCTAGCCGACAAGACCCTCATGCGCATACCATATGCTATACAAACTACAGAAGTAGTGTATCAGCTCCCATAAACATAGCTTGACTATTCACTTAAGGACATCAACTCGAAAATGGTGAAAACTTTTGCACAGTCGTCGTAAGATTTCATAAGGCTTCACCTACGCATGCCCTTTCCGAACGGAAAGAAACTTGTAGCTTGTGGGCAGACAACCCTTCGACTCCCCTGAGATCCGCATGCCCGCAAACCGGCAACAGAGCAGCAATGTAGCGTCACTCAGACTACCGAGTGGGTCAAGAGTTCCTCTGTACAAGTATATTTTTGGAGCACTCAGCAATGGTGCGTAGGTGGCACCGTGGGTGTTGCTGAGCGGTGAGTGGGTCGTAGTGGAACCCTTTGCCGGTTTATTCCTGCACATGTCAATGTCGCTACTCCCCCCCCCCCCCCCACCCTCGTGATCGCGCCACACGAGGGCGCGAAACAGGAGAGCTGAAAAAGCATACACACACTTTACTGCTTCGAATCACGTTCAAATTTCGTCGAATGGTTTTGAACGATCCCTCGTGGTTTCTCCCTGTATACCAGAACAAAAACTGCGATCTTGCTACACTACAAAGGCGCCAGGTCACGTTCAATGGGATTGCTACCCCACAACGTCCTTAGGGAAGGGTTGAAGCGTCGGGGAGGTGTCAGCAGTCTCACAGATTGTCAAGTACGTCGCATTTCACACCGCACAGCAAACTGTCGTTTTCGACTGCGGAAGACGTGTAAATGAATACCCCCAAGAGAAGGGTTGGTTTCATTGACGCCCTTCATGGCTCATTCTGAAGGCTTTTCGTTTTGCCTCTGGGCGTCGGTGTGTCTGAAAGGTTTTCCTTAGCCACCCGTAGGAAAACTGCATGATTTTAACGTTGAGCGTTGTGGTTCTGACCTTCATCGCAGAGGCGAGAAGACAAGAGGGTAACGGGGATATGTGACGACTCTTCCATCGTGTGAAACGTCCACGGTGGCGTTGGGCCGAATTATGGTGAAATTTGTTGTCAACATATCATTAACCCACGTTACACCTCACATTAACTTCCGAGTTCTGACCTTTTTTAGCATGTGTCGACACCTTGCTGTTTGAAGCATCGCCGAGTCCGAGGGTGACGTCATAGGGTGCCACGCTTTTGCACCATTACATAGGCAGGTTGTAGGCTTCTTTGAGCCAAACTTCACACTTCTGTGCCACAACTGGGGAAAATGACGGGGTTTCAAAACAGTGACCCTTTAATCCTTTTGCGCGGTGTATACTGCATCGTACTTCAAAAGTTGGAAACACTTCTGCAAAGGAAGAGAACTCTTTTTGCAAGTCCACCACGAATTTATAACTTCCCCTTTTCGCAGTCGGCGGCACTGCTAAGAAAAGAAAGAAATGCTCTAGAGAAACTAGGCGAAGTAAAATAGGAGCTAAGATTGTCTTGTTACCGCACACACGATTTAAAACCACAAAAAATGGCCACTTCTGGAGCTTTTTGATCTTTACTAACTGTTATATGTTACGTTTCTCTCACTTTCAATTGCACCTGAAAGATATTGCGCGCTCTCGCTCGCACACACATGCACACGCACAGGTCGTGAGGGTGTCTGGAGATAGACGGACATGGAGACTTGTGGACACCGGACATGTACAGACACAATCAGTTTACGGAAGGATTTACCTGGTCCTTGTCCCCTTTCCTGTCTCTCTGCCACTGGCCAACATCTCGCCACTGGTAGTCCGCAAAATGAACTCCAGTCTCACGAAATTATCACAAATGATTAAGGAATCTGGACGTCCGGCAGTAGCGATACTTAGTTCCGTCCTGATTTAAATCTAAATCTGGATATGTTTAAAAATTTTATCGCTATAGTTTATATCTGCGTATCACTCTACAGTAACACTAATCTTAATACCACACAAAATAATAATCACAGAACACAAAAAATTGCTTCTTTACTTTTATTTAATTAACGAAGAACATTATTCCAAGATAAATACGGCCTATAATTGTTTCGTTGGTTTTCATGACAACTGCAATACTGCTGGTATCACAACACTAAATACCAGTCTAATGACCTTTCAGTCGCAAGAATTTTTAGTTACTCCTAACCTTTTTTTAACTGCCATTTCCTCTCTAATTACCATACTTTCTATTCTGTCCTGTGATGTCATTAATAATTTTTTCCTAATTTGCAAGAGACATCAATTTGAGTGAGTGGCTTTTTTTTGTCAACCATTCACGTATCCATTTTTTCCTTTTGTTATTGTTTTTGACGTTGACAGATAGTAAAATAGCCACAAAGGCGTAATCGTTTGACATCTTGAGTTCTGGAAACCGCGTTGCATAAGGGAAATAATGACATAACTATTTACAGTTGATGGCTTCAGTATATTGAAGTACTGGAAATATACTAAACAATATCGAACGTGTAGAGGGCCCTTATGTACTGCCGATGTCGGAAAATATGTGGACACGACAGCTTGGAAAGCGGAGATTTGTGAAAACCCCCTCATTCCGAAGGATCAGTGCCCAAATACATAGCAAAGGTGGTGTCCGCAAATGTCCAGCAAGCCTTGCTGCCCGCATTTCACAATCATTTGTCGTGAACGGACTCGCACGTCGCCCAACATACGCAAATATATAAGATTTGTGCGCGCAGACTAGCAATTTACCAATTATAGGAATGCGGTACGCGTTAGGCGTTTTGCGGAGCTATTTTAATTATTGTAAGGCGGAATTACAACAAACACTGTGGGACGGTTCCGCAGAGTCCAGGACGGCTGACCACCTTAGCACTTCAAGACAAAATATTTGCTGTTCAGTCTCACTTGTGGAAACGTGACCAGCAGAAAGGAAACTGAGCAGACACATGAAAAATAACTGATGCGCATAAAGAGAGATCACCTGATATACTCTGCGTTAAAGTGCAGGACAGCGCAGTACGAAATGAGTTGAGAGTGCGGTAGGTGGATGCCCTTATCGGAAGGGAGAAGAATCAATAGGTGAAGTAGGGATGTCGTTGATATTGCATAGGTACGAAGCGACCAGAAGCGAAATGCGCATGCGCAGCGCAGGGAAGCAGTCTTGTACCTGCTGGCGATCGATACCGAACGGCTAGTCAAGTTCAATGACGGGCACTCGTGGGCGGGAAGTGAGCCACACAACACGGTGGCGGTCTGCCGACACACAACCCTAACGAACAACAGCAAGCCCGACGAAATAAACTTAAGTCGTTCCCTATACATGTATCTTCCAAAACAAAAATTTGGTAATTAGTATTAATCACGATTGCGGTACTACCACATTTAACGCAAGGAAGAACTTCTGGAAGTAATAGGAGCAAACATCAATGCCAACGAAGGTCTGAGGTACGCCTAGAGGCCTAATGGTTAACGTGACTACTCGCGATAAGCAGGAGGTCTAGTTCGAATCCAAATCTCGTACAATGAATTCCAATGATTTCATACCACTTAGTTTTTATTTTGGTGAATTTCATTCCGTTCATTTATTTTATGATCTTTTAAATTTTTCTTTCCTGTTCACTCACTTTTTCTCATAGCCGCATCTGCATTAGATTTCAATTCGTTGGATTTTCAGTAAGGCTATGATCCATTTGATATTTCGACGTCGCTCTCTGTTTCTCACGCAAAGTTTTAATACAGTTATAAACCATCGTGAATTATACATCATATTCTTTCTTACCGTGTGTCCAATAGTACACCTCAAGCACCCCGGCAGAACGTATCTGTGCGCTGGACTACTCCTTACTAGGAGCGCTAGCGTGGTAAGGTATGCAGAAGAGCCTCTGTAAGATGTGAAAAGAAGAAAAACGTACTAGCAAAAGTGAAGCTGTGAAGGTGGGGCGTAAATGGTGCAATTTATCCCATAGGTTCTTCATCCTTTCCTTCCCCAGAGATACAAGTCGTTTCCTACTAGTTTCTTGTATTTGCTGAGCTAACATGTTTCTCTCATTCGCAAAATTTCTTACAAACCACGTGCCCTTTTGTTACAGAAGTCTTCCAATCGTTTGTATCTATCACAGGCGACTTAACAGTTTTGGCATCGTGCTTGGAGTTTTCTACAAAAGTGCTTTGCTACACATGATACTACAAACAAATATGTCATCAGCATATAACACGGAAAATTAGAAGTATTTGTCGAGTTAATGGGGTCATCTGACACTGAACAAGAAGAGATCCAACAGATGAAATCGAGACCTACACTAATGAAAGAAAGCATGGAAGTGCTACTTAGTCTAGATTCCCATACTAACACAGGTCTCCTATAATACAGAATTACCAAATATGGATCAGTTTCTTCCATAATGCCGATGGAACTGTGCACTATACGGTCGTACAGATTCTTTCGGGAAATACGAGGAAATACTTGCTTCACATCGCCTCGAACCCTCAGCGGGACTGGACCTATGAGTAACGTACTGCTTTATGCACTGTTTCAGGAGAATCCAACTTAATAAACGTGCCAGCAAAGAAGGAGGCGCTGCCGAGTAACAGTACATTAGCTGGAATTGTTCCCTGTGTGGTATCAGCGGCTGCTTATCATGCAAGTCTTCGGAAACATTTCTCCTCACTAAATCTTTGTCGCTGTAATATTGAAGGATAGACCAAGAAAAACAGGAGCGACGCCTTTTGAATACAACTATTGGAGGTTGGGAAAGAACGGGGCAGCTACCACATAAATGGAACACCCAGAGAACTTGGTTAAGCAAACGAAATTTTATGCGATACGTTCTTGAAGGCATTGGACTCGCATTCGGGAGGACGACGGTTCAATCCCGCGTCCGGCCATCCTGATTTCCTTGATTTCCTAAATCGCTCCAGGCAAATGCCGGGATGGTTCCTTTGAAGGGCCACGGCCGACTTCCTTCCCCGTCCTTCCCTAATCCGATGAGACCGATGACCTCGCTGTCTGGTCTCCTTCCCCAAACAACCCAACCCTCAGTTCTTCAGGGTATCTATTCTGGTCAGCTGTCGCCTTGAGGTAAATGAAATAAGAATACTATTTTAGCATATGGGAAAGAGTAAATAATTCTTACACTGGGTAACTACTGCAGGAACAGAGGAATAAAGAAATATGTAATTCAAAAGTCTTTAAAACAATTTGTTCATAAGAAGTCACCAAAATACAAAATTTTAAACACACTGCAGATTTTGTTGTTCACAATTAGCAAAATTGCGCGAATGACGTGAATTTTCTCAAATATGTTATGAACTTGATGGACTTTGTAAGGACCCAAGGACGATGCTCTTAATCTTTACTTCATCTGTCGATATCCTTTTCTCAACTGAAATTACCAGTACGGTTTTTGTAAATTCACGCGTGTACCTGTTTTTGCAGAGACGCTCGTTGTATCCACATTATTTTGTTCTTAGCATTCCTTTGACCTATTTGAAGTTTATTTGATCATTTTTTATACACTCGGAAGACATAATTATGATGATGTCGAAAACGTTAGTAATCCACAGATTTATATGTTCCATTAAAACAGAACAGGTTAAAATAACTACAAATATTAATAAAAATTATATTTTGCAATAACATTTGAATTCCTCCTTTTTAATGCATTAAACAATTAAGATCGTGGTTTACATTTTAATACCAACTTAACTTCGATACATTGTATTCGGTAATAGGCCCATGTTGGAAACACGTTTGACAGAGGGGGAGAGATTTGTTCTGGGTTATGGTTACGTTGCGCACGGTGTTCGAAGTGTAATGTACTTGTTACGAGCACAGTACGCTACTAGTGTCACTACTTCAAGATTTTGACAAATTTATATGAAAAGAGTTGTGAACTTCACGGATACGGCAGCAAAGCTTGTAATAAGAATGTGGAGTTCTAAGTAAAGTATTTGTCACGACGTAGCAAGCCTGGACCTTATTTTTGGAGTATCTGACTGGAATTTAGATGCCCCTGGACACTGACGCCTCAACAAGATAAGACGAAATCCTCTTTTCTAGTTTCTACCACCACTATTGCTATAATACGTCATTGCAATAAAAGTGGTATGCACGTAAAACGCAATCCTGATGGTTCATCTACACAATTCATTATTAATTACTGGTCAACAATCGTCGGGCGTTTAGATCTGGCAGGTGCTCGTTCACACTGCTGGCCTAGAGTATCGGCGTACATAAGACTCCTACTGCACAAGATACTTGTTCAATGGCAGTGTTGTAGGGTGGTTGAAAGATCTGTTAGGACGAATGAATAGTGATGGATGAGCTTTGTGCCTATCACTGATGAGAAACATTTACAGTGTGACTAACATTTCTTTGCGCCCTTCTTAGTTTTTCAATGTTTGCCAAGACCTGAAGAAAGCTTAGCTGAAATTCCGCTACCTCATCATCGGCGAATGTTTTTAAGGCGGAATAATGGCTCTTAAAAAAGTGTGTTTAAAAAACTTAGCTCAACGCTCTCTCTTGTCTTCAACTGGTTTCTCGAATTCATCGTCTTCCTTTCTGCGATAGACAGTGTCACAATTAGCATCAACAGACTCTTCATTACCAACCGGCAATCCGGCATCCTGTCTTCTGTAGGGCGTCCGCTAGTTACTTTCTTCAAAATTTGTAATTGCTATCCATTAAAATGTTAGATTTATCTGTCTTTCATTCCCTGACCTAAAGGGGGACTTATACTACTTTCGCTTTTACTAAAAGATTCTCCAGTTTCTGTCAACTTCTTCGCAGCACTGCGCCTGTAAAAGACACACACGAAGATGTGTCCATACACTTTAGAAGTTCCGTAAATACATCAAAAACCAACTTATCAAATCAAGGAGAAAGAGTTTTTTGGTCTTAAAATTTGTATCGCCACTAATTAGTAATCTTCCTTCGTTTTTATTGTTTCAGTTATCTATATTCACAGACCTTCACAGCAGTTGCAACCTATGAGTAATACTATAAGCAAAACAGTCAGAGATGCGAATAAAAGGGTATGGTCTCTGCACTGTGAATGTATCCCTACGCCTACAAAAGCTCAGTTGGAAACCACTGCTCACAATTTCTTACGGAAAGCAAATTTTCCACGCTTCATTGGAGCCACTGATGGTAAACACATTCGTGAACTGACGATCCATGAAATACCATGTATTTCATATACAAAGGATATTCGTCCATAATGTTGATGGCGGTGGCAAATCCATACTACCGGTTCATATACGTACCGACTGGAAGTTACGCGAAGGACTAGCTCTCAAATACATTCAGATTAAGTTCAGTCTGGAAATCGCAAGTAAGTAAAGAACTAGATACTCCTGAAGATAAATGAATGCCTTCCTGCCTCAAAACATCAATCATATTTTTCGGACGGGGGGGATGAGGCTTCAGAACTACGGAGACATCACCTTTGGCAATATGGGGAAAATAAGTTGGCAGTTGCAAAGAGTATTTTCAATTACTGTATTTCCAGAGTTTCAAGTTGTGTAGACTGTGCCTTCGGAAAACGGAGCAACAAATTGGAAAGTTTTCCAATCATTGAACTTGGATCCTGATTTTTCTGTAGATATTGCAAAAATGTGTCTCATTTTTCATAGCTTTGTGTGTGACACGAGACAGCTATGAAACTAAAGACAAATAATCTGCAAATGGATTATAGCGAATGCAGGTTGCGAGACACGTATGTGGGGGACACTTCGAAAATACACTCCTGCAAATGGAAAAAAGAACACATTGACACCGGTGTGTCAGACCCACCATACTTGCTCCGGACACTGCGAGAGGGCTGTACAAGCAATGATCACACGCACGGCACAGCGGACACACCAGGAACCGCGGTGTTGGCCGTCGAATGGCGCTAGCTGCGCAGCATTTGTGCACCGCCGCCGTCAGTGTCAGCCAGTTTGCCGTGGCATACGGAGCTCCATCGCAGTCTTTAACACTGGTAGCATGCCGCGACAGCGTGGACGTGAACCGTATGTGCAGTTGACGGACTTTGAGCGAGGGCGTATAGTGGGCATGCGGGAGGCCGGGTGGACGTACCGCCGAATTGCTCAACACGTGGGGCGTGAGGTCTCCACAGTACATCGATGTTGTCGCCAGTGGTCGGCGGAAGGTGCACGTGCCCGTCGACCTGGGACCGGACCGCAGCGACGCACGGATGCACGCCAAGACCGTAGGATCCTACGCAGTGCCGTAGGGTACCGCACCGCCACTTCCCAGCAAATTAGGGACACTGTTGCTCCTGGGGTATCGGCGAGGACCATTCGCAACAGTCTCCATGAAGCTGGGCTACGGTCCCGCACACCGTTAGGCCGTCTTCCGCTCACGCCCCAACATCGTGCAGCCCGCCTCCAGTGGTGTCGCGACAGGCGTGAATGGAGGGACGAATGGAGACGTGTCGTCTTCGGCGATGAGAGTCGCTTCTGCCTTGGTGCCAATGATGGTCGTATGCGTGTTTGGCGCCGTGCAGGTGAGCGCCACAATCAGGACTGCATACGACCGAGGCACACAGGGCCAACACCCGGCATCATGGTGTGGGGAGCGATCTCCTACACTGGCCGTACACCACTGGTGACCGTCGAGGGGACACTGAATAGTGCACGGTACATCCAAACCGTCATCGAACCCATCGTTCTACCATTCCTAGACCGGCAAGGGAACTTGCTGTTCCAACAGGACAATGCACGTCCGCATGTATCCCGTGCCACCCAACGTGCTCTAGAAGGTGTAAGTCAACTACCCTGGCCAGCAAGATCTCCGGATCTGTCCCCCATTGAGCATGTTTGGGACTGGATGAAGCGTCGTCTCACGCGGTCTGCACGTCCAGCACGAACGCTGGTCCAACTGAGGCGCCAGGTGGAAATGGCATGGCAAGCCGTTCCACAGGACTACATCCAGCATCTCTACGATCGTCTCCATGGGAGAATAGCAGCCTGCATTGCTGCGAAAGGTGGATATACACTGTACTAGTGCCGACATTGTGCATGCTCTGTTGCCTGTGTCTATGTGCCTGTGGTTCTGTCAGTGTGATCATGTGATGTATCTGACCTCAGGAATGTGTCAATAAAGTTTCCCCTTCCTGGGACAATGAATTCACGGTGTTCTTATTTCAATTTCCAGGAGTGCAATATGAGGAATATAATGATGTATTACTTTCTTACTTCTGTTGGATTTGTACATTGGCAGTTTTCTAAAATATAATTTTTGCAAAGACTGCTATTACTCCATTTATTGTAAACACAAATTTGAAATTGGTAAAATGAAACCTCTGTAAGTGACTGAACAACTTACTTACCGTATTCATTTTTTCCTTGTCGTTAATGTTTTGAAATGATCCATCCAAACCCCTGAACACGTCGATCCACACACTTTTAATATGTATCCTGCCCTTTTAATTTTCTAAAGTTTTGTTGAACAAAACTAGCCATTCCACTAAAGAAATTAATCGATCAATGTCGGTTTACTCCCCAAACCATCTGTAGGTCTATGAGTAGAAGTTACGTAACCAAAAGAAAAAGCTGATAATAAACAACAGAACTAATGAACTGATGAACCCGTGTTTGTTGGCTGAAGACTGCCGTGCCGTTCAAATGGCTCTGAGCACTATGGGACTTAACTTCTGAGGTCATCAGTCCCCTAGAACATGGAACTACTTAAACCTAACTAACCTAAGGACATCACACACACTCAGCCCGAGGCAGGATTCGAACCTGCGACCGTAGGGTCGCGCTGTTCCAGACTGTAGCGCCTAGAACCGCTCGGCCACTCCGGCCGGCTGGCGTGCCGTGCCCTCCATCACATACGTCTACGCCCCGTCTCTAATGACCGCGATGTGGACGGGACGTTAAACCCTAATATACCAACGTCAGGGCAGTTGCCCACTGTTCTGTGAGAGTGCTCGGCAGCTCCACGCCGTATGGCTTTCCATACCACGATCGAGTACACGGTGCAGTATAGACGGCTGCCGGACAATGGGACTTACTAATCAACGGAATTTGCGCAAATGTCAAACGATATATTCCAAAACTATCTGCAAAGTCTCTCGGAGTAGGAGCATGTAACACAGGAACTGGTTCGTAAGAGAATATAGACAGAGTGTAAGCAATGAAGAAATGTTAATTAGCTGAACGGCTGAGAGCTGAGAACGCCATGTGCTTACTTGTGTAGCTTTTTTTAAAACAGTTTTAAAGCTCTGAATAGCGATTCTATGGTACAGGCTACTACTTTTACACGGAAACACGGGCGTTTCGCTGTTCTACTACACTGAAGAGTCAAAGAAACTGGTACACCCGCCCAATATTGTGTAGGGCCCCGCGAGCACGCAGAAGTGCCGCAACACGACGTGACATAAGAATCGACTAATGTCTGAAGCAGTGCTGAGGGGGAATTGACACCATGAATACTGCAGGGCTGACCATAAATCCGTAAGAGTACGATGAGATGGAGATCTCTTCTGAACAGCACGTTGCAAGGCAATCCAGATATGCACAATAATGTTTATGTCTGGGGAATATGGTGGCCAGTGGAAGTGTTTAAGCTCAGAAGAGTGTTCCTGTAGCCACTCCGTAGCAATTTTGGACATGTGGTGTGTCGCATTGTCCTGCTGGAATTACCCAAGTTTGTCGGAATGCACAATGGACATGAATGGATGCAGGTGATCAGGCAGGATGCTTATGAACGTGTCATCTGTCAGAGTCGTATCTAGACATATCAGGGGTCCCGTATCACTCCAGCTGCACACAGCTCACGCCATTACAGAGCCTACACCAGCATGGAAAGTGCCCTGCTGACATGCAGGGTCAATGGATTCATAATGTTGTCTCCATACCCGTACACGTCCATCCGCTCGATACAATTTGAAACAGGACTCGTCCGACCAGGTAACATGTTTCCAGTCATCAACAGCCAAATGTCGGTGTTGACGGGCCCAGGCGAGGCGTAAAGCTTTGTGTCGTGCAGTCATCAAGGGTACACCAGTGGGCCTTCGGATCCAAAAGCCCATATCGGTGATGTTTCGTTGAATGGTTCGCACGCTGACACTTGTTGATGACCCAGCATTGAAATCTGCAGCGATTTGTGAAATGGTTGCACTTCTGTCGCGTTGAATGATACCCTTCAGTCGTCGTTGGTCCCGTTGGCAGCAATTTCGGAGATCTGATGTTTTACCGGATTCCTGATGCTCACGGTACAGTCGTGAAATGGTCGTACGGGAAAACACCAACTTCATCGCTACCTCGGAGATACTGTGTTCCATCGCTCGTGCAGCGACTATAACACCACGTTCAAACTCACTTAAATCTTCATAACCTGCCATTGTAGCAGCAGTAACCGAGCTAACAAATGCGCTAGACACTTCGTGTACTATATAGGTGTTGCCGACTGCAGCACCGTAGTTTCCCTGTTTACATCTCTCTGCATTTGAATACGCATGCCTACACCAATTTCTTTGACGCTTCAATGTATATGTGGTTCAAATGGCTCTGAGCACTATGGGACTTAACTTCTGAGGTCATCAGTCCCCTAGAACTTAGAACTACTTAAAACTAACTAACCTAAGGACTTCACACACATCCATGCCCGAGGCAGGATTCGAACCTGCGACCGTAGCAGTTGCGCGGTTCCAGACTGAAGCGCCTAGAACCGCTCGGCCGCCCCGGACAGTAATATATATATCTTGCGTCATTTCATTATACGTAATTTAAAGTCGATAAACACTCATGTTGTTACTTCGGGTCTGTGGTTATAATGCAATTTCTTGTATACTAAAATTTAACTTATTTGTTTTTTAAACTTTGTGTTCTGCCTTACGGCAGGTCTTGTCATGGGGGAAGCCTTGTCAGAGAGGTCCACCGCATGAGCGTCTATGGAAGTGAGTCTAGTGGTGGTTTCCCGTTGCCTTCCACTGGTAATGATGAAATGATAATGAGGAAAACATAACATCCAGTTCTTGAGTGGAGAAAATCTCCGACCCAGCCGGGAATCTAACCCAGGCCCCTCGGCGTGACAGACCGCCGCGCTGACCACTCAGCTATCGGGGAGGACAAAATTTTACTGGAGGTGATTTATTAATTATAGCTGAACGTAATTATGAATGACAATTTATAGTCATGACCGGTTCCTCTACTGTTCGCAGAAGATGATTTCACGGAGGTTGCGCTTCCATCACATAAGGACAGAAATTGTATAGCTATCTCATGAAAACGTACACGTAATTCCTTCCTTTATCAAGTATAGTTCACCACACAAAAACGATAGTCGGCTTAGAAGAGTACAATGGCCGCTTTGGAGCTTTTTAAATGGCGTACAACTGATACTGAGTGGTCGGGTGACCCTCCGCTACTGACAGAAGAAATGGTGTGCATTTGCCAGCCGGTTGTATGGAGCCAGCACATTAAGATGTGTTATCAGGTAATTTTGTACTCAAAAGGCGATTCTTGCCGGTAAGGACGACACGCGGAGAGGAGACTCGGACGCGACTCCGAGAGAGAGACTGCGCTGGGGGGGATTGAGGAACAGGCGATTGGTCGGCGCTTGGCCCGGAGTGCGTCCAGATACGAACTGGTCATTCTCAGTGGGCGGAGTTCTTCGCAGCCGCCCAGCGGAAGAAAACTGCCGAGGCGAACGGCAGCCACGTGATCTGCGGAGGGCGAATAGCTGCCGGCGAAGCTGGCGCCACGCTTTACCTTGGTGGTTGCTGTTAAAAACAAACACGGTGTGCTTATGCAGTGGTATTGCCACCTGCCTGGAGAGGCGGCAACCTGCACCACACATCTGTGTTCCTTAGCAGTGAATCGTAGGGGATACAGGAATAATTACTACTGACCTTTGACGCTTTGGAAACAATATTTCAGTCGGGTTAGAGATGCACATTTATTGACTGTTTTGAATATAATTTATTGTTTGGCGCAATCACACCAGTTTCAGAACTAAATTACCGGTTTCAGGCCGTCAGACCGTAAGACAGGTACCGTGGTTTACTTCACCACTTTGAAAAACACATTTCATTTTCAAATAGGTACGGTTTAGCCAGACAAATTTTTTCCTTTGACTCTTGTCAGACTAATAGTTAAGCACAGTGAGCAATATAAGGCTGTGATTGCATCACTTGTTGTCAAACTTCGGAAGACGCCATCCATTTCACTGTCACTGACTACTCTTCAAGCATTGGGGATCCCACACATACCTGCACTGCATTTGGTAGGCCGGCAATTAGCACAGTTCGTTTCGTTTTTAGGACCCCAATATCTAATGTTATGTCCAGCAAACGTGTGTTGTTGTGAAGTGCTTCATGACAGAATGAGAGAGGTGATCATAGGGGGTAACGGGTTACTGAATCACGCAAGATGAGGAAGGATGCCGAGTATGCTCATCCGAACTTGAAAACATGAACTGAAGTCCAAGAGAGATACACAAAATAGTTATTAATGAAAAATTCATCCTTCCCATCTCAAGGAAATTGATCAAGACCGACTAAAATCAGTAACACGTTCTTGTGTAGCACCTCTCATTTTCAGAATTCACTGCTTTTTCTGTAGTCTTCTTTTAACAATTGACAAGGGAATGGTCCAGTCCGGAATGTCCAAACCTACCCTGAAATTTTTCAAAAAAGTGTCTCTGAGCACTATGGGACATCTGAGGTCATCAGTCCTCTAGAACTTAGAACTACTTAAACCTAACCAACCTAAGGACATAACACACATCCATGCCCGAGGCAGGATTCGAACCTACGACCGTAGCGGTCGCGCGGCTCCTGACTGAAGCGCCTAGAACCGCTCTGCCACAACTGCGGCGAATTTTTTCATACATGCTGAAAACACCGAAAGAAATGCACTGTCAAAATTTTATTTGCTAAGGCCCACGGCATATATTAAAAAATTAAAGTTACGCAGACTTGCCACACGAAGAACTACTTATAACAGATGTTTGCACAGCCCTTCCTACCTAGCACACACAGCTGTTCCGTGAGAACGCAGAGAGATCTTAAATGCACACATGCGAGTTTCAGCGCTTAAACCATAGCTAAAAATCTCATATCGTTAATATTTTGAATAAACTGTAGTTCATGTGACAGCTAAACTGTTGCAGACGTAATTGTCACACAACCGACAGGCAGAGAAAACAAAACCAAGCACTGTGTGATGTTACATTACAGATGACTTCCATCAATCAGGACTTTAATTTGTTAACATTAAATATTTTATAACAATTCCCGTAGCACAGTTCTCATCATAATTTTTGAATATATCATATTTAACTAAACCTAAAGTAGTATCTTGTTGATTCACTATATTCCTCACAAACATGTGTAGTGTGTATTGGATGACGAAAACATTTCCCTTACACAATACAAACCTGACAATGCATTCAAGCACTTCACATTAATTAATAGTTTTATTTTGAGAGAACTCGGATGAAGTAAGAAATGATCGTTGCCTTTGTTCTTCATAGTATGTTGATCAAATCCGTAAAACGAGATAATGCAAACTGCTGCTGCACAAATGACTTAAGTTTAACAACACCGTCACGCTGATAAACCAGAAATGATGAACAGCTATCGGAAATTATATTCTCTGGCAACCTTTGAAAAATCATTTGAATTGTCGAAAAATTTCTTTACTGAAGCGCTCAATCGAACTATTAGATCCCGGTGGAATCCAAATTATATTAAGTCTTTGCTTCGTCCTCCTAATGACATACGTGTCGTCATGTCCAGGTCAAGAGTCCAACAAAAGCAATGAGTTACTTTCTCCAACTGGTAAGAGGCCGTTTCGGATGCAGTACAGAAAATTATTCCCCAGCATTTTTCCAGATTTTTCTTCGTTGATTACAAGATTTCTGTAACTAAACATCCTTTTTTTTAATTTTTGGCCATAATGTGCCTTGAGGTTGCTGAAGACAGATATGAAACTGCGAAAACACTAATTCACTTATACTTATCTCTGACATCGTTGTACACGACTGCGTCATCGCATTCCTCGGCTATATAAGCGATTCTGTCTTTTTTCGTCCGAAATGATACAGTGGGGTTTGCACACAGTTCCCGCACAAAACCTGACTGGCTGGCTTTATACACAACATTTTAGGGGATAACAAGCTACGAATTTGTCTATAGTACTATCTATCAATGACATCTCCTCTACACGCATACGTGTAGTAAATTTCGTAAGGATTCGAACAAACCTGGAAATCAGTACTATTCATCTCGCAATTCACAGCGCCTAGCCTCTTAGATTTCCCTCGACAAAGGTGCACTGACTCTCATGAGTAGTTCTAAATCATTGGAATAGTTTTCCTTTCACACTTTTGCGAGTTTCATTTTGGTCCATATTTCGTACTCCATGGAAGTCTTTCTACCATTTATACAATTCACGTTCAGATTTTACGAAACGAAACCTGCTTTGCACACAGCTTATCTCCGAGCGTGTAATCATAAAACTTCAGGCTTTTTTGTTACAGAAAGCTATTGTTCTTCATGTTTTCTTTGAGCTAAGAAGGTACTGTATTAATGTTCTGGACTTCAATTAACACAACCATCATCGTATAAACCACAATCACAGAATCGTCAGAGTTGCTTCCACTTTCTTCTGTTTCCACAATTTCGAACGGAATGTCGACATCATACGAATGAATGTCCAAGAAATTAACTAATAAATAACACACTTTTAAGTCTTCAGAAGAAGTAGGTGATTTCGACTGTATATCACGTTCTCCTTATTTCATCTTTGAGAGACTGAAAACAGTAATTGGATTCAACATTACTGTTAAACCTGGAATCTGCACAAAGGCAGATGCCATTAGCAAGTATATACGAAGAAAACAGAAAGAAAATTAATTTAGTTTCAACGCTATTGTTAACACTTAGCGATACCACTAAGGCACTAGCTAATTATTAAGGTTATTAAATGCGTTATAAATTCGAGTCAACAGTAACTCTGAACAACTGTGTCAGTGAAACTATCGATGAAAACTGAAATTCGCTTTACAAATCACGATCGCGTTATGCCGTGAATACGTCCTCATATGTGTTACTGACTCGAAGTCTCTTTAAGTAACGGAACCCGAAGGTTGTCGTGGACAGCGAATGTTAATCGAAGACAAAGGGCACGGTCACGAGTGCCCCAACGTAGTGTGATAGGACGGCTCTTATTCTGTATACATAAAGGGCGATTTTGATAGTTGCGCACAAATTGAAGGCGCTGATACTTGAGTCGAAATACAGCTATGGAACTGGAATTTACGGTCTTTTAAGTAATCCTGCCCCCCCCCCCCCCCCAATGAACCATGGACCTTGCCGTTGGTGGGGAGGCTTGCGTGCCACAACGATACAGATAGCCGTACCGTAGGTGCAACCACAACCGAGGGGTATCAGTTGAGAGGCCAGACAAACGTGTGGTTCCTGAAGAGGGGAGGTAGACTTTTCAGTAGTTGCAGGGGCGACAGTCTGGATGATTGACTGATTTGGCCCTGTAACATTAACCGTAATGGCCTTGCTGTTCTGGTACTGCGAACGGCTGAAAGCAAGGGGAAACTACAGCCGTAATTTTTCCCGAGGGCATACAGCTTTACTGTATGATTAAATGATGATGGCGTCCTCTTGGGTAAAATATTCCGGAGGTAAAATAGTCCCCCATTCGGATCTCCGGGCGGGGACTACTCAAGAGGACGTCGTTATCAGGAGAAAGAAAACGGGCGTTCTACAGATCGGAGCGTCGAATGTCAGATCCCTTAATCGGGCAAGTACGTTAGAAAATTTGAAAAGGGAAATGGATAGGTTAAAGTTAGATATAGTGGGAATTAGTGAAGTTCGGTGGCAGGAGGAACAAGACTTCTGGTCAGGTGAATACAGGGTTATAAATACAAAATCAAATAGGGGTAATGCAGGAGTGGGTTTAATAATGAATAAAAAAATAGGTGTACGGGTAAGCTACTACAAACAGCATAGTGAACGCATTATTGTGGCCAAGACAGACACGAAGCCCACACCTACTACAGTAGTACAAGTTTATATGCCAACTAGCTCTGCAGATCACGAAGAAATTAAGGAAATGTATGATGAGATAAAAGAAACTATTCAGGTAGTGAAGGGAGACGAAAATTTAATAGTCATGGGTGACTGAAACTCATCAGTAGGAAAAGGGAGAAAAGGAAACATAGTAGGTGAATATGGATTGGGCTAAGAAATGAAAGAGGAAGCCGCCTGGTAGAATCTTGCACAGAGCACAACTTAATCATAGCTAATACTTGGTTTAAGAATCATAAAAGAAGGTTGCATACATGGAAGAACCCTGGAGATACTAAAAGGTTTCAGATAGATTATATAATGGTAAGACAGAGATTTAGGAACCAGGTTTTAAATTGTAAGACATATCCAGGGACAGATGTGGACTCTGACCACAATCTATTGGTTATGAACTGTAGATTAAAACTGAAGAAACTGCAAAAAAGTGGGAATTTAAGGAGATGGGACCTGGATAAACTGAAAGAACCAGAGATTGTACAGAGTTTCAGGGAGAGAATAAGGGAAAAATTGACAGGAATGGGGGAAAGAAATACAGTAGAAGAAGAATGGGTAGCTCTGAGGGATGAAATAGTGAAGGCAGCAAAGGATCAAATAGGTAAAAAGACGAGGGCTATTAGAAACCATTGGGTAACAGAAGAAATATTGAATTTAATTGATGAAAGGAGAAAATATAAAAATGCAGTAAATGAAGCAGGCAAAAAGGAATACAAACGTCTCAAAAATGAGATCGACAGGGAGTGCAAAATAGCTAAGCAGGGATGGCTAGAGGATAAATGTAAGGATGTAGAGGCTTATCTCACTATGGGTAAGATAGATACTGCCTACAGGAAAATTAAAGAGACCTTTGGAGAAAAGAGAACCACTTTCATGAATATCAAGAGCTCAGATGGAAACCCAGTTCTAAGCAAAGAAGGGAAAGCACAAAGGTGGAAGGAGTATATAGAGGGCCTATACAAGGGCGATATACTTGAGGACAATATTATGGAAATGGAAGAGGATGTAGATGAAGATGAAATGGGAGATATGATACTGCGTGAAGAGATTGACAGAGCACTGAAAGACCTGAGTCGAAAGAAGGACCCAGGAGTAGACAACATTCCATTAGAACCACTGACAGTCTTGGGAGAGCCAGTCCTGACGAAACTGTACAATCTGGTGAGCAAGATGTATGAGACAGGGGAAATACCCTCAGACTTCGAGAAGATTATAATAATCCCAATCCCAAAGAAAGCAAGTGTTGACAGATGTGAAAATTACCGAACTATCAGTTTAATAAGCCATGGCTGCAAAATACTAACGCGAATTCTTTACAGACGAATGGAAAAACTGATAGAAGCCGACCTCGGGGAAGGTCAGTTTGAATTCCGTGGAAATGTTGGAACACGTGAGACAATACTGACCCTACGACTTATCTTAGAAGAAAGATTTAGGAAAGGCAAACCTACGATTCTAGCATTTGTAGACTTAGAGAAAGCTTTTGACAATGTTGATTGGAATATTCTCTTTCAAATTCTGAAGGTTGCAGGGGTAAAATACAGAGAGCGAAAGGCTATTTACAATTTGTACAGAAACCAGATGGCAGTTATAAGAGTCGAGGGGTATGAAAGGGAAGCAGTGGTTGGGAAGGGAGTAAGACAGGGTTGTAGCCTCTCCCCGATGTTATTCAATCTCTATATTGAACAAGCAGTAAAGGAAACAAAAGAAAAATTTGGAGTAGGTATTAAAATCCATGGAGAAGAAATAAAAACTTCGAGGTTCGCCGATGACATCGTAATTCTGTCAGAGACAGCAAAGGACTTGGAAGAGCAGTTGAACGGAATGGATGGTGTCTTGAAGAGAGGATATAAGATGAACATCAACAAAAGCAAAACGAGGATAATGGAATGTAGTCGAATTAAGTCGGGTGATGCTGAGGGAATTAGATTAGGAAATGAGACACTTAAAGTAGTAAAGGAGTTTTGCTATTTGGGGAGGAAAATAACTGATGATGGTCGAAGTAGAGAGGATATAAAATGTAGACTGGCAATGGCAAGGAAAGCGTTTCTTAAGAAGAGAAATTTGTTAACATCGAGTATTGATTTAAGCGTCAGGAAGTCGTTTCTCAAAGTATTTGTATGGAGTGTAGCCATGTATGGAAGTGAAACGTGGACGATAAATAGCTTAGACAAGAAGAGAATAGAAGCTTTCGAAATGTGGTGCTACAGAAGAATGCTGAAGATTAGATGGGTAGATCACTTAACTAATGAGGAGGTATTGAATAGGATTGGGGAGAAGAGGAGTTTGTGGCACAACTTGACTAGAAGAAAGGATCAGTTGGTAGGACATATTCTGAGGCATCAAGGGATCGCTAATTTAGTATTGGAGGGCGACGTGGAGGGTAAAAATTGTAGAGGGAGACCAAGAGATGAATACACTAAGCAGATTCCAAGGATGTAGGTTGCAGTAGGTACTGGGAGATGAAGAAGCTTGCACAGGATAGAGTAGCATGGAGAGCTGCATCAAACCAGTCTCAGGACTGAAGACCACAACAACAACAACAACAACAACAACATAAGTAATCCTGAGTCAACGAAGTCCTTGGCATAACTAAATTCAGCATCAGCAGAAAAAAAAATACAAATTGCACTGTTTTCGAAGAGTTAGATGGGCTGAGGGAAATACAGGAGTATTTACCAGAAAAACTTAACCCGACAGACTAAGCAAATTTCGGTATAGAGTACAAGAACATGAGTGCAATAGAAGAGTCTGGTCTTTATCATACAACGTTATGATTACTAACTACACATTATCGAACAGTCCACAGGTGTACTGCCAATTCGTTTTGTCCAATCGCCAGTACGCCTGAGGACTGTTCGATCAACTATTACATCGGCAGAAATTAAAGAACCATAACTGCTTCGCGACACAGCCCTGATTTATTTAACGTGCCAAACAAAATAATTGAATCTGGCCGCATGGTAACAAGGCGCTGCAGTAATTCATTGACAACATGAACAATAGGCATCCAAATATAAGATTCATGGCAGAGATGGAGAAGGGCGTAAAAATGCCTTTGCAGTCGTGTTGGTCGAACGGAAAACAGATGTAGGACTCGGCCATTCTATGTATCGAAAACCGAACGCAAATAGTCCTGTATCTAAACAGGTGTAGCTTTCACCATCCAGCTCAGAATATAGCTGCGCTGAACGCCATGATACACAGAACCACGACTGTTTCAGACAAAGAGCACCTTGGCTCCGATATGAATCATGTTCATAAGCAATGGACATTTAGCCCGTGATATTAGTCGAACGCTGTCGAAAACTAAGACGCGATGCTGTTCAACAAAGCCAGGAGGACTGACACACAGCATGGCTTCTATTCTGCGAAACAACAAACAGTAAGATAGTTTAAGTCCTAAACATGCAAGGAATCAGATCGGTGTTTCACTCACCCAGGAAAATTAAGGAAATATTGCGACCTGATAATCTCGGACTGAGAGTGTCAGAAATTTGTAATATTCCTTGTGAGTGTGGAAGCAGTTACGTAGTTCAGTCTATACATGTTATTACCGACGGCTGTGTTTAACATTAGCATAATTTGAAGTAAAGCAGTGATAGTTCAAGCCTGTTTTAAACAAAATAGTAATTTGAAGTAAAGCACTGATAGTGCGAAACCTGTTTCAAACAAAATATTATGTTCGAACATACAAGAATTCTAGCCCACACTTCGAACTATAGGCAGTCTGTGATAAGAGAAGTAATGGTGATTATATTATATGATTAAAACAGGTTGGAGACTATGGGTCAAGCTGCTGGAAAACCATTCTGAAGTGTAATTAGCAGTCTTCAAAAGGGAGGTATGAAGGAAATGACAAGTATTTTGGACAGGTCAGGAAAACTGCTGGTGAATCCTGTGGATTCCTTGGGAAGATGGAGGGAATATTTTGAAGAGTTGCTCAATGTAGGTGAAAATGCGATCAGTAATGTTTCAGATTTCGAGGTAGAATGGGATAGGAATGATGATGGAAATAGGATCACATTCGAGGAAGTGGAAAAAATGGTCAATAGATTGCAGTGCAATAAAGCGGCTGGGGTGGATGAAATTAAGTCGGAACTCATCAAATACAGTGGAATGTCAGGTCTTAAATGGCTACACAGGATAATTGAAATGGCCTAGGAGTTGGGACAGGTTCCATCAGACTGGACAAAAGCACTAATCACACCAATCTTTAAACATGGAAACAGAAAAGATTGTAACAACTACAGAGGTATCTCTTTAATCAGCGTTGTGGGTAAAATCTTCTCAGGTATTGTTGAAAGGAAAGTGCGAGTATTAGTTGAGGACCAATTGGATGAAAATCAGTGTGGGTTTAGGCCTCTTAGAGGTTGTCAGGACCAGATCTTTAGCTTACGGCAAATAATGGAGAAGTGTTATGAGTGGAACAGGGAATTGTATCTATGCTTTATAGATCTAGGAAAGGCATATGACCGGGTTCCTAGGAGGAAGTTATTGTCTGTTCTACAAGATTATGGAATAGGAGGCAAACTTTTGCAAGCAATTAAAGGTCTTTACATGGATAGTCAGGCAGCAGTTAGAGTTGATGGTAAATTGAGTTCATGGTTCAGAGTAGTTTCAGGGGTAAGACAAGGCTGCAACCTGTCTCCACTGTTGTTCATATTATTTATGGATCGTATGTCGAAAACAATAGACTGGCTGGGTGAGATTAAGATATGTGAACACAAAATAAGCAGTCTTGCATATGCGGATGACTTAGTTGTGGTGGCAGATTCGATTTAAAGTTTGCAAAGTAATATTTCAGAGCTAGATCAGAAATGTAAGGACTATGGTATGAAGATTAGCATCTCCAAAACGAAAGTAATGTCAGTGGGAAAGAAATATAAACGGATTGAGTGCCAAATAGGAGGAACAAAGTTAGAACAGGTGGACGGTTTAAAGTACTTAGGATGCATATTCTCACAGGATGGCAACATAGTGAAAGAACTGAAAGCGAGGTGTAGCAAAGCTAATGCAGTGAGCGCTCAGCTACGATCTACTCTCTTCTGCAAGAAGGAAGTCAGTACCAAGACTAAGTTATCTGTGCACCGTTCAATCTTTCGACCAACTTTGTTGTATGGGAGCGAAAGCTGGGTGGATTCAGGTTACCTTATCATTAAGGTTGAGGTTACGGATATGAAAGTAGCTAGGATGATTGCAGGTACTAGTAGATGGGAACAATGGCAGGAGAGTGTCCACAATGAGGAAATCAAAGAAAAGCTGGGAATGAACTCTATAGATGTAGCAGTCAGGGCGAACAGGCTTAGATGGTGGGGTCATGTTACACGCATGGGAGAAGCAAGGTTACCCAAGAGACTCATGGATTCAGCAGTAGAGGGTAGGAGGAGTCGGGGCAGACCGAGTAGAAGGTACCTGGATTCGGTAAAGAATGATTTTGAAGTAATAGGTTTAACATCAGAAGAGGCACCAATGTTAGCACTGAATAGGGGATCATGGAGGAACTGTATAAGGGGGGCTATGCTCCAGACTGAACGATGAAAGGCATAATCAGTCTTAAATGATGATGATGATGATGATGATGATGATGATGATGATGATTAAAACATCAATGGAAACTCCAGATATGCACTTACCTATGCACAGAAGTAGTGAGACAAACTTCGATCTAGTGCGGTTTGTTAGTGCAAGTTGCCTACATCAGAGGCAAACCTACTTTTATGCTCCACATCACCCTGTAGCCGATTGTTCTCTTTTGATTGACATGTCCTTAACCTATTGTTACAGGCCACTTTTGGTATCATATTTACATCAAATTAATTCAACTGTGACAGCTGATCAATTTTATATTCCGACATAACTGTCGTTAAGGAGTGTGACCATAATGTAACTTAAATGTTTATTTGACACTACAATAGTGAAGCCATAATCACAAAACACAAAATTTTTTCATTAAAAAAGAGGGGTTACATTGCCAGTTTCAACATCAGGTGGAGAATATATAATGGGAATTATGACCATACATCTGACAACAGTTATGAGAAATAATGAGACAAGGCAACCTAGGCAATGGTGTCATTACAAGTTATGGCCATGCTTGCCCAAACATTCATTCCATGTCCTCATGTAGAATAAATAAAAACTACAGTAAGGTATTGCACAGACAACGATCGTATGGTTGATATAAATTCACAAGTCTGAAAATTAAACACATATATGTACATTTAATCATTATTATGGCGAAAACTCGCGTGAGATACACACCTATAATAACCTCACCATAAGTGTATCAAGCATCCATATGGAATGCAGCACATAATTTTACTATGTTGTGTGAAATCTTATGGGAATTAACTGCTAAGGTCATCAGTCCCTTTTACTATGTTCCGAACAAAGAATCTCGAAACCCACTGTACTCTCATGTAGGACTAACATACTGCTAACTTGCTAACACAAAAATTGCTCCATTTGCCTGGTAACCCATTCTGTCACTAGGGGGCATGAACGTAGTATAGAAAAACAAGAAACAAAACGGGACCTACATAATGTACAATAACAGGTGCTAGATGGCACCACTGTCAAGTCTTAACGAAACTACTGTAGTTGAAATATGAACACAAATCGAACACTGGTACACACACCAAAACATTTTTATATATTGTTTACAGCTTTAAAATTAGGTAGCACAGCATAGTCGATAAGGTATGATAACAAAGAAACGAATGCCAGTCCTATGATTTCCATTAAGACGACGTTTGTTACAGTCTTTCACACAGCATGGAATTTGAGTTGCTTTCAATACTTATCTTTTTTGTGGTGTTTATCCCATAACATAAGACAAAGGATCTTGCAGACTGTATAGCCTACTGTGTTAGATGCTGTGACTGACTACTTCATCCCTATTATCATAAGTTTTTTTTATCATTACTCAAGATTGCTGGAATGTAGTTTCAGATTTGCTGTAGCTACGATGTTGTCCACTTTTCTGCTCTCTTACGCATTGGTGACTCATAAAAAAAATAAAAAATTTAAAAAAAAACACACATTCTTCCTCCGCTCTTCCCCCCCCCCCTTCAATTACACAACACATACAGTCCTTTATGTTAGTGATATATAGTGTTTTGACACGATACACAGTTATTATATGTAGTAAATAAGATTGTAATTTGTTTTTGTAATTGTTTGAACGACTGTAACAAACGACATCTTAATGCAATGCATGAGATTGGCATTTTGTAATGTGTGTACAATAGTTTGGTTGTTATAATGCTGTGTGGAGACGAATCTTCGTTTCTTTCTTATCATACCTTATCGACTATGCTGTGCTATCTAATTTTAAAGCTGTAAACACTGTATACGAATGTTTTATTTCAACTAGAGCCAAGTTCCGTTAAAACTTGACAGTGGTGCCATCTAGCGCCTGTTATTGTACATTATGTAGGTCCTGTTTTGTTTTGTGTGTTTCTATACTACATTCATGCCCTCTAGTGACAGAATGGGTTACCAGCCATTTTATGTTAGCATGTTAGTAGCGTGTCAGTCCTACAAGAGCGTACAGTGTGTTTTGAAATTCTTCCTTCGGAACATAGTACAACTGTGTGCTGCATTCCGTATGGAAGCTTGCTGTGCTTGATACACTTAAAGTGAGGTTATTACACTCCTGGAAATTGAAATAAGAACACCGTGAATTCATTGTCCCAGGAAGGGGAAACTTTATTGACACATTCCTGGGGTCAGATACATCACATGATCACACTGACAGAACCACAGGCACATAGACACAGGCAACAGAGCATGCACAATGTCGGCACTAGTACAGTGTATATCCACCTTTCGCAGCAATGCAGGCTGCTATTCTCCCATGGAGACGATCGTAGAGATGCTGGATGTAGTCCTGTGGAACGGCTTGCCATGCCATTTCCACCTGGCGCCTCAGTTGGACCAGCGTTCGTGCTGGACGTGCAGACCGCGTGAGACGACGCTTCATCCAGTCCCAAACATGCTCAATGGGGGACAGATCCGGAGATCTTGCTGGCCAGGGTAGTTGACTTACACCTTCTAGAGCACGTTGGGTGGCACGGGATACATGCGGACGTGCATTGTCCTGTTGGAACAGCAAGTTCCCTTGCCGGTCTAGGAATGGTAGAACGATGGGTTCGATGACGGTTTGGATGTACCGTGCACTATTCAGTGTCCCCTCGACGATCACCAGTGGTGTACGGCCAGTGTAGGAGATCGCTCCCCACACCATGATGCCGGGTGTTGGCCCTGTGTGCCTCGGTCGTATGCAGTCCTGATTGTGGCGCTCACCTGCACGGCGCCAAACACGCATACGACCATCATTGGCACCAAGGCAGAAGCGACTCTCATCGCTGAAGACGACACGTCTCCATTCGTCCCTCCATTCACGCCTGTCGCGACACCACTGGAGGCGGGCTGCACGATGTTGGGGCGTGAGCGGAAGACGGCCTAACGCTGTGTGGGACCGTAGCCCAGCTTCATGGAGACGGTTGCGAATGGTCCTCGCCGATACCCCAGGAGCAACAGTGTCCCTAATTTGCTGGGAAGTGGCGGTGCGGTCCCCTACGGCACTGCGTAGGATCCTACGGTCTTGGCGTGCATCCGTGCGTCGCTGCGGTCCGGTCCCAGGTCGACGGGCACGTGCACCTTCCGCCGACCACTGGCGACAACATCGATGTACTGTGGAGACCTCACGCCCCACATGTTGAGCAATTCGGCGGTACGTCCACCCGGCCTCCCGCATGCCCACTATACGCCCTCGCTCAAAGTCCGTCAACTGCACATACGGTTCACGTCCACGCTGTCGCGGCATGCTACCAGTGTTAAAGACTGCGATGGAGCTCCGTATGCCACGGCAAACTGGCTGACACTGACGGCGGCGGTGCACAAACGCTGCGCAGCTAGCGCCATTCGACGGCCAACACCGCGGTTCCTGGTGTGTCCGCTGTGCCGTGCGTGTGATCATTGCTTGTACAGCCCTCTCGCAGTGTCCGGAGCAAGTATGGTGGGTCTGACACACCGGTGTCAATGTGTTCTTTTTTCCATTTCCAGGAGTGTATATGTGTTTATGTCATGGAAGTTTGTGCGATGATAATGAGTAAATACACATATATGTGTTTAATTTTCAGACTTGTGAATTTATATCCGCCATATGATCGTTGTGACAGAGCAGGACACATTACAAAAATTCTTGGCAATTTTTATCCTGGTGTAGTTCTTATTTATTCTACGTGAGAACATGGAATGAATATTTAGGTAAGCAGGGGCATAACGTGTAGTGACTTTGTTGTACCACCATTGTGTCAGTTACCTTATCTCATTATTTCTCGTAATTGTTGTCAAATGTATGGTCATAATTCCCGTTATATATTCTCCAATTGATGTTTTACATTTAACCCGACTGATTTATGATCCCCTCCCCCACCCTTAACCTACTGTTCTGCTAAGTGGTTTATGACCCCTGGGGATAATCTATCCTTCTGAGAAACCCCCCACTCCTTCCATCCCTTGTAACCCTTCCCCCCCCCCTCGCCGATAAAAAAACACACTTTAAGCCATCAGTTGTTGGAACAGCCCCATCCCACTTTATCAGTTTCAATTTAACAGCAAAAGATAGGCCGATTATTTATCAAATTCAATTTGCAGGGGTTGGCTCTCTCTTGCTGATCATTCTATGCTGTTTGGGAAGGCGCAGAATTAAACAGATCGCTTTTCTTATTCTGATCGCACAAGGTATACCGTCATTGTAACTCACCTCACGTAATTACACTGTTAAAAATCTTTCGCGACGACCGCGGGGCATTGCGTGCCCACGCTCCAACCGCTTCGCTGGCCCAGACGCTTCACGTATTCGCGCACGCGCAGGCCGCACTAAGTCCACTCGGGAGCCGCGACGATTGTCGTATGAGCTGCCACACCGCCATGAGCCTCATTCGCCGCACGTGCTAGAAGCCGCGCTAATCCCCAAACAAAAGCGTTAGGCAGCGGCAAACCTTTATTATTTGATACCTGAGAAATTCCTGTCAAAATACATGCTCCTGCTCCAAGTCCCCCCCCCCCCCCCCTGTCTGTCTCTCTCTCTCTCTCTCTCTCTCTCTCTCTCTCTCTCTCTCTCTCTCTCTCTGAAGTGGATGCTTCCTGTTTTTGTGAACCAACATATGCAAACACACAGAGATCAAAATGTCCCCCCCCCCCCCCAACCACTCCCTTCCAACCTCCTCCACTGCCCCCTCACCACTAATGCAGACCAGGCCACTGGATGTCGGTAAATTCCTTTGTTCTCACACTTCCATTGCTTTGGAAACCTGTAGCAGATGGAACAAAGACATTCACAAAGAAGTAGGTAGCGTCTGTCATATGCCACACTAACTCCACCTTTGTCTCGAACAAAGTAGTAGATACCTGGTAAATCCCCTCAGCATTGATGCCTTGGAAATATTCCCCCACTCCATTAGATTGACTGACTAATTAATTAAATTGATACGCTTTGTGTGCTGTCAGTTTTTCCTTGCGTCCTATTGGTGGATACTGGGACTGATACATTTGACGGTATTCGATCCTGGAATCACCCAGTTTCCAAACTCTACTAGAACTTTTTTGCCCCCTTTGCCTCCTGTTGGTGGATTCTGGCACAGTGAGGTCATTAGGTAGGAAGTCCATTACGTTGGTGGTACATAAAAATTTCAAATTTCAGCTCAGTTGCATCCTATGTCCTTAAACAATTTGCAGGAGGGGCTAGACAGAAGTGTCCTTGTAATACAACTATCGAAAACAATAAATGGATCAATCAGGAATTTGACGTTGCGCTTGGGTTTTTAAAGCACTATGGAATTCCTAAATTGGGTCTCTCTGCTACATTCGGAAGGAATAGGAAGGGCGAACTGCATGATAGGATAGAGACGACGACGACGACGACGACGACGACGACGACGACGACGACAACAACAACAACAACAACAACAACAACAAATACCTCTGCAATACAGAGTCCACTACAATCTATTGAGAAGCACTAAACACGACACACTTAAACCACAGTCCAATCCATTTTATTAGTTATTGCTAGATCACTGAAACACTCACACATCCTGCATGCTCAAGTTCCGATGTCCACACACAGCGTGCCAATCCCCTCATACACCGCCAGCACCAATGCTCAGAGGTCAGTAAAAACTGCTGCCACAACCGGAATTTCATTGTGGACGTGCGTGCATGTAGGGTACACCACCCCGGCCATGGAGGCATCTCGGGATGACGGAGTGGTAGGAATTCGGATGTTACCTCTATGTCCAGTGCCAACACTTGGCAGTGATCAGTATTGAATTGCTCCATTTTCCACGGACAATATATGCAACACACGCGATCGCGGAGACAGCTCAACGCTTACTGAGTATCAGTTCGTTATTCAGCTATTCAGTTGGTGTTGCCACTAAGACTTGGCCCTGCAGCTGCGTGCAAGAACAAAATAGCCAAAATAGCGACTTCCCCCTTTCGGAGGTTCGACACCTCCCTCGGGCATGGGTGCGTATGTTGTCCTTCGTGTAAGTTAGTTTAAGTTAGAGTAAGTAGTGTGTAAACCTAGGAACCGATGACCTCATCAGTTTGGTCCCATAAGACCTTACCACCACTATTAAACTAGCCATCCCACTGAACTTTTCTTCATTCCTGCCACTCGCGAGAGCTTTAAATCGGAAGTGCCCATTCGTTCCAGCCAGAGGATACCTTGGCCACGTGCCCTGCATGAAAAACAGTGTCTTCCTAGGAAATGAGCCACATATTTATCACTGCAATTACAATTAAATATAATGACATCTGACAATGAGCGAAGTAATGGAAATACCTCCTCCTGACAGCTGTGGCTCTGGAAATATCAATATCTATGTCTGGTCTGTCCAAGAGACTTCAATCACTGGCCACCAGTTCGAATGGATCAGTACTTGTACATTTAACAGGATTGCCACAGACGCTCGATGTCAGCGCACAGACGGTATTTGTTTTCGATGTATTGAAGACAAGGATGTAGTAACATCTTATAGAGTTCCTATCACGTGACGTTAGTGGAGTTTAATAGTTCGTAGTTTTGCTCTGTTATATGGTAGTACAATGTAAGTAGGATTAAGAGAATGTTTGAGTGACAGACATGAATGCACCCTGAGGGATGCGATCTCCTTCGGACGGCCCTACCAGTATGTAGTTTGGAAACGCAACGTAAAGCAGTAGCAAAACCCTCATCCTTCTTCCAGTTACCATATGATGTGGAGTCATCCTAATTTTCCCGATAAGAAACACCACCGTAACTGCTTGTACTGTCTTTCCTACTACCTGGTGTTGCAGGAGAAAGCTTCGTTTGACGCTGGTCTTACACATTGTACATGGTTGGTAGGAGCTATGACAACATGTTCTCATTTCCGCTGAGTGGTCAAAACATGGTCCTGTCGCATTTACTCAGATCACTGCTTCTCTATGGGATGGAGAAGGTCTTACATACGAGATAACACACCATCTATTGTGTGTGATCAGAAACTCTGTTACACTGTCGACATGGTGTCAAGATAGCACGCATTAAAACTTCTGTTTTGGTAGTGTGGCAAATATCTAGCAGCGGCAAGACAGAGTTTCAAATATCAGTTTACGACCACATTCCTTGGCCGAATCACTTTCTAAATCCAGTGATAAGGGTGATCTTATTAAGAGGTTACACCGCTAGCGATGTGCACTCGCGCTTTCGCTCTGTTAATACACACCCCAACGATCACTGATTATATTCAATTTCGTAATATTTGTGAGGAAGACCACATCATTCGGAAGCAATACTATACATCGATTTATAAAGCCTGTATAGTTTTTAACATGGATATCGTTAGCGATCCTTGTATATGCTGGTAGAACAGTGACCAATTTTTGTGCAGAGTGATAGTAACATGGTTACTACGATCGTGTTTTAAACATCCGGTCACTTATAAGACGATTACGTCTCTCTTCCTAAGAGAAACTGGTACGACTCAGGGAGAAACAAATGAGGCATGTCCATCCATCGCGGATTTTCACTCAATATTGTTTCGTGCCACCAGCATTTAGTTATTGATGAAGTATTATACTTAGAAGGAAATGTGTGATACATTCTCTGTGACTGGCAAGCTTATACAGTTTGTATTGGGGTGTAAAGTTACTGTGGTCATTGTTCCAACACGTGGAACGAAAATGACTATGTCCTGTCGCACCCGACGTATGGATTTGACGTGGGAGATTGCGATTTCAACGTTCTGATAGCCATAAGGGGGATGAAGGATTTTACGTGGGAATAATTTCCCACTCACAGTAGGGATACAGATATTGATATTTCTAGCACTACCACAGCCGTCAGGAAGCGGTATTTCCGATACTCCTCTCATTGTCGAATGTCATCAGATTGGTGCTGCAATCGTAATATTTAATTGTAATTATAGTGATAAATATATGGCTAATTTCCTAGGACACCATATGGCGTATGGGATCCGTGGCGGAGGGAGCCTGTGGCCTGAACGAATGAGCATTGGGGGCTTAATAATGCTCTCGCAAGCGGCGGGTACCAGAAAGTTCTGGCTGGTTGGCAAATCGGTTCTTCTGTAAGTACAGCTGCAGGGGCAAGACCCAGTGGCGGCGCCTTCTGGACAGCTGAATAGCAAACTAATACTCAGTCTCCGCGATCGTCCGTATTGCATGTATTCTCCAGGGAAAATTGAACGATTCATTATCAATCACTGTCAAGTGTTGGCATTGGACGTATTTATAACATCCGAATTACTACTGTTTCTTTTCACTGATCTCCGATCGTTGGCGTTGGTGGTGTACGAGGGGACTGGCACACTGCAGTTGGCCATCAGGACATGAGCGTGCAGGATGTGCGAGTGTTTCAGCGATCTCCAACATCTATCATGACCACTACCGCTATGGACAGGATCGTGGTTTAAGTGTGTTGTTTTAGTGCTTCTCAATACATTGCAGTGGACTCTGTCTTGCAGAGGTATTTGTTGTTGTTGTCCTGTCACGCAGTAGGCCCTTCATCCTGCTTCTGAATGTAACAGAGAGAACAAATTTAGGAATTCAACAGTGCTTTAAAAACCCAATTCCAATTTCAAATTCCTGATTCATCAAGTTATTGTTTCGAACAGTTGTACTTTGAGTACACATCTGTCCAGCCCTTCCAGTAAATTGTTTAAGGGCATAGCATGCAGATGAGATGAAATATGAAATTTTGAGCTACCTCCAACGTGATGGATTTCCTACCAAATGACCTAACTGTGCCAGTATCCACCAATACGAAGCAAAATGGAAAAAATTCCAGTAGGATTTGGAGATGGAATCCCGTGAAATATAGCAGTCCTAGTATCCAGCGGTAAGACGCAAGGAAAAAACGGCTGCACATGAAGGGTATCGATTTAATTAATTAGTCAATCTATCTGATAAGAGTGAGGGAATATTTTGAAATATCCACAGCTGGGGGCGAGGTATTTACCCAGGTATCCACTACTTTGTTCAGGACAAAGGTGGGGTTACTGTGGCACATGACAAATGGTACCTAATTCTCCTCAAACGTCTTTGTTCCTTGTGCTGTAGTTTTCCACAGCAATGGTAGCGTCGGGGCAAAGGGATGCACCGATTACCAACTCCAAATCTCCATGTGTGGTGAGGGGGTATGAGAGGGGGATGGAAGGGAGGAGTAGTGGGGAGGACGTCCTGATCTATGCGTGTCTGCATACGTTGGTTCACACAAACAGGAAGTATCCACTTGAGAGGGGGGGGGGGGGGGGGGGAGAGCGTGGGGCTCGATCGTGTGTAGAGTGACTAGCGCGTGCGGGAATACGCGAAGCGGCCAGCCCGGTGAAGGCATCGTGAAGTGGGCGTGCAGTGCACTGCGGTCAGTGCGAAAGATTTTTAACAGTGCAGTTATGTGCGGTGAGCTATGTTGACAGTATTCCTTGTGTGACCGTAATAAGAAAAAGCTATCTACTTAATTACTTCTTTTCGATGTACTTTACAAGTCCTGCATATTTTCAAACAGCCAAGAATGATAAGCAAGAGAGAGCCAACCCCTGAAAATTGAATTTTATAAATAAACAGTATATCCATAGCTGTGTAATCGAATTTCCTGTGGTGAGATGCCTCCTCTTCAGCACAGATGGGAGACGAGGGCTGGGGGATTTCCCAGCAGGTGAGAGTTTCATTAATTGTTCAATTTAAATAATTAGTCAATCAAACTGAGAGAGTGGGAGGGAGCGATTCGAATAACTGGGGCCTCAAATTGTGTTGGTAATGGTGAGGGCGTAGGCGGCGAGGAGGGGAGGGGAGGAGAAACAAGAGGAAGGGTTGGGTGGGGGTTTCCCAGAAGGACATTATACCCAGGGAGTCATACATCAACCCCATGGAGTCATAAACCATTCACCAGAACAATTGGTTAAAGGGTGGTGAGGTGGTCATAAACAGCTGTCAGGATTGAATTAATTTGGTATCAAAAGTGGCCTTTAAGAATAGGTCAAGGACCTGTCAATCAAAAGAGAGCAATAGGTTAAGGGCTGACATTGAGCAGAACAACAAATTTGTCCTCGAATCAGACAGTCTGATGTAAGCGATAGTGATGCTAGCGGCTCCGGACAGAGAGCGCAAACATAATCTGTGGAGGGTGGACATAATGGACGCAACTTCCGTACGCGCCATTTCCGTGATCTCATCATGACGTAATCTAGCCAATCAGATGCCATCCTTTGTGCATGAAAGTGAGAGCCTCGCCAGTTTCACAACTGTAAGTCACAGCAAATGACGCAGACAATGGACCTAGTCACTGAAAGCCTGGGATTTTATCCAAATTTGACGTATCAACGTTTTTTTCCTCATGGTTTCATAACCGATCTAGTGTTTTATATCTAATGATCTCGCCGAAGAAGTGCCGTCACACTGTAATCTTCCCCTAGAAATCGTACTTTACTGTTTTAGAGCGACACACAAAAGTAGTTCAGCTGCCAATACTGTTCTGAAATAAAGCACTTCGTGTGCAAGCTGATGCACCATGTACGCAGTCGCTACATGTGCATGAAATGTAACGAGTTTTCCTTCCCCCGTTTCTCATCACTGTAACGACCTACACTTAGCTTTGTTGTATAAGTATCAATTTTTCTCGAAATTCCATGCTGAGGAAGACGGTTCAAGTCCGCGTCCGGCCATGCAGATTTAGATTTTCCGTGATTTCCCTAAATTGCTCCAGGCAAATGCCGGGATGGCTCCTTTGAAAGGGCACGGCCGATTTCCTTCCCCATCCTTGACACAAACTGAACTTGTGCTCCGTTTCTAATGACCTGATTGTCAACGGGACGTTAAATTCAATCTGCCTTTCATTCTGACAAGTGAGACAGGGAGACATTAGCACCGGTGTTCACCATTCAGTCATAGAATTTAGTGAAAACCCGTTTCTTGTTTTTTCCCCCGTTTTCGCTGCATAATAAATACACAAATCTTACGGCCGCATAAAACTTAAAGGCAAGAAAATCAAACTGTTTTCGCGCCGCAGCTACAGAGTGATGCGATAAATCTGTATCAACAGTAAGGAGCAGTCGTTTGCTGAATTATCGATGTCAACACCCGTAGCTGTCTGAGGTACATACTTTATCTTCCCCCGGAAGATTGCACTGCAACACAGGTTGGTTGGATTACAAGAGGGGGCAAGAGACCAAACTACGAGGTCATCAGTCCCTTGCTCCGAATAAAACAATGCAACAGGTGTGAGGATAAAACAAACGAGATTGACAACACAAAACTGAATGAAAGGAAAAATCACAAGAACGATGAAGGGCAACAAACGTTTAAATGGACAAAAGGGGGACAAGAAAACCACAGAAACGCAAGAAACGGGATGAAGAGAGTAAAACAACAAAGCAGATGACCATGGCTGGCTTACCATGAGAGCAAAAAAGTGAAGCTAGTCACTCTGCAACACATTAAAACCTCCACCCTAAAAGCACTAGGATGGACACAGACGGACAAAGGAACTGCGCTAAAACTTAGATCAAATGATAAAACCCAACCTCACGACTAAAACGAAAAACTAAATCAGCCAGTGAGGTGTTGTCAGATAAAATAAGCGGCAACGAGTCCGGTAACCCAAGATTCCGTCGCTGGGCAGTCGAAGTGGGACAGTGCACCAGAAGATGGGCCACTGTCAACCGGATGCCGCACCGATACTGAGGCGGCTCTTCAAGGCGCACGAGGTAACCGTGGGGCGCCCAAGCGTGGCCAATGCGGAGCCGGCAGAGGACAACTGATTGCCTGCGAGAGGAATACTTCCACACATTCGTAGTCTCGTTAATGACACGCAATTTGTTGTGTGCACTGTTATGCCATTCCGTCTCCCAAAGCCAAAACTCCCTACGGCGTAAGTCACAACGCAGGTCATGTTCCGAGATGCCCATCTCAAGAAGCGGTTTCCGCATAGCCTGTTCCGCCAACCTGTCGGCAAGTTCGTTTCCTGGGATTCCGACGTGACCTGTGGTCCACACAAACACCACTGAACGGCTGGGCCGTTCCAGGGCATAGATGGACTTCTGGATGGTCGCTACCAAAGGATGACGAGGATAGCACTGGTCGATAGCTTGTAGGCGGCTCAAGGGGTCAGTACACAGGAGAAATGACTCGCCTGGGCATGAGCGGATGTGCTCAAGAACACGAAATATAGCCGCCAGCTCTGCAGTGAAAACACTAAAGCCATCGGGCAAGGAGTGCTGTTCTATATGCCAGCCATGAACATAGGCAAAGCAAACGTGACCATCGGCCATCGAGTCAGTGTAAACCACTTCATTGCCCAAGTAGATGTTGAGAATCGAGAGGAAGTGACAGCAGAGACTCGCAGGTTTAACTGAGTCCTTAGGACCATGCGAAAGGTCCAGGGGAAGCCGCGGCTTAGGTGTACACCACGGAGGTGTACGTGAATGCACCTCAAGTATAGGTGGTAAAGGGAAGAACTTCAGTTCAGACAGAGGGGATCGCACGCGAACCGCAATCGATAGCCCTGACCTGGGCCGCCGATGCGGGAGATGAACTGCCGCGAATGGGAAAAGGAGACGGTATTTCGGATGCGCATGAGAACTACGAACGTGTGCAACATAACTGGCGAGCGGTTGTGCATGCCTAACCTTCAATGGAGGGACTCTGGCCTCCACCAGGATACTGGTCACTGGACTCTTTCTAAAAGAACCTGTCGATAGGCGAACGACACAGTGGTGCAATGGGTTGAGTAAACGCAACGCCGAGGGCGCTGCCGAACCATAAACCACACTCCCATAGTCAAGGCGGGATTGAACAAGGCCTCTGCAGAGCTGCAGCAGCGTAGAGCGATCTGCACCCCAGTTGGTGCTGCTCAGGCAGCGGAGGGCATTGAGGTGCTGCCACCATTTCCGCTTAAGCTGACGAAGGTGAGGTAAACAAGTCAATCGGGCATCGAAAACCAGTCCTAAGAATCGATATGCCTCCACTACAGTGAGTATATCGTCATGAAGGTGAAGTTCTGGTTCCGGATGAACGGTACGATGCCGACAGAAGAGCATGACACACGACTTCGCGGCTGAAAACTGGAAGCCATGGGCTAGATCCCATGACTCCGCCTTGTTAATGGCTCCCTGTAGGCGTAGCTCAGCAACACCAGTACTAGAGGAGCAGTAAGAAATGCAGAAGTCATCCGCATACAGAGAAGGCGAGACGGATGGCCCTACAGCTGCCACTAGACCGTTAATGGCCACTAAAAAGAGACAGACATTCGATACGGAGCCCTGTGGAACTCCATTCTCCTGGATATGGATGGAACTATGGGAGGCACCAACTTGGACACACGAAGTACGAAGCGACAGGAAATTTTGCATAAAAATCGGGAGCGAGCTTCAGAGAACCCACTCGTATAATGTGGCAAGGATATAATGTTGCCAGGCCGTGTCATACACTTTTCGTAAATCAAAAAAGACAGCAACCAGGTGTTGGCGTCTGGAAAAGGCTGTGCGGATGGCAGACTCGAGGGACACAAGATTATCAGTAGTCGAGCGACCCTGGCGGAAGCCGCCCTGACATAGAGCTGGTAGGCCACGTGACTCCAGGAAACAACACAACCGCTGACACATCATACGTTCCAGCAGCTTACAAAGAACGTTGGTGAGTCTGATAGGCCGATAGCTATCCACATCAAGCGGGTTTTTACCGGGTTAGAGCACCGGAATGATGCTCTCTCGCCACTGCGATGGAAAGACGCCATCGCACCAAACCCGGTTGAAGATCACGAGGAGATGTCGCTTGTAGTCAGATGAGAGATGTTTAATCATCTGACTGTGGATCAGATCTGGGCCTTGGAGCTGTGTCGGGGCAATGTGCCAGAGCGCTGAGGAGCTCCAACTCTGTAAATGGGGCGTTATAGAATTCACTGTGGCGTATAGTAAACGAGAGGACTTTCCCTTCCAGCCACCGTTTGAGAGTGCGAAAAGCTGTGGGGTGGGGGGGGGGCGGTAATTCTCCGACGCAGAGGCTCGAGCGTACTGCTCAGCAAAGTGTTCGGCAATCGCGTTTTCGTCGGTAGATAACACGCTATTTATGTTAACACCGGGAAAACCTGTTGGGGTCTGGCGCCCGAAAATACGTTTGATCTATGCCCAGACTTTGGAAGGTGATGTATGGCACCCAATGATAGACACGTATCTCTCCCAACACTCCTGCTTCCGTCGTTCGATAAGATGGCGAACGCGGGCACGGAGCCATTTAAAGGCTATGATGTGCTCCAGGGAAGGGTGCCGCTTATGCCGCTGTAGAGCTCGCCGACGCTCCTTAATTGCTTCAGCGACTTCCGGCGACCACCAAGGGACTGCCTTTCGCCGCGGGCACCCTAAATAGCGAGGGATCGCATTTTCCGCCGCAGAAACGATCGTTGTAGTTACCTGCTCAACCACCACATCGATGTTACCATGTATGGGAGATTCAACAGTGACAGGAGAGGTGAAGGCTTCCCAGTCTGCCTTCTTTAAAGCCCATCTGGAGAGGTGTCCGTGGGCCTTACGGCGGGACAGTGACAGGAAGATGGGGAAGTAGTCACTATCACACAGTTCGTCATGTGCTCTCCACTGGATAGATGGGACAAGGCCAGGACTGCAAACCGAGAGATCAATGGTCGAATTTGTGCCATGTGCCACACTGAAATGTGTGGGGGCCACCTGTATTTAAGAAGCAGAGGTCAAATTGTGACAGTAAATTTTCAACATCCGTGCCTCGGTCAGTAAGCATGGTGCCATCCCACAAGGGGATATGAGCGTTACAATCTCCCAAAAGTAGGAAAGGTTTAGGGAGTTGATCAATGCGTTCAGTGGTACTGCACCATCTAGAGGAAGATAAACGTTTCAGACAGTTATTTCCTGCGTCGTCCTTATCCTGACAGCCATAGCTGCAAGAGGGGTTTGAAGGGGCACAGGTTCACTGCATATTGAGTTCAGGACATGGGCGCTACTTCCACCTGGCACTCGATTATAGTCGCTACGGTTCCTATAATATCCCTTACAGCTGTGGGGGACAGGGTTTCGCATTGCTGGGAACCACGTTTCCTGGAGGGCAATGAAGAAAGCAAGTGTAAAGCTTAACAGTTGTCGTAACTCAGCCCGGCGGTGGAAAAAACCGCCGCAATTCCACTGCAGGATGACGTCATCGTGAGACTGGGAAGTCATGGAACATTCATTCAATGAAGTAGTTTACGCCTCAGGGTGTATCCATGGTGTCTGAGGGTCCGCCGAGGTCTAGGTCCTCAGTGGACGCCAGAATCTCCACCTCATCCTCAGAAGCAAAGCTCGTAGGTAGCGGTGGTATGGGTGCCACTGCAAGTCCCTTGGTCTTGAGCGTCTTTTTGTATGTCTCTCGCTGCTCCTTGGGTTTCTATGGCCGGGAGGGCTTGACTGATTCAGTCTCCTGAACTGAGGATGATCGTGAAGCCCTACGACCAGCTGCTTTTGGGCTCTTCAGCCATTGGCGGTTGTCATCTTTCCCATTAGCAGACACCTGGGAAGGGAATGACCCAAGGGACCCCTTCCTAGCGAGAAGTGCCAAAGAAAGGTTACGCTTCTCCAGCTGAGAAATGGGCACTGGTGTCCCTGATGGTTGAGGGGACAGTGCTCCCGAGGTAGGTGGTGTGGAAACAACTGGGAGGGAAGTGCCCCCCACTATCAAGGGGGCAGGTGTAGGCTTCCGGCTTGGAGAGCCGACCGGAATTTGCGGAACGGATGGGGCTACAACTGTTCTCGTAGGGGCGGCGTAAGGAGATGGTCATAGCCACAGCATGTAGACGCTCAAATTTCCTCTTAGCCTCAGTGCAGGTCAGTCGGTCCAGGGTCTTTTATTCCATGATTTTCCTTTCACGCTGTAAAATCCTGCAGTCTGGCGAGTAAGGGGAATGATGCTCTGTGCAGTTGACACAGATGGAAGGCGGGGCACTTGGAGTACTGGGATGTGATGTACGTCCATAATCTCGACATGTGACGCTGTAAGTACAGCAGGAAGACAAATGGCCGAACTTCCTGCACTTAAAGCACCGCGTAGGGGGATGGATATATGGCTTAAAATCACAGTGTAGACCATCACCTTGACCTTCTCGGGCAATGCGTCACCCTGATTATCCCTCAGACCCCGATGGACGCGCCGGACAAAATGAACGCCTCATCGCTCTTAGTTGGCGCGCAGCTCGTCGTCAGACTGAAAAAGAAGGTCCCTGTGGAATATAATACGCTGGACCATATTTAAGCTCTTATGGGGGGTATTGGTAACGGAAACATCCCCCATCTTGTCACAAGCGAGAAATGCCTGTGACTGGGCAGAGGATGCTGCTTTCATCAAGACTGACCCTGACCACATTTTGGACAAGCCCTCCAACTTCCCCAAACTTGTCCTCTAAATTGTCTACAAAAAAACTGTGGCTTCATCGAAACAAAGGAGTCCCCATCAGTTCTCGTACATACGAGGTACTGGGATGAATAAGGTTCACTGCCATCCTTAGCCTGGCATTCCTCCCATGGTGTGGCCAGGGAGGGGAATGATTTAGGGTCGTACTTCCTTGCATTGTACTGAGACTTAGAACGCTTAGAGATTGCTGATGTTTGATCACCTGCAAGTGATTAAGTCGTACGTTTCATCGCGCGTCATCCGCCCTGATGCCACTCAACTACGACCAGGGGCCCTCCACACGGGCACCATCCAGCCGCAGCAAAGGCCACCTGGTAGGATGGCCATTGCCCGGAGTTCTGATGCCCCAGAATGACAGACATCTACTCCTTAGCATTCGTGGGGAATTAGCGGCGCAGGCATCAGCAGAGTGATCCCTGTGTTGTCAGGGGGCTACAACCAACAGGGCACATGGCGCGCCCCCACCCCCAAACCGGACTAGCTACTGTGCTGAATATGGGGTGCAAAGAATGCCATGGTCATCGTCGGCACAAAAAGTGACACTGCATAGTGCATGGTGCAAAACGCACACAGGAAGGTATCCTCACCCAAGAGATAGAGAATGGGCGAGACTGCAATGCGACGACGAGAAAGTGGGCTAAAGATCTCAATGCACGATGGACACGATGCACCATGTAAGGCGCCCTTCTCCAATTGGCTCGCTTTTCGGGAAAATTTTGAAAAATAAGGGTCAAACCCTACAGGGGACCATCACACAAAGGCCGAAACGTGAGAGACTCTTTTTAGTCGCCTCTTACGACAGGCAGGAATACCTCTGGCCTATTCTTACCCCCAGACCCGCAGGGGGGCACTGCAACACAGGATAACAGGAAAAGTTGATGAGCCACAAATGGCTTCAAAAAATCTTTCGGACACTCAGAACTTTATTTTGTTAAAAAGCGCCTGGATGGAGATGTTCGATTCCCGTTCATCACAAAGCAACGCACTTCCATCGTTATGTTACCTAACCAATGTTTGCAGCAAAAAATGCGTCATTATGCAAATAAACGAGAACTTCCCCCCTCCCCCTTTCCATGTCTTACACGTCCGAAAGTTAAAGTGTAACCAGTTAGCGGTAGGTGTGACACAGGTCCGAAAAATATGAAAAGAAAATACCATATTGCAGCACCTGTGTTTTTCAGAAGTACGATGCAATATTCCTTTGGACATGAATGAATGCACTTCTGAATAACACAGGCCCTGCAATATTGTATTTATTCGCCGACATCTGGCAAGCGAATTTCAATCAAAATGTTTCCTCAGTGCGAGAATATACATAATGGGTGTACGAGTGAAAGTTGTAGACACATCCCGGGCCGGTGCAATTTTTCCACAGTCGTCCTTCCATTGTACATCTGGTGGTTATCCAGATTCGCAAGTAGGAATACATTTCATGTACGAAAAATTGAGAAAAAACTGAAAAAATTAGGAAACAAAAGAACGACGGAAACAAGAATTATCCAACGCCTTACCTTTAGAGAATAATGGAGAAGTCGTCACAAAGTGAAGTTACTGTCTCATTTGCACAACGCATGGACATCTGCTTCTTACCTGCAAAGACAAAGTAATTTAGCTTTGTTGGACAAGTGTAACAATACTGGCTGTTTTGTTTGAGACACATTTCAAAAGAATCATTATGACAGTACGTACGTTGTCACACAATTACAAAAACAGATATGACAAAAATAGACATTCTCATACCTCATCGTCAATCACTAGTCGTGGCTTCTCAAATGAATACAATTACTGCAGGTACATGTGAAGTTATTACATTAAAAATTGAAACTGCGAATTCTGTTCCAGAGAAAGTTCACAAGTAACCTCAACCGACTGCTAAGTTCCAAGGGCCTTAACAAGTGAACCTACCCATTTAAAAATGATTTTACTTGGCAACTTTCTGATATACATTCATGAATTACAAGTCAATAAACTAATTACATCTTTACGTGTTCTAGCGCCATTGTGACATCAGATAAATATCTGTGAAGGCTATACAGAAAGAATACTGGCGTGTTCGATCACGCATGAAGCGTTTCTGCTAATAACGAGATGGGTGGATATTATTAGTGTATCATACTTTCCCCACATCCGCAGCCGAGAACGGTAACATATGCTTGTGCAGTGGCGTCAGACACAGTGGTAGTCAGTAGGAATCCAGGCGGTGGAAGAGATTTTCATCACTATGTCTCTGACTAGCAAAATGGTTCAAATGGCTCTGAGCACTATGGGACTTAACATCGGAGGTCATCAGTCCCCTAGAACTTAGAACTACTTAAACCTAACTAACCTAAGGACATCACACACATCCATGCCCGAGGCAGGATTCGAACCTGCGACCGTAGCGGTCGCGCGGTTCCAGACTGAAGCGCCTAGAACCGCTCGGCCACACCGGCCGGCTCTCTGACTAGCAAAGGGAGGAGAGTTGGTAGGGTAAAATGTTCCTGATCACCAGATTTTGGTTTCACGTCCTGGATTAAATTTAAACGTCATGTAGTGAAGGCACGTGACACTATTGATTGTGATCCGTCCGTCGGATGGAAATGTTGAGCTCGGCGGTGCCCTTGATGCTTCCAGTATGTTTCACTCTCTCCCTTCCACAAAATCAACACAGGACTACTGTGCACAAGCACTCATCACTCCTACCCAAACGACACTTCGCAGCAGGTGGGAGGACGGCGACAGACACCTTCCCATACGAGATACCGTGAGAACATAATTTAGATGGTTGTATAATTGTAAAAGTCAACGTCAGTAAAATAATTTAAAAAATGGACCCTGCCAAAACGACAATGCGTCATTCGCGCAATTGACCCGAACGCTCACTTCCTGAGGATAGAACTTTGATACTTTCCTGCAATATTTCTTGAAATCCGGTATATACAGGGTGAACAATGATGAAATCGACAATCTGCAGGGACGGAGAGAAGGTCCTATGATCATGTCTCCTGGAATGCATCGTTGCTACGGTAGATGGCGCTGATGAAGACAGTTCCTCTTACCACGTACCGTGTGTTTCTTGTGTGTTGCAGGTTGTGTGATTGACGCAGCATACTGTAAGCAGCAGGATGGTCTGGTATGCGTGTTGGCAACAAGCCAAGATGGTGTTTGTGTACTTTCAAGCAGATGGAAACGGTCGAGAGGCAACACGGCTATACCAAAACAAGTACCACCACAGACACCAACCACATCACACAACAAAAAATGGCTCTGAGCACAATGGGACTTAACAGCTGAGGTCATCAGTCCCCTAAAATTTAGAACTAGTTAAACCTAACTACCCTAAGGACATCACACACATCCATGCCCTAGGCAGGATTCGAACCTGCGACCGTAGCAGTCGCGCGGTTCCAGACTGAAGCGCCTAGAACCGCTCGGCCACCGCGGCCGGCCATCACACAACATTTGAAGACCTTTTTGGGTGTTTGTGAGATCATGTGTCCTTTCATACAGACGAACGTGCAGGGAGGCGGCGGACTGTGCATACACCATATTCGAAGGACCGGGGTCAACAAACTCCAGGCGAGTGGCCCGCCAACATAGTGTTAGTCAAACTAAGATTATGTGTATTCTGCACGAGAGCAATCTCTGTAATGAACTAAATTTCCGAAAGGTCTTATAGTGGGTCAGAGGGAAATGTACGGTTCTGCGGAGTAACTGAGCAACTCTTTGGGCGTTACGTGTGAGCCGTGTAGCACTGCTGTGTATCGCATCTTAACACACCACAAATCAGTACCCACAGTGACAGGACGTTTGTGCTGGAAGCTAGACTACCTCCCACACATCATCACCACGCGGCCCGTCTCCGATAATGGAGACACAAAAAACCCAACAGAATACTGACTCAAAATCACGTCTGCAGAAGTCAGGGATGGGCTTTCGAGACGGCAGCGATATCCAGGACGTATAAGGCACTGATCACCGGCTACGGGGCGCCAAAGCTCTGTCATACAGTCGTTCATACAACTCCAGAGAGACGTAGCACACATCTCGAATACTCAAACCGCTTCTCACGATATTTAATTCAATTGGCAAGCACATTCACCAGACGGCCAAGCCCTATTTTATGTTTACTTGGCATCTTTCTGATATACATTCATGAATTACAAGTCAATAAACTAATTACATCTTTACGTGTTCTAGCACCATTGTGATGAGACGGAAATTCGTCCCGTCAGCATTACAATCAAGTTTACTTGACGAATTGCTACAAACAGCAGACATAGCGCGCAATACCTAGATAAAATTCGACGTCCCTAATCTAGCTGCATCATTTGACGAGCCACGCTAATCACGCTGCGGTCAGACCATCGTATCGTCTAAGGGGCAGTATAATTTTTAATTATCACCTCGGAAAAAAAAATTCTGTGGACACAGCTCTTAGTAATGATGTTAGCCTTCCTCCTCACAGGCAATTCGAAAGGTTGCACACGAAATGAAGGAGCTCATAGGGAGTCGAATACAACTTGTGAGTTGGAACTTAACGTTCTCAGAAGTAATCCTGAAGCAGTGAAAGCTTTGGAATGTCAGGAAAAACCAGTATAATAAACGGACACGCGCCGCACATTAAACAAAGACTACGTATTGCTTCCGTGTACATACAAGTGCTTGTAATTCAAGCGCGTTACGTCTGTTGACACTCTATTAAGGTCTTATGTATCGACTTTTGTATACGTACACGTGCTTTTCAATCGTGAGTTCTGAGATAAATATTTTTCATTGCAGTACTGCTGTGGATTGGTAGTACGAACTGCGGCATTACCGAAGTTAACTGCAGAGTTCGTGGTACGTAGAGTACTTTTCGAAATGGAACGGCACCCATTTGCAGAAATGAGAGAAGCATTTCATGTATAGCAGATCCAATGGCCATACACACGAAGTTCAACGGCCGTACCGCACTCAGACTCCGACTAGACGTAAACCATAGCATCAGACGTTTTAAACCATTCACCGTTGACACCGGGAGACGGGTGTCTTACGTCCAGTGGTTCACCGTATAATCGATGTGTAAGTGGAGGTCCTTGCGCATGTGGAAGAGAAGCCATAAACTCGCACGTGTGGCATAGCTCATACCATGGACAAGTCTCAGGATACTGTGTGATGTGTCCAACATGAGAACCACTTGCATCCCTATCGTCATTAGCGACTTACGGGTTGAGTGTGGATTATTTCCGACAGAGCGTTTGGTTTTGTGAATAGACTGTTCTCCGTTGTTAGAATGAGTCCAGATTTCTAAACATCGTGTTGTTCACAGACGAGGCACGGCTCAACAGAATTGGGTTATTTAATTGTCGCAACAGCCACATCTGGACGCGACACAATCGTCGCGTCCCCTTCGAACACTACCACCAACAGCATGGGCCGGTACAGGTATTATCGACGAACACGTGTTCGAACCATATCATCTCTCACCAAGTTTAAATGGTGTGAGATACAAGGCGCACACCGAAGGAATTCTTTCACAACTGCTACAGGATGTACCACTTACCATGAGTACCATGATGTGGAGGCAACTAGGAGAAGCACCTGCACACTCTTCTGCGCAAGAGCGTCATTTACACAATGCCATATATCGTGGGCATTAGATCGGTAGGGGATGGGCATTCCGTTCCCATGCTCTACCGCCTCTTGATTTTTTTTTTTATGGCGTCATATCAAAATCCTCGTGTACGTGACACCAGTACCCGACGAGAAAATACTTCCGCCAGGATCCTTGCAACCTCTGATGATGATCTTGCGATGTCTAAAGTACTTTGAAGAGTGCGTCAGAATGTTCTAGGAAAATATTATGCCAGAGCTGAATGTGGTGGTCGCCATTTTGAACACAACCTGTAACGTACAACGTTTTTAAGTAGACAGTAAGTAACCTTTGCTTAATCTAATGAGCGTGTGCAATGACTGTCCTTGTCGTTTCTGTTGACCCCTCACTGGCTCAGGATTACTTTCAAGATCGTAAATTCCTATTCCAAAGTCGTCGAATTTTAATTCCTTTATCAGCTCTTCCAATTTGTTTGCAGGCTGTTGCATCACCTTGCATACCCCCTTCAATGCGAAACTTTTTCTCAATGACTGTTGCTTTCGTTGAGACCTTGGCTGTTGAAGTCTGCATTTTGACTGCTCAGGAAAGAAAAATAACCTCGGTTTCATTCTGGAAATGCCTGCTATACGAGGATTTCTTCATCTTAAAAAAGAGGAATAAGTCACTGGGTGCCATGTCAGCAGAATACTGTGGTGATAGGGGACGGGAGAGCGTAGGGGGGGGGAGGAGGAGGAGGAGGAGGAGAAGGGGTGAGAGGCGGAATCAGATAGCCCGAAGGAGCAGCATGTGTGACTGCCGACTGCAGAATATGCTGGGAGCGAAAGCAGCCCCTTGGACAGCTACTTGACACTCCCACAACCTCGTCAGGAGATTTTGGTAGTATGTTTCCATGGCAGTTTCCCCTTTACGAGAGCAATCTGTTAGCATTACACCATGAAAGTGGGAAAAAAAGCCTGAATGTCACATTTAGATCTTCTTAGCTTTTCACTGCTCGCTATTCTCCTTTGTCTTGGGTTCGTAGCGATACACCCACCACTCGTCCATGGTGATAAAGCAGCTAAAGACATAATCTGCATCGATTTGACACAGCTCCAACATTTCCACTGCTGCCTTGGTTTGGTGGACTTTCTGGACAGGTGAGAGCAGTGTCCGTACGTGTTCAAAATATTGTGCATTATCAGGTATGGACAAGAGTTTGGCACATGGGCAGTGCTTTGGCTCGCAAGCCATAGCTCTCAGTTTGGCTGCACACTTCCCCTACCTGGTGCAGTGGTTAGCACACTGGACTAGCATTCAGGAGGACGACGGTTCAAATCCGCGTCCAGCCATCCTGATTTAGGTTTTCCGTGATTTCCATAAATCGCTTCAGGCAAATGCCGGGATGATTCCTTTGAAAGGGCGCGGTCGATTTCCTTCCCCATCCGTCCCTAATCCGAGCTTGTGCTCCGTCTCTAATGACTGTGTCGATGGGGCGTTGAACACTAATATCCTCCTCCACTTCCCCTACTGCCACACCACATTCTCTGAGCGGCAGGAGGAGGGAAGAGGAGACACTGCAAACGCGCTATATTCACGTAGCAATGCAGTTGCACTACATACTACTTGATTTCAAACAGGGTAGTTATAATTAAACTTTCGATACTTTAACCAGTATAGACGGGGAACTACTAACCGTATCGGTACACGACTCTATAGGAATAACGTTCAGACTGTGCACTGCAGGATTTGCGTAGTTAGTAGTGCTAGTATGACGACTTACCGTTAGGACTCAAACGCAACCATCTGTGTACATTACAGTTGTAGACAGTCAAAAGTGATCTGGACAAGTTGAGCACAGCTTTACACATAAAGCTGTTTTATCAAGTCAACAGCAACAGTGCTACTGTCCTTCGCAAATTCGAATTAACTGGGTATTTGGGAACTGCTCTTGGGAGTGGCCGACGGCCAGCTGCGCCACAAATTGTTGGAGGAGTAACCGTTGCTATAGCTGAGAATGCTGGACGCAATGTGCAATCTTCAAGCAGTCCACGAGCTGTGTTATACATTTCATGCCAATATCCCATCTGAGATGATTTGGGCAGCAGTAGAGCAGTCTAGTGCAGTTCCAGGCTGTCGTTGATGCTGATGGTCGTCACATTGATCGACGTTTCTGACACGGAACGTAAACATACTACACAATTAACAAATGTTACCCTGAGAAGCCATGGCGCGAACAGCCCTATCTAAGTGCTCCCAATGATAGACACATCCTTGTGTTGATCCATTGCGCCTTCCAGAATGACATCATCACCCAGCGAATGCCACGAAAACATTCTCCAGACCTTACCGTTCCCTCCTCCGGCCTGAACCCTTCCGACGATTGTTGCAGAGTGGTTGCACTCAGACATTTCACGCCCCACGTGGCTAAGGGCATCTGTACGATAGAGCACAAAAGGTGATTCATCTGAAAAAGCCACCTATCGCCACTCACTGAAATTCCAACTGTGGTATTGGCGTGAAAATTGCAGCCTTCGTCGCCGATCAAGAACTGCCAGGAAGAGTGCCTGAATCAGGCGCCTGCTGCGGAGGTCAGTGCCTGGTTCATCTGGGCGGTCAGTTGCTCAACAACTGCACTTCTATTCGCCCGCATATACACTCCTGGAAATTGAAATAAGAACACCGTGAATTCATCGTCCCAGGAAGGGGAAACTTTATTGACACATTCCTGGGGTCAGATACATCATATGATCACACTGACAGAACCACAGGCACATAGACACAGGCAACAGAGCATGCACAATGTCGGCACTAGTACAGTGTATATCCACCTTTCGCAGCAATGCAGGCTGCTATTCTCCCATGGAGACGATCGTAGAGATGCTGGATGTAGTCCTGTGGAACGGCTTGCCATGCCATTTCCACCTGGCGCCTCAGTTGGACCAGCGTTGAGACGACGCTTCATCCAGTCCCAAACATGCTCAATGGGGGACAGATCCGGAGATCTTGCTGGCCAGGGTAGTTGACTTACACCTTCTAGAGCACGTTGGGTGGCACGGGATACATGCGGACGTGCATTGTCCTGTTGGAACAGCAAGTTCCCTTGCCGGTCTAGGAATGGTAGAACGATGGGTTCGATGACGGTTTGGATGTACCGTGCACTATTCAGTGTCCCATCGACGATCACCAGTGGTGTACGGCCAGTGTAGGAGATCGCTCCCCACACCATGATGCCGGGTGTTGGCCCTGTGTGCCTCGGTCGTATGCAGTCCTGATTGTGGCGCTCACCTGCACGGCGCCAAACACGCATACGACCATCATTGGCACCAAGGCAGAAGCGACTCTCATCGCTGAAGACGACACGCCTCCATTCGTCCCTCCATTCACGCCTGTCGCGACACCACTGGAGGCGGGCTGCACGATGTTGGGGCGTGAGCGGAAGACGGCCTAACGGTGTGCGGGACCGTAGCCCAGCTTCATGGAGACGGTTGCGAATGGTCCTCGCCGATACCCCAGGAGCAACAGTGTCCCTAATTTGCTGGGAAGTGGCGGTGCGGTCCCCTACGGCACTGCGTAGGATCCTACGGTCTTGGCGTGCATCCGTGCGTCGCTGCGGTCCGGTCCCAGGTCGACGGGCACGTGCACCTTCCGCCGACCACTGGCGACAACATCGATGTACTGTGGAGACCTCACGCCCCACGTGTTGAGCAATTCGGCGGTACGTCCACCCGGCCTCCCGCATGCCCACTATACGCCCTCGCTCAAAGTCCGTCAACTGCACATACGGTTCACGTCCACGCTGTCGCGGCATGCTACCAGTGTTAAAGACTGCGATGGAGCTCCGTATGCCACGGCAAACTGGCTGACACTGACGGCGGCGGTGCACAAATGCTGCGCAGCTAGCGCCATTCGACGGCCAACACCGCGGTTCCTGGTGTGTCCGCTGTGCCGTGCGTGTGATCATTGCTTGTACAGCCCTCTCGCAGTGTCCGGAGCAAGTATGGTGGGTCTGACACACCGGTGTCAATGTGTTCTTTTTTCCATTTCCAGGAGTGTAGCTCCGCAGCCGTCGTTCAGCCCTGTCAACTATGGCCTGTGGTGAATCGCAGTTGCCTCGGCCCTGGTTTTGGATGGCGCCATTTTGCCATATACGGTATGCTTTAAACACGGCGGCAAGCGAACAGTTTACAGATTAGCCATTTCTGAAATGCTTCTATCCTTGGCCCGAAAGTCAATGATCAGGCCCTTTTGGACGTCAGCTAAATCGCTCCGTCTCCGTAATACGACAACAACATTGCACTGGATCCGCGTCCCCCCGACACGCTTCATACAGCTTGGTCAGAAACAGTCTGAAAACCTTGTTAGGCTGTTGCAGGGTAGGTAGTGCTGAGAAATAATTGTCAAGAAAAAATTCGATACGTTGCGCCGTTTCCGAGTTAATTAGCAATGAAGTTTGCCAATCAGATCGCTGCTCGCGCAAATTCAAGCGCCCTGCCAGATACGAGTAGTGTGTGTTGTTGTCGTCGTCACAGCGTCCATGACTGCGCACGAGACTACTCAACCTTCGGCTCGGGTTCTATCCTTACTACCGTTTCATGTCCAATTTTTGCATCACTGTTGTTCGGTTTTAGGAAACCGTCTCTGGAGGGTCGCTTGAATTTGAGCTCGCAACTACCTGATTGGCTAACTTTAATGCTAATTAACTTTGAAACGGCACAACGCATCGAATTTTTTCTTAACAATTATTTGCCAGGACATCCTACCCTGCAAAACTCTTACAAGCTTCTCAGACTGTTTGTGTCCACCATGTACGGTTTCACTGAGAATTTTAGCTTGGACATAAATAGTCTACATTTGTTATAATCTTGCAATGTGACAGCCGCTGACGTGTGCACATTTTTCGTATTACTTATTGTCTAAAATTTTCTACCTTTAAAAATGGTTCAAATGGCTCTAAGCACTATGGGACTTAAACATCTGAGGTCATCAGTCCCCTACAACTAAGAAGTACTTAAACCTAGCTAACCTAAGAATATCACACAGATCCATGCCCGAGGCAGGATTCGAACCGGCGACCGCAGCAGCAGCGCGGTTCCGGACTGAAGCGCCTAGAACCCCTCTGCCACACCGGCCGACACCTTTAAAAAGAATTACAACCCTCTCTTCCATAATACCCATATAAATAGCACACGGCATTTTTTTTAAATTCAATCTCTTTTAATATTGGACGATATGATATATATCCACTGACATATTTTATTGTAAGACTTCATAAAGTTCAGAATGCATAACTATAGTTGTTACATAGCTTGACGAAACTGTTAATGGATTAGGTTGGTTGGTTGGTTGGTTGTTTTGGGGAAGGAGACCAGACAGCGTGGTCATCGGACTCATCGGATTAGGGACGGATGGGGAAGGAAGTCGGCCGTGCCCTTTCAGAGGAACCATCCCGGCATTTGCCTGGCGTGATTTAGGGAAATCACGTAAAACCTAAATCGGGATGGCCGGACGCGGGATTGAACCGTCGTCCTCCCGAATGCTGTTAGTGGATTAATGATACCTGAAGACTACAAGCAAGTGCTGATACCGGTCCGCAGTAATGTTCACATCGACCACAGCTGTCAGTATGACTTCCATTAATACCATAAGCCAATGTCCCCCATGGCGTAACAACATAACAGTGCCCTCACTGCTGCACGTTTCGAGCAGCGTTTCGCCTGGATAATGACGTATCCAGACACAACCATCGGCCTGGTGTAAGGATAGAGTCCATTGAGAGGAATCGTTTCCATTGGTCTACGCTCCACTCTCGATGCCCACTGCAGTCGCAATTGACGATGTCTTTCCGTCAAAATGAGAGCACGCAAGAGTCGCGTGCTGCGGAGCACCATGTTGAACAACGTGCTCCGAAACACCTGTGCCTGCAGCAGCACTGTTCTCTGCAGTCAGATCTGCCACACGGAGGAACCATCCCGGCATTTGCCTGGCGTGATTTAGGGAAATCACGGAAAACCTAAATCGGGATGGCCGGACGCGGGATTGAACCGTCGTCCTCCCGAATGCTGTTAGTGGATTAATGATACCTGAAGACTACAAGCAAGTGCTGATACCGGTCCGCAGTAATGTTCACATCGACCACAGCTGTCAGTATGACTTCCATTAATACCATAAGCCAATGTCCCCCATGGCGTAACAACATAACAGTGCCCTCACTGCTGCACGTTTCGAGCAGCGTTTCGCCTGGATAATGACGTATCCAGACACAACCATCGGCCTGGTGTAAGGAGAGAGTCCATTGAGAGGAATCGTTTCCATTGGTCTACGCTCCACTCTCGATGCCCACTGCAGTCGCAATTGACGATGTCTTTCCGTCAAAATGAGAGCACGCAAGAGTCGCGTGCTGCGGAGCACCATGTTGAACAACGTGCTCCGAAACACCTGTGCCTGCAGCAGCACTGTTCTCTGCAGTCAGATCTGCCACACGTTGCCTCCTTTCCCGATTTACGGTGGACTAGCCTCGGACATCCATTGCGACGAGGCGTGGACGTACAATACCTTATGTCAGTTGTCTTCCCCATCTGCGACTCGTATCGTCGCTAGACCAACTCCGCATTTGTCTCTGCTTCGCTTACACTCATCCCTTGCCGCCTCACGTAACTGCAGCACCACTAGGCGGCATTCGATATCGTTGCGGGCAGTAGTCATAACGTTTTGGCTCATCAGTATGTACAGACGTAAGTGTTGAGTTATGCAGGTTATGTATATAAAACTTGAATGTAAAACACTAAAAATCTTTTTAAGCGTGTGTCCTTACTTTTACCTACTGAACATCCATTTAATACTGACGCCTAGGGTAACTGGCACGCATTGAAGCCGGACGCGATTGTTTCAACAAGGAAACGCCAGACACTAACCAAACAACAATTTTGACGCGCTTCATTCTGCGAGTCGGTGGCTCCTGTGAGTGGTTTACGTAACGAACCCTTCCTTTCAGAAAGATGATCAATTTAAAGGTCAGGAGCAAATATTCGTTTCGGGTCAGGTAGAATCGTTTGGACACTAGTAAATCAGGAAATTTTATTTTACGTCGCGGAAATGACATATTGTAGAACGTGAAGTGGCTTAATAATTTATTTTTAATTGTACGACAAGTTTCAGCCAATGGTAGATGTTCCTACCTTTACATAAATATTGCATTTTGACAACTGTTTTACGAGATATATGCGACACCTTTTACTAATACACACGTACTGGAAAACTTCTCTGACTGAAGCCGGTCGTACAATTCCAAACAAATCATTTGGCAGTTTCACGTGTCATTTCTACGACGTACCAAAGCTGTGGAACCAAGCAACGAAACTATTCAGGCTCGCAAGCTAACAGTTTCTGAGAAATCGAAGAATAAGTTAATTCGATTCGCTGCAACTATATTTGGGGGTCAACCCCGTACTACATGGAGCGGTGGCGACGTGGCGTAACGCTTCTACAGGGTTTACAGAAAGTTCAGGAACAGTTTGAATTATTTATTGAACAAAAATTGTACAGATATCATACATGTCATTTTTAAGAGAACCCCTGAAAGATTTTTTTCATGTATACCGACACAGCGTAGTTTGGTAATTTGCCGATAGTCAGCGCTAGTCGCAAACATGACGAGTTTAGGTGTGGAGCGAGCTTTTTGTGTGTTGGAGTTCGACAAAATAAGTGTGCTACAGTTGTTCAACGGCTGTTTAGAGCCAAGTACGGTAAGAAGTCACCAACAAGGAAGGCAATTTACCACTGGCACAACAAATTCGTTACGACGGGTTGCCTGTGCCCGGCAAGGAGAAACCGACGTCCCAGTGTGAGTGCGTCGTGCATCCCGTGAACTCGAAATGGCTCCAATGACAGCTGGAAAGTCCTCCGACAGAAGTTGTCTATGAAACCACTCGAACTGGATCCAGTACAGAAGCGTGGTTCGGTCGTGCTACTCAAGGAGCGTGGTTCGGTCGTGCTACTCAAGGAGCGTGGTTCGGTCGTGCTACTGAAGGGGACAGCTGTTTCATGAAATGGCCTCCCCGTTCACCAGACGGATCCGGGTGACTTTTTCTGTGAGAACACATTAAAGATCTGGTGTATGTACCGCCTCTACCACGTGATGTAGCAGAGCTCCGGCAGAGAGTACGGGAAGCGACTGCCACAGTCGACGATTCCTTGCTGGGACGGGTATGGCAAGAATTCGATTGCCGTACTGTCTGCCGGATCACTCATGGTTCGCATATCGAATGTTTGTAAAAAAAGAAACTTTCAGAGTTTATCTTCAAAATGCAATATGTATGACATCTGTACAATGTTTAGATATTGTGCAATAAATAATTGAAAGTGCTCCTAGACTTTATTCACAAACTGTATTTGGATCACAGAAATCTCATTGTGCTGTGGGTCCGAATCACACCTATTCCAAAATTTTTACTCTTTGACAAGAGAATGGACCTGTCGCGAGAACTACATATAGTTGTTTTAGATTAAACAAATTATATTGTAAACAAAGTAGAAAAGTGATAAGCTTTCCGCCTACTAATTTTCACTACCCATGTTACACCTTTTGTGCAGATTTTATGCTTTACGAATTTTTCGTCGTAAAAATATTATGAATTTTTAGGCAATGTGGTGACGAAAGAGTGAAAAAAAAACGTTACGTAATGAATAGAGTGTTAACGATCGTTTTTCGGAGTCCGATTAAAGGTCATAACAGATAAAAGACACCGTATTAATACAAATTTACTAAATTAAGGGAAACTGTTGCATACCATTTCGAGAACTGTGTTATGCAACTGATGTCATGAAGCCTCGAAACCTTCTAAATTATCGGTTATCAGAATTAATAAATGGTTCAAATGGCTCTAAGCATTATGCGACTTAACAGCTGAGGTCATCAGTCCCCTAAACTTAGAACTACTTAAACCTAACTAACCTAAGGATATCACACACATCCATGCCCGAGGCAGGATCCGAACCTGCGACCGTAGCAGACGCGTGGTTCCGGACTGAAGCGCCCAGAACCGCTCGGCTACTGCGGCCGGCTCAGAATTAATATTTCACAAAAAGTTATCATACGCACAGCAGGCGTCGAAATCAACCGCCGAAATAAGTGTCTCAATAAAGGTAATCACAGTTTTCTTTTCTTTGTGAAAAATATATGCGTGCAGCTAAATGGCTTCATTTACTGCGATTGGTGCAGACGATTTCTCTGCTTACAATAGAACCGAGTCTTCGAGAAACAAAATGAGTGAGAGGTTACGCCAATAATTGCAGAAGTAGTTTGGTGGCTCATTGCCTAAACTGTACACTTTATCTCATGAGAAAAACCCACTAAAATCCACTCTGTGACGAAGAACATCTTTGTACTTACAAGGGAACTCCCCATCGCACTCCCTCATATTTAGTGGCAATATGGCCCAGTGAATAGTCCGTCAAAAACTAAACACAGATCAAGCACGAAAACAGGAAGATGGTGTACTAAACTGTGAAAGAAGAAGCAAATTAGGAACAGTGAACAGTTTAAGCTCAAAATAAGTTACATCGAGCGAATCTGAATAGCCTTGGAATTGTGGTTACGTGGTAATGGTGGTGGACTGCAAGGGCGAAGATCTGTGTTCAAATCTCACTCGTTACCCTTTTTTCCACAAAATTATGGATTGTCCGTCCGGTCATTTACGTGTCTGTTGGCTATATTCAAATTTTTGTCTGTATCGTGGTGTAACATCCGTTTGCAACAGCGAGGTGTAAGGAAGGGACCTCAAGACGTCGTATTTGTTCTATGCAAGTACCACATGTTATGACTCTTGCGTTCCGTTTTGGAAGTTTTAACTTTTGAATTCATTTGTCGTAATATAGTTTACACTCGTTTATTTGTAGTTTTCATTTCTGTAAGAGGTCTATGCGGCATCTCGCCTGCTCACACTACTCATCGCATTTACCTGCGACGGTACTATATTCTTACTACATGACCCATGCTCTATAACCAATGTATACCGGTAGTATGACAATTGCCGAGGCTACAGAAGGAGAACAGATGCGTCAATGACTGCGCAGGAAGTTCATAATTTTGCGAAAAAAAAAAAAAAAAAAAAGGTACGAGGTTGGTTCGAACACGGACCTCCCGCTTTACAGTTCAACACTGTCACCACACAACCCTACGGCGGAGTTCTAGTAATGCACTCGGTGTTGCACATCATGATCTTGGACCGTTCACTGTTTCTATTTGCTTCTTTTTTCACAATTTAGTACACCTCCTTCCTGTTTTCATGACTGATCTGCGTTCGGGTTTAGAAGGGTTACCCACTGGGCCATTTTACCATTAAATCTGACAGAGGATGCGGCGTATCCCTTGACACACACACACACACACACACACACACACACACACACACACACACACGCACGCACACGACGACGACAACTTTTTCCTTGTTCACAATAACATTTAAAACAATACATAGATGGCGCGACAGCATACATCATCTTGCCAAAAAGCAAAAAATATTACACAAATGCGACTCGAGCGCATGGGCACAGAAGACTGCTTTTCATCTGACTGCAGCCGGGCGGAGTGGCCGAGCGGTTCTAAGCGCTTCAGTCTGGAAACGCGCTACCGCTACGGTCGCAGGTTCGAATCCTACCTCGGGCATGGATGTGTGTGATGTCCTTAGTTTAGTTAGGTTTAAGTAGTTCTAAGTTCTTGGGGACTGATGACCTCCGCTGTTAAGTCCCATAGCGCTCAGAGCCATTTTCATCTGAATGCAGCCCCTATACCCCTTAGGCACAGCCCAACGTTCAAAGTGCTTTCTTCCTCAAACACATATACAGCGGCTTGAAATCACAAATTCTTCGATTCCTAGGAAATTATTTGCATACGGCCTAAGTATGTAAAATACAATTTCCTTGTTTTTGGGATTTATAATTATTCCACTTGGTCCGTAACAGAGCCTGTCTCATAAATTGACCAAAACCGTTTCACAGCATTTGGTTTGTAACGGCCTTCAAACGGCATAGTGAAGTTCATTGAAATCGGTGGGTCGTACGATGTGGTCAATCCTTGTAAGAGCTACATGAACATGGCTACTCGGGAATTCAAGCGTTAAGTGTCTGGCGGAAGGTTCATAGGACCCTTCTATATCATTTCTCTACCGTTCCACTCCCGAACAGCACGTTAGGAAATGTTTTCGTAGATGGAAGGGAGATCAGGGTTTAACGTCCCGACGAAAACGAAGTCATTAGAGACGGTAGATCTTCCAGTGCGAGCTCTAATTTCTCTTATTATATTACGACGGTCATTTATCCTTATGTAAGTGAGACGCGGCAAAAGGTTTTCGCATTCGGAGAAGAAAGTTGGTGATTGTAATTTCGTGAAAAGATCCCGCAGCAACAAAAATCGACTTTGTTTTAATTACTGACACCGCAACCCGCTTATAACATCCATGACACTTCCCTACTCCGTAATAATACGAAACGAGCTGCTGCTCTTTGAACTTTATCGATGTCCTCCGTCGATTCTACCAGGCAATGCTCCAGAAGAAGGCAGACAAGCGTAGTGTAAGCAGTCTCTTTAGTAAACCTATTGTATCTTCTAAGCGTTATGCCAATCATATGTGGACTATGGATCGCCTTCCCCACAACATTTTTATGGGATGGTTCCAATTTAAGTTGTTAGTAACTGTAATCCTTAGGTATTTAGTTAAAGTGACAAACTTTAAATTTGTGTACATTATCGTATAACCGAAATTTTACGCAATTCTTTCACGATTCGTGTGGAGGACCACACAATTCATTGTTTAGGATCAACTGCCACTTTTCGTAACAGGCAAGTATCTTGTCTAAATCATTTTTCAGTTGGTTTTGTTCATCTAAAGACTTTACTAGACGGTAAAAAGCAGCATCGTCTGCAAACATCCAAGAGGTTTACTCAGATTACCTTCTAAAGCGTTTGTACATATTATGAGCAGCAAGGAGACTATAACGCGTCCTTTTGGCACCCCAAATATCACTTTTGTTTCACTAGATGACTACCCGCCACTTATTATGAACTGTGGCTTTTCAGACAGGTAATCATGAATCCATTCGCATACCTGAGACAATACTCCATACCCGCCATTCGACTGGAAGCTGCTTGTGGGAAACGGTGTCAAAGATCTTTTGGAAATCTAAAAATATGGAATCAACTACGTCTGAAAGCACTGTTTCTAGAACACGTTACTGTACAAGATACTGAGTTGGCCTCCAAGACAATCTATCCGCATGCGGTTTCGCTATGAATACGAGCATGTATGATCCCATGAACCATGAATCTTGCCGTTGGTGGGAAGGCTTGCGTGCCTCAGCAAAACAGATGCAACCACAACGGAGGGATATCTGTTGAGAGGCCAGACAAACGCGTGGTTCCTGAAGAGGGGAGGTAGACTTTTCAGTAGTTACAGGGGCAACAGTCTGGATGATTGGCTGATCTGGCCTTGTAACACTAACCAAAACGGCCTTGCTGTGCTGGTACTGCGAACGGTTGAAAGCAAGGGGAAACTACAGCCGTAATTTTTCCCGAGGGCATGCAGCTCTACTGTATGGTTAAATAATGATGACGTCCTCTTGGGTAAAATATTCCGGAGGTAAAATAATCCCCCATTCGGATCTCCGGGCGGGGACTACTCAAGAGGACGTCGCTATCAGGAAAAAGAAAACTGGCGTTCTACGGATCGGAGCGTGGAATGTCAGTTCCCTTAATCGGACAGGTAGGTTAGGAAATTTAAAAAGGGAAATGGAAAGGTTCAAGTTAGATATAGTGGGAATTAGTGAAGTTCGGTGGCAGGAGGAACAAGACTTCTGGTCAGGTGAATACAGGGTTATAAATACAAAATCAAATAGGGGTAATGCAGGAGTGGGTTCAATAATGAATAAAAAAATAGGAGTACGCGTAAGCTACTACAAACAGCATAGTGAACGCATTATTGTGGCCAAGATAGATATGAAGCCCACGCCTACTACAGTAGTACAAGTTTATATGCCAACTAGCTCTGCAGATGACGAAGAAATTGAAGAAATGCATGATGAAATAAAGGAAATTATTCAGATAGTGAAGGGAGACAAAAATTTAATAGTCATGGGTGACTGGAATTCGGTAGTAGGAATAGGGAGAGAAGGAAACGTAGTAGGTGAATATGGATTGGGGCTAAGAAATGAAAGAGAAAGCCGCCTGGTAGAATTTTGCACAGAGCACAACTTAATCATAGCTAATACTTGGTTCAAGAAGCATAAAAAAAGGTTGTATACATGGAAGAATCCTGGAGATACTAGAAGGTATCAGATAGATTATATAATGGTAAGACAGAGATTTAGGAACCAGGTTTTAAATTGTAAGACATTTCCAGGGACAGATGTGGACTCTGACCACAATCTATTGGTTATGAACTGTAGATTAAAACTGAAGAAACTGCAAAAAGGTGGGAATTTAAGGAGATGGGACCTGGATAAACTGAAAGAACAAGAGATTGTACAGAGTTTCAGGGAGAGAATAAGGGAAAAATTGACAGGAATGGGGGGAAAGAAATACAGTAGAAGAAGAATGGGTAGCTCTGAGGGATGAAATAGTGAAGGCAGCAAAGGATCAAATAGGTAAAAAGACGAGGGCTATTAGAAATCCTTGGGTAACGGAAGAAATATTGAATTTAATTGATGAAAGGAGAAAATATAAAAATGCAGTAAATGAAGCAGGCAAAAAGGAATACAAACGTCTCAAAAATGATATCGACAGGGAGTGCAAAATAGCTAAGCAGGGATGGCTAGAGGATAAATGTAAGGATGTAGAGGCTTATCTCACTATGGGTAAGATAGATACTGCCTACAGGAAAATTAAAGAGACCTTTGGAGAAAAGAGAACCACTTGCATGAATATCAAAAGCTCAGATGGAAACCCAGTTCTAAGCAAAGAAGGGAAAGCACAAAGGTGGAAGGAGTATATAGAGGGTCATTACAAGGGCGATGTACTTGAGGACAATATTATGGAAATGGAAGAGGATGTAGATGAAGATGAAATGGGAGATATGATACTGCGTGAAGAGATTGACAGAGCACTGAAAGACCTGGGTCGAAACAAGGACCCCGGAGTAGACAACATTCCATTGGAACTACTGACGGCCTTGGGAGAGCCAGTCCTGACAAAACTCTAGCATCTGGTGAGCAAGATGTATGAGACAGGCGAAATACCCTCAGACTTCAAGAAGAATATAATAATTCCAATCCCAAAGAAAGCAGGTGTTGACAGATGTGAAAATTACCGAACTATCAGTTTAATAAGTCACGGCTGCAAAATACTAACGCGAATTCTTTACAGACGAATGGAAAAACTAGTAGAAGCCGACGTTGGGGAAGATCAGTTTGGATTCCGTAGAAATATTGGTACACGTGATGCAATACTGACCCTACGGCTTATCTTAGAAGCTAGATTACGGAAAGGCAAACCTACGATTCTAGCATTTGTAGACTTAGAGAAAGCTTTTGACAATGTTGACTGGAATACTCTCTTTCAAACTCTGAAGGTGGCAGGGGTAAAATATAGGGAGCGAAAGGCTATTTACAATTTGTATAGAAACCAAATAGCAGTTATAAGAGTTGAGGGGCATGAAAGGGAAGCAGTGGTTGGGAAGGGAGTGAGACAGGGTTGTAGCATCTCCCCGATGTTATTCAATCTGTATATTGAGCAAGCAGTGAAGGAAACAAAAGAATAATTCGGAGTAGGTTTTAAAATCCATGGAGAAGAAATAAAAACTTTGAGGTTCGCCGATGACATTGTAATTCTGTCAGAGACAGCAAAGGACTTGGAAGAGCAGTTGAACGTCTTGAAGGGACGATATAAGATGAACATCAACAAAATCAAAACGAGGATAATGGAATGTAGTCGAATTAAGTCGGGTGATGTTGAGGGTATTAGATTAGGAAATGAGACACAAAGTAGTAAAGGAGTTTTGCTATTTGGGGAGCAAAATAACTGATGATGGTCGAAGTAGAGAGGATGTAATATATAGACTGGCAATGGCAAGGAAAGCGTTTCTGAAGAAGAGAAATTTGTTAACATCGAGTTTAGATTTAAGTGTCAGGAAGTCGTTTCTGAAAGTATTTGTATGGAGTGTAGCCATGTATGGAAGTGAAACATGGACGATAAATAGTTTGGACAAGAAGAGAATAGAAGCTTTCGAAATGTGGTGCTACAGAAGAATGCTGAAGATTATATGGGTAGATCACATAACTAATGAGGTGTTGAATAGGATTGGGGAGAAGAGAAGATTGTGGCACAACTTGACTAGAAGAAGGGATCGGTTGGTAGGACATGTTCTGAGGCATCAAGGGATCACCAATTTAGTATTGGAGGGCAGCGTGGAGGGTAAAAATCGTAGAGGGAGACCAAGAGATGAATACACTAAGCAGATTCAGAAGGATGTAGGTTGCAGTAGGTACTGGGAGATGAAGCAGCTTGCACAGGATAGGAGAGCATGGAGAGCTGCATCAGACCAGTCTCAGGACTGAAGACCACAACAACAACAACAACAACAACAACATGATGTACATCCTATCTAACACACGAAAAAATTTTATTGATTTGAGACTATTTCTGAATGTCCGTTTTTATTAACCTTTGTTGTATCTACGTATTACATGACAAACTGGAATATAGACATTGTTACTGACAAAACGAAGCAGATTAGACGAGGCTGTATCACGTTACTGAAAACCGAAATATTCGACAAATAAAATTTGCGCCACATGTATAGAGGAGCTAGTTAAGATTCAAGAGTATAGCAGTGAAGCTTGAACTCAACCTTAGTAGTATACGCCAGCGACTGCTCTATCTGAAACGCCAGCAGATTGTGTTCTTATTCTTTACATTGCTGTTTGGACGAAAAACAATGAGAAAGGAGAATTTAAGAATATCATTACACGAACATTATATCTTCAAATTCTCTCTCCATTTACCCCGAAATATTGTTTTATATTGTGTCCCACATGAACGAATGGGTTAAAGTTACTGCCGTTTTTAGGGTCTAGTAATGAACAACTGCGAAGCGAACACATCGCTAGCTGGGTGTAGTGCTGTGAAGGGTGGCAGGTGTGGCGACGGTTTACGTCCGTAAGCCATCTATCGGAGCGCTACGGAAACAAGGCTGGAACACGTACAGTGCTGCCGCCTGGCGGCATGTCGCTTCAACTACAGGTCCCTACCGCCTAGTAGCCGGAACGCATGCGCTTTATATTTACCTGTTACTCCTCAGACTAGAATCGGAGGGAAACTGAAAATTTACATTATACATTTAAACATAGTTTACACCTCCGTAACAGTTTTAAATGGAAAGGTGCTGGATACAAAGCAAGAGACGCGAGTTTACTACTTCCATTCTCCGCTTCCTGAGTTTTACACTTATCAATACGAAACAGGAAACGTAAAAGTGCGCATCTTGTGCCAACGGAGTGCTTCGATTTGATTCTCCAGCGCGGATACGCACCAGAATTATACGACAATGTCCTCAATTTATTTTCTTCTTATTCAAGCAATTTACATATTTTAGTTTTTAATATTTTTCATTTATTGTTCGGCCTCAGCTGCACATTATTAGCTAAATTACACGATCCGATCACTCTGGATAACCTTCAGATCTAAAACGAAGTGAAACTAAACATGTACCATCTAATATTTTACAATAAGTAGGAAAGAAAAGAACTGCGCGTACATGTAGAATTTACCCAAGTAGTTGTGTTAGTAACCCGTCTCTTCTTCTCAGAACGATATATAATACTGTGTTTGACAACTGTTGCCATTGTTTTAAATAGGTATATGTTGGAGGTAGGGAAGAAGGGGAAATGGAGTGAGGGTGATTGGGTGAGAGGAAAGGAAACAGGGAGGGGGCGCCAGGGATGTCATGAGTTTAACACGAGGGGTCGTGCTAAAATTATAGAACGTATATCTATCTGAAAATTCTCATTGATACATTAACAGCGTACAACAATTGTTATATAAAATGTAAACGGCATACAATAGTCAAATGATAAAATGAAGCGAGGGGAGCATTTTGAGCAGACAAAAAACTGAAGGCGTGGCGAGGGGGGGTTGGGTTGGGTTGGGTTGTGGCAGGGATGCTATGGGTTGAACTTCTTAAAACACCAGAATGGATGCATAAAACTTTAGAAGTTTCACACTTTGGAGATCTTAAGGTGCTAATTCAGTTTTTGCTACTGTATTTCCGCTTTTATAATCTACTGTTATATCCTTCTTTTACAGTTTTATGCAACCTTTCCGATGTTTTAACAAAAGACTTTCTGCACACTAGACTTCTTGCAATTTTAATACACGACCCTATCTTGTTCGATCCAAAGCATCGCTGCGCCCACCCCTGCGTTCTTTGCCTGCTCTCAATCCCACCTTGCCCCATTTCACAATTTCACTATTTTATACCTTTTACATTTTACATTCCCATTGTTCTACACTATTAGTGATTCAACGAAAGTTCTTAAATAATTATGCGTTCTATAATTTTAGCACGACTCCTCGTGTTAAACTCATGCCATCACCACCAACCCCTCCCTGCTTCCTTTCCCCTCCCGCAATCAGCCTCGCTCCATTTCCCCTTCTCCCCTAATTCCAACATGTACCTATTTAAAACACTGACAGCAGCTTCAAAACACAGTACGCTGATATGTGGTTCTGAATAGACAAGACGGTTTGCTGACGCAGCAACTTACATAAATTCTACGTTTATGTACAATTCTTTTCTATTTATTGTAGGATTTTAGATGGTACATATTTAGCTCTACTTTATTTTAGATCTGAAGATGATCCAGTGTGATCGAAACATGCAATTTAATTAAAAATGCTCAACTGAGACGGAACAATAAATGAGAATTCCTTAAATGTCAATAGAGCTGCTGAATCTCTCAAGACGGTTATGTCGGCTACATTTCCGTCTCAGCAGTCACGTCAAATTTAAACTATGGAACGTTCATATTCAAGGGTCATCTACAAATTTGGGTGAATACCGTCATAGTCGTAAAAGGAATTAAGCAAGAGATACAATCGTGCTTCCATCTCTGACCACAAGAGCCTTCGTAACGCACCAGTGAACATTGTCGAACGTGATCGTTTTGGTAGTCCACGTTTTATGGTATAGGGAGGTATGATGTTGCATGGGCGAACTGACCTCCACGTCTTTCAACAAGGTACGCTCACCGGTCAACATTACTGTGACACTGTAATCCTTCCATATGTGCGTCAGTTTCGGGGTGCATTCGGTCCTGATTTATTTCCATGGATGACAATGTGCGAGCGCATCGAACAGCGCAGGTGGAGCAGGTCTGGGAACGAGAAGATACTGGGATAATGGACTGGCGTACCTGTTCTCCTTACTATAATCCCATCGCGCACGTGTGTGATGCGCTCGCGAGACGTATTGCTGGATGGCCCATACCCTATTAAGGACCACGTCCCGCCTTTTGTAATTTGCAGGGGATCATCACGAATATCGGTAACTTCAGTTTGTGTCATTCATGTTCGTCACATTGCGTTTTTCTTGCATTTACCTTCTGCACTATACTGTACCAGTTCTGTCTACGTACAGTGCAACTTTCATCGAGCTATGTTACTTGGCAGTGACTCATCATGCGAAAGCTACTTTCCCCCTCAAGTTTTGTACACCAGCATATTAAAAAAAAGAATTTAAAAAAATTAATCCGGAATTAAACTTTATTCTTTCAAAAAAATCGACGTTCAAACTCGTTCAGATACAACTTTCCCCCCCATAAAATTCTAAATACCAGATCAGTTGAAAGTTCTTGCCTTGGAGCAGAAGAGCAGTCTTAATTTGTGGCAACGAACAAAACAACAAAGATTCTTCGTGCGTCAGTAATTACAGACAAATGTGGACGTCATGACGCCTCCAAGAGCCAGGACGCAGCATGTCATTCTCAATGGAGAGAAGTCTTCCGAAGTAAGAGTGATATCAGGTGTGCCGCAGGGGAGTGTCATAGGACCGTTGCTATTCACAATATACATAAATGACCTGGTGGATGTCATCGGAAGTTCACTGAGGCTTTTTGCAGATGGTGCTGTGGTGTATCGAGAGGTTGTAACAATGGAAAATTGTACTGAAATGCAGGAGGATCTGCAGCGAATTGACGCATGGTGCAGGGAATGGCAATTGAATCTCAATGTACACAAGTGTAATGTGCTGCGAATACACAGAAAGTTAGATCCTTTATCATTTAGCTACAAAATAGCAGGTCAGCAACTGGAAGCAGTTAATACCATAAATTATCTGGGAGTACGCATTAGGAGTGATTTAAAATGGAATGATCATATAATGTTGATCGTCGGTAAAGCAGATGCCAGACAGATTCATTGGAAGAATCCTAAAGAAATGCAATCCGAAAACAAAGGAAGTAGGTTACAGTACGCTTGTTCGCCCACTGCTTGAATACTGCTCAGCAGTGTGGGATCCGTACCAGATAGGATTGATAGAAGATATAGAGAAGATCCAACGGAGAGCAGCGCGCTTCGTTACAGGATCATTTAGTAATCGCGAAAGCGTTACGGAGATGATAGATAAACTCCAGTGGAAGACTCTACAGGAGAGACGCTCAGTAGCTCGGTACGGGCTTTTGTCAAAGTTTCGAGAACATACCTTCACCGAAGAGTCAAGCAGTATATTGCTCCCTCCTACGTATATCTCGCGAAGAGACCATGAGGATAAAATCAGAGAGATTAGAGCCCACACAGAGGCATACCGACAATCCTCCTTTCCACGAACAATACGAGACTGGAATAGAAGGGAGAACCGATAGAGGTACTCAAAGGTACCCTCCGCCACACACCGTCAGGTGGCTTGCGGAGTATGGATGTAGATGTAGATACTTGACGTACCTGTGGTGCATTTATTTCGCCATCATTTATGTACGGAAAATCCTGCACCCAAGTCAATACTTATTGAGACGACTTATAAGTGTATAAATTATTGCCACACCACTTTCCTGACCTTCTTACTAAAGCTTGGTGCCTCACAATGAACACTTAACTGTGCGTTCCGAAGTATCAACTGCACTACTTCACCGCCTACAAGCGAGTATCCCTCTGTTCAGTTCTGCCCCCCGCCGCGAAGCTCGTGAAAAAGAAAACACGTCCAGTGGAAAGCCACTGTAGTTCCTGGATATACGTGAACGGCTATTACAAACATGAATTCAACATAACATAAGTTTCCCTGTGAGTAGAACAGCCACTAACAATTAAATCATCACATCTATCTTGTATCGCTTTGCAATGAACAACTCATGTACACAATTAAAACCATTACAGGAAGAGGACCCAAGGGGTGGGATCGGCTTTTTTGCAAGCACCTATACTGCGTTATAGAAAAGGATACCATGTACCACACCCTGCAACCACTGATCCTGCTAGCCTTTCATTCATGAGTAATCGACGAAAAGAATTCCGCGTTTTGCTGTGTCTACAGCATTGGAAACAGCGCGGTTTGCGTTCGTATCTCATCAGGTGCCAATTATATTTCTTTTTACATCTTTATCAAAACGACTGCGATTATTATTTCTATTCAGTTAACTGGTTTATATAATTTTTTTCACTTCTAATCCTTTGCTACGTCATTTTGATCATCGTATTTTATTTTTTATTTTCTCTCATTTTCTATTTATTTTTCATCTCGAATATTTCTCCATGTCATTTTCAATATTTTTATTTATCTATCGTAATATTTACTCATATGATGGTACTGATTATCGGTTAAAAAACAAAAGACAAAAATTATCTCTATATTGACTGTTCGTTAAAGACAAACATTTTTCGAATAGTAATTGTGACAAACATATAAAGCAAGTTCTTCACACACCGTGGACACAAACTGCAGTCGAAGATTTAAACGAAAGACGGTTTTATAAATAAAACAAAATTCGAGCTATATTAATAACAAAAATATTGCAATAACATACACGAAAATAAGAAAGGAAGAAATTAAATCAAAGTAAATACATGAGATAATTAAAATCACACGAACGAAGTGCCCAGCGAAGAAATAAACACAAATAAGAAGTGCGAAGATCAGAAATAAGAAAAATTTTGTTTAAGCCAATGGAGGAGGAGGAGGAAATTAGTGTTTAACGTCCCGTCGACAACGAGGTCATTAGAGACGGAGCACAAGCTCGGGTGAGGGAAGGATGGGGAAGGAAATCGGCCGTGCCCTTTCAAAGGAACCATCCCGGCATTTGCCTGAAGCGTTTTAGGGAAATCACGGAAAACCTAAATCAGGATGGCCGGAGACGGGATTGAACCGTCGTCCTCCCGAATGCGAGTCCAGTGTGCTAACCACTGCGCCACCTCGCTCGGTTGTTTAAGCCAATGAACTGAGCCAAAATAATGCTCGCAGTTGCTTCGATAAAGATGGCAAACAGAAACAATTTTCAGTGTGCCAGCCAATAAACTTATCCGCTACGCTTCGATAACTGCTCAATTTTCAGTGCTCTAGTCAGTCACAATAAATCTAAAATTCTTCTTTGTTAATTTCTCGCAAACTAGAACTAACCAGGAAGGAAGCTGCAGTGGGAGATATTTGGGACTCTAACTTACACCGCGGTATACGTGGTTTCAAAACCACATCCCACTCCTGGCGCTCTCTCCTTGTTAGGTATCTGTGTCCACAGATAGCACCATAGTTTTACAATCTTTCTTATCTGGTTATTATCGATTGACCGTAACATCTACTTTCAACCTAATGAAACATATTAGAAAAAGTTTAAACTTTAAGGCGATGTTACGTTATAACCTCTATAGAAACACACTTTTCGATCGTTATATAGAGCAGTAATGACGTAGTACATGTACTGCCACCGTGAAACGCTATAACAATTTGGATTTAAAACAGTGGCAATGCTGTTTTGAATCGGAAGCAGCTGTTAAATTACGGATAAGACGTTTCCTACTTGAAATTCAAGCCCATCCAGGCTCACATTCTGCTTTCATCAGTCTGCCCGCCGAAAACAATGGCGTCATCAGTGAAAAAAAGACAACCAAGGCCAGAAGTAGAACGACAAGGAACTCATCTACGAAATGAATCCGCTTTTTTTTTAAAAAAAAAGTAAAAAAAGGAGAAAGTAATTTGCGCTTTGTCAGTTGCAGTGTCGGCGTCCGGCGAACACACTTCCCCTTACAAGCCGTGGTTCAAACTAAGTGCTTCATTTGTAACACATTTCGCGAGCGTGTGGCCTAATCATACACATAATTAGGAAATTTCACTTACACGGCTATTATACACTGATGAGCCAAAACACTATGACCACGTGGTTTGTTCGTCTTTGGTACGAAATACACCACTGATTCTGCGTATCAGGGATCCGACAGTTTGTTCGTAGGTTTATGGAGGTATGTGGCATTAGATATCTACGCACAGAGCATGTAATTCGCGTAAATAATGGGCCGCTGATTTGCGTACGCAGTTATGGCGCTCTACAGCGACCCAGATTGGTTCCATAGGATTTAAATCAGGCGAATTTGATCCCCGAGACATTTACGCGAGTTCACTATAACGCTCCTCAAACCACTGTAGCACGGTTCTGGCTCGGAGACACGGACAGTCATACTGCTGGAAGATGACACAGCCGTCCGGAAAAACATCAAGCATGAATGGATGCAGAAGGTTCGCAGCTGTCAGCGTGTGTTCAATTACTACCACAGATTCCATGCAGGGGCAGGACTGTATCTCCCATAGCATAATTCTTCGCCCACCGGCCGGTGTCCGTGACGCGCTGCAGGTTTCGAGCCACCGTCCACCTCGATGACGGCGTTTGTGGAGATGACCATCGACCTAGTGTACCAAAAACATGATTCACCCGAAGAGCCGACACGTTTCCATTGATCGATGGTCGAATCCTTCGAATCCTGATGTTCCCGTACCCACTAGAATCGTCATTGATGATGTCGTTGGATTAACATGTGAAATCCTAGGGGTGGTCTGCTGCGGAGCTCCATGTTCAACGATGTACGATGAACGGTGTGCTCCGAAACACTTCCGCGTGCACCAGCACTGTGCTCTTTCGCCAGATATGCCGCAGATCACCGTCTATCCTAGTTTACAGAGCAAACAAGCCTTTGAACCCCACGCTGTGTAAAGAGTCATGTCAATTTAGGAGCTACTCAACCGAATAGTAGCGGTTCCGGTGAAATAAAACCACCATAACGACCGGGAGAGCGGTGTGCTGACCACACGCCCTTCCTATTCGCAACCTCATCTGAGGATGAAACGGCGGTCGGATGGTCCCAATGGGCCACTTGTGGCCTGAAGACGGAATGCTGCTGCTTCTATGGTACCAAACTGCTAAGGCTTACAAACTACTTAATCTAACTTAAACTGACTTACGCTAAGGACGGACGGACACACACACACACACACACACACACACACACACACACACACACACAGAGAGAGAGAGGACTCACCTTCGCCGGGGGGACCCGCGCGAACAATGGCAACACGCCTCAGACCGCACGGCTACCCCGTGCGGCTCTCACGACAGTGGCACATAAACATTCGACCAGCTTCGCCGTTTTCGAGATACTCGTTCATCGGCTCTGCGTAATAATGATCTTCCCTCTGTCAACGTCGCTAATCTCAATGAACTTCACCATTTGCAGACCATACCTTCGCGAGGTTGCTCTTCCGTCCGTGTCTGCTCCGCCTGCATACTTCAGTTACCGCCGCCAGATGGCATCCAGTGTCACGGCGAGCAGTGGTCAAAATGTTTCGGCTTATCAGTGTATTACTTTTACTATCGTAACAGTGTCACGCGGAGTACAAAACTACAAGAAAGTGTTGAAAAGTGTGACCGATTGCAATGTCAACGGATCAATGCAATAAAACATTGCTAAATACAGCTGTTCTCAACCCGAATATTCTTTTGAACACAAAAATGCTTTCCTTCTACATTCTGAACAGACTTCCACAGATAGCTACAGTTTAACAGTCTCCGAACCACGGTACCCTTGGCAATCTTTTACATATATATGTACAAATCTCTGCCAGAGGTGAGAGAAGCGATCACCGACAGAAGAAAGGCCTAAGACGTACTGAGAATGAAATCCAAAACCTTTGGATTGGTAGTCCGACTTCAACTCACGTTATAGCCTTATCTGTGTTCTAAAAACCACGCGATTGTTCAACTGGTTAAGAAGTCTTGAAAAGATGGACACCGGAAAATGGCACCCATACTGTAACACGGTAACGGCCTTCATTCCGAGACCATTAATGATGTCTCAGTGAACGTGTCAAGTTACATAATTCTCTGTGTGTGTATGGAGCAGCGTATCTTAAGCAACATACGTAACATGCAAAGATTGTAATTAAGTTAGCAATATCTTTCACTCACATGTAAGCAATTCGTGCTCAACACTTGTTAAATGAATACATGGCAGATTAGATATCCATCCTTCGCAATTCATTAGAACGAGCCATCAACTGTTGAGCAAGCATTCTGGGTCAGTGAGAAACTTGCAGCTGTATGCTCCGAAGAAAATTAACTACAAACATCTCTTTGAGAATATTTTAATCAGTTTGCAATCTTAAACCCCGTAACATCTACTTCCCAAAAAAAATAAAGAATATGTGCTATCTTCAATACGTGACGGTGATATGAAAGATCTGAGCCGGCCGCTGTGACCAAGCGGTTCTAGGCGCTTCAGTCCGGAACCGCGCTGTTGCTGCGGTCGCAGGTTCGAATCCTGCTTCGGGCATGGATGTGCGTGATGTCCTTAGGTTAGTTAGGTTTAAGTAGTTCTAAGTCTAGGGGACTGATGACCTCAGATGTTAAGTCCCACAGTGCTTAGAGCCATTTGAACCATTTGAAAGATATGAGTTTCTCACCATCAGCTCCAATAACATAAAAACTGAAATTCTAAACTGTTTCAAAGTACCGGTAACGAGGAAGACTTTCGCACAGTGCTACAATTTTAACATCGCACACGAGGGAAACTCATCAGTGAGTCCTGACGTTATTTATTTGATAACATCCCTTCGCTCTGTTCACCTTAATGATATGACCTTTAGCTTCCAGGCACGCATTCACTCGTAGGTTTTGAAGTGTCACATAAGAACATGCCACACGCTTTACGAGGCGGACACACACCATTCGATTGGAAATAAAAGAAACGTGGTGTGAACTGAGCACCTCCATTGTTTGCAAAATTTCGTGGCCTAGTGTTGTAAGTCACGCTTGTACGATGGTGAACGACTCGGAGGCAAGGGAGGGCAGGTGGTGGCGTAACGTTCCTGCTCGCCAGACTCTACGTCCAAGTCCTGGCTCCAGTTTCACACTTCTCGGCAGTGTCTCGTGTGATGATGGGGACATTAAGCTGGGCGGGCAGGGGACGCCTATGTGCCAGCGCGACCCTTCTCTCGTCAGAAACACGACACGACACTACACGCACAATTATAGGTCACAAGACCATTTCAACACCTGCCGTGCTAGAGTGCCCCGCGAAGCCCACTTGACGTTAAACCTTTTCGTACCTTTGTACACCCTTAGGGAATGGACGAATTTATCGAAGTGTGACGTAGCATGTGAAAGTGGCTGATTTGGACGGGTTACTCCTGTAACTGAAATATCAGATCTGAAGATGGTTCTGAATGTACCGAAACCGGTCATATGAATAATAAAAAAAAAGAAATTTGCAATCAAGACGGATTTTAAGTAACATCATACTATTGTGTCGAGAAAGGTTTTTACCAAAACTAGAAATAATGGACTGTAGCCCATTCTGCATGGAGCGATTCAATCACACACTAACGAGACACGGGACACCGGATCCTTTATACCAGAATCCTCAGAAAACATCCACAAACCATCTCCGCAATCTTGTCGGTGCAGTTCGGATTCACCTTTTATAAAGAAGTAACACCTCATCCAAAAGATAGCGAAAACACCTGGTGAAACCCACACTGTCTGCCTTGTCTGTGCTTTCGTTATCAGCAGAGCGTAATCGCTTTGAAGTTAACACAGAGAGATCATCAGCACCCTGTTTCGCAGGAAATTATTCTGTAGTCGGTCAAACACAGCCCGCAGATTCAACTGCAAAGTGAGTCCTCAAAGCTTTTGTAGCGTTTCCGAGACTCGGGAAACGTTCGTCAAGGAACTATAAAACAGCGCTGCACACGGATGGGGCGCTCGGCAGCTTTCGCGCCATTTCACTTGGAGACTCCGACTTGCTGCGGCTGGACAGTGTATGGGATATTTCTCATGAATAATTTTCTTTGATTTCGAATGTCTGAACACTCAGCATTAAATATGAATGAGCAAACGGTCTGAAGTAATACGAATTATTATTAAATAACGATCTTGTTTTGTTAATAAGTGACTTATTTATACAATATGTACTAGATTAAGTTTCTGTTTGTAGTTCATAATTTCTGTTTGAGGTATTAGTTGAGCTTTGTGCCATGTTGAGAACGCGGTGACATGCTCTGACGTCACCACAGATGTAGCGGAGAGATCTTATCGCCCGACGTCGTTCCACAGTACACCGTACTTCAAGCTGTTGTGGTCTTCAGTCCCAAGACTGGTTTGGTGCAGCTCTTCATGTTAGTTTATCCTGTGCAGCCCTCTTCATCTCCGAACTATTGCAACCTACGTCTTTCTGAATCTGCTTATTGTAGTCATCTCTTGGTCTCCCTCTGCGATTTTTACCTTCCAAACATCCCTCCAACACTAAATTGGTGATGCCTTAACGTCTCACAATGTGCCCTATCATACTATCCCTTCATTTGGTCGAGTTGTGCCACAAATTTCTTGTCTCCACAATTCTATTCAGTACCTCCTCATTAGTTACGTGAACTAACCCATCTAATCTTCAGGATTCTTCTGTAGCACCACATTTCGAAAGCTTCTATTCTCTTCTTGTCTAAACTATTTATCGTTCACGTTTCACATCCATAAATGACTACTCTCCATACAAATACTTTCAGAAAAGACTTCGTGACACTTAAATCTATACTCGATGTTAACAAATTTCCCTTCTTGAGAAATCCTTTTCTTGCCACTAACAGTCTATATTTTATGTCCTCTCTACTTCGACCATCGTCAATTGTTTCCTGCCCAAATAGCAAAACCCATCTACTACTTCAAGTGTCTCATTTCCAAATCGAATTCCCTCAGAATCACCTCATATAATTCGACTACATTCCATCATATTGGTTTTGCTTTTGTTCAGGTTCATCTTATATTCTACTTTCAAGATGCTGTCCATTCCGTCCAACTGCTCTTCTAAGTCCTTTGCTGTTTCTGACAGAATTACAATGCCAATATCAAACCTCAAGGTTTTTACTACTTCTCCCGGAATTTTAATTCCTACTCCAAATTTTTTTTGGTTTCCTTTTCTGCTTTGTCAGTGTACAGACCGAATAACATAGGGGATAGGCCACAACATTGTCTCACTCCCTTCACAACCACTGTTTCCCTTTCGTGCCCTTCGACTCTTATAACTGCTGTCTGGTTTCTGGAAAACTTGTAACTAGCCTTTCGCTGCCTGTATTTTACCCCCGCTACGTTTACAATTTCTACGAGAGTATTCGAGTCAACACTGTCGAAAGCTTTCTCAACGTCTACAAATGCTATAAATGTAGGTTTGCCTTTCCTTAATCTATCCTCCAAGATAAGTCGTAGAGTCATGTTTACTCGCGTGTTCCCACATTTCTCCGGAACCCAAACTGATTTTCCCCGACGTCAGTTTCTCCCAGTTTTTCCAGTCCTCTATAAAGAATTCGTGTTAGTATTTTGCTACCATGCCTTATTAAACTGATAGTTCCGTAATTTTTACACCTGTGAGCACCTGCTTTCTTCGGAATTGGAATTACTACATTCTTCTTTAAGTCTGAGGGCATTTCGCCTGTCTCATACATCTTGCACACCAGACGGAAGGTTTGATAGGCTGGCTCTCCCAAGAATATCAGTAGTTCTGGCGGAATATCGTCAACTTCCCAGGACTTGTTTCGACTCAGAGCTATCAGAGCTTTGTCAGATTCTTCTCACATTATCATACACTGTATGATCAAAAGTATCCGGACACCCCCAAACACATATGTTTTTCATAGTAGGTGCATTGTGCTGGCACCTACTGCCAGGTACTCCGCATCAGCAACCTCAGTAGCCATTACAAATCGTGAAAGAGCAGAATGAGGCGCTCCACGGAACTCACGGACTTGAACATAGTCAGGTGATTGATTGTCACTTGTGTCATACGTCTGTACGCGAGATTTCCACACTCCTAAGTATCCGTAGGTCCACTGCTTCCGATGTGAAAGTGAAATGGAAACGTGAAGGGACACGTACAGCACAAAAGCGTACAGGGCGACCTCGTCAGCTGACTAACAGAGACCGCCGACAATTGAAGAGGGTCGTTATGTGTAATAGGCAGACATCTATCCAGACCATCACACAGGAATTCCAAACTCCATCAGGATCTCCTGCAAGTACTATGACAGTTAGGCGGTAGGTGAGAAAACTTGGATTTCATGGTAGACCATCTGCTCATAAGTTACACATCACGCCGGTAAGTGCCAAACGACGTCTGGCTTGGTGTAAGGAGCGTAAACATTGGATGATTGAACAGTGGAAAAACGTTGTGAGGAGTGACGCATTACAATACACAATGTGGCGATCCGATGTCAGGGTGTGGGTATGGCGAATGCCCGGTGAACGTCATCTGCCAGCGTGTATGGAGGGGGCTTGCACCCTTGTTGTTTTGCGTGGCACTACCACAGCACAGGCCTACATTGATGTTTTAAGCACCTTCTTGCTCCCCACTGTTGAAGATCAATTCAGGGATGGCGATTGCATCTTTCAACACGATCGAGCACCTGTTCATAATGCGCGGCTTGTGGTGGAGTGGTTACACGACAGTGACATCCCTGTATTGGTGCCAGGCCTCACTGACCGACATCGATACCTCTCCTCAGTGCAGCACTCCGTGAAGATGGGCTGCCATTCCGAAACCTTCCAGCACCTGATTGAACGTATGCCTGCGAGAGTGGAAGCTGTCATCAAGGCTAAGGGTGGGGCAACGCCAACTGAATTCCAGAATTACCGATGGAGGGCGCCACGAACTAGTAACTCATTTTCAGTCAGGTGTCCGGATACTTTTGATCACATAGTGTATCTATCATCTCATCTTCATCTCCGTCCGCTTCTCTTTCTATAATATTGCTTTCAAGTTCATCTCCTTTGTATAGATCCTCTATTTACCCCTTCCACTTTTCAGCTTTCTTTTCTTTGCTTAGGACTGGTTTACCGTCTGAGCTCTTGATACTCATATAGCTGCTTCTCTTTTTTCCCCCAAAGGCCTCTTTAATTTTCCCGTAAGCGGTCTCTGTCTTTCCCCTAATGAAATATGTTACTCAATCCATAGGTCTGAGCTCTAGCCATTCCTGCTTAGAGATTTTGCACCTGTTGTCGATCTCCTTTTTTAAACGTTTATATCCAGTTTCGCCTGCTTCATTTATTGCATCTTTAAATTTTCTCCTTTCACCAATTAACTGCAATATCTCTCGTGTTATCCAAGGACTTCTACTAGACCTTGTATTTTTACCTAATTGATCCTCTGCTGTTTTCACTATTTCATTTCTCAAAGCTACCCGTTCGTCTTCTATTGTATTCCTTTCTCCTCTTCTTGTCCATCGTTGCCTAATGCTTCCTCTGAAACTTTCAACAACTTTCGGTTCTTTCAACTTCTCCAGGTCCCATCTCTTTAATTTCCTATCTTTTCCAATTTATTCTGTTTTAATCTGTAGTTCATAACCAATAAATTGTGGTCAGAGTCCACGTCTGCCCTTGCAAATGTCTTACAGTTTAAAATCTGGTTCCCAAATCGTTGTCCGACTCCACGTCTCTCCCACGTATACAACCTTCAAGCTAAGGCCTTGGAAAAATGTTTAAAAAGTTATGTAAAAAAGGACTGTCAATTGGGTAGGAGAGACAGTCCGTCGTTTAAGATCTTCAAAGTTGAAAAATAAATCCGCTTGTTATGTTCAAGTCCTTGGCTACTCACTGAAGTAGGCTGGAGTAACATACGTGAGTCTGCTCTATGGGACTTAACAGCTATGGTCATCAGTCCCCTAGAACTTAGAACTACTTAAACCTAACTAACCTAAGGACATCACACAACACCCAGTCATAATATTGCACACTACGCTTTGAAAGCATGGGAATGAGAAGTCAAAATTTATAATAGTGAACTGTGTATAAAATTGCCTTCTTGTTTATAGGATAAAAATGGATTTTGCTTTCTAAGAGAAGGAAACCGTTCGAAGAGTATGGTGATGTTTGAAGACCACGATTGAACCCTAATACAAGGAATATTGCTAGTTTTATCTTGCAGCGACTCATAAATACACTCAGGAGACAAAAGTCATGGGATATTTCTTGTCAGACCTCATTTTATCTGACAAAGTATAGACCTCGACGTGGTATGGACTCAACAACTGGTTGGAATTCCCCTGCAGAAATACTGTGAAAGTGTTGCCAGCGCAGGATTTTGTGCACAAACTGACCTCTCCATTATGTCCCATAAATTTTCGATGGGTGGCAAAATCACTCGCACCAACTGTCCAGAATGTTCTTCACACGAATCATGTGGCCCGGTGACATGGCACATTATCATACATAAACATTCCATCGTTGTATGGGAACATGAAGTCTATAAATGGCTGAAAATGGTCTCGAAGCGGTCGAACGAAACATTTCAAGCCAATGATCGGATCAGCTGAGCCAGAGGACTCAGTCAATTCCATGTAAACAAAACCCACACCACTATGGAGCCACCACCACCTTGCACAGTGTCTTGTTAGCAATTTCCTGAGGTCTGCGCCACACTCGAACCATATCATCGGCTCTTACCAACTGAAATCGGGATACATCGGCCTAGGCCACAGTTTTCCAGTCGAATAATGTCCAACCGATATGGTCACGATCCCAGGAGAGGCGCTGCAGGCGACGTCGTGCTGTTAGCAAAGGTACTCTCGTCGGTCGTCTGCTGCCACAGCCAAATTTCGCTGCACTGTCCTAACTGGTATGTTCGTCGTACGTCCCACATTAATTTCTGAGGTTATTTCTTTCACGTAGTGTTGCTTTTCTGTTAGCACTGACAACTCTACGCGAATGCCGCTGCCGTCGCCACCGCGTTGTACGTGGTGAGAGGTAATGCCTGAAATTTGGTATTCTCGACAATATTTAATCTCGGAATATTGAATTCCCTAACAATTTCCGAAATAGAATTTCCCATGCGTCTAGCTCCAACTACCATTCCGCGTTCAAAGTCTTAATTCTCGTCGTGCGGCCATAATCACGTCGGAAACATCTTCACCTGAATGCTCCGCCTGTGCACTGTCCTTTTACACCTTGTGTACGCCATACAACCACCGTCTGTGTATGTGCGTATCGCTATCCCATGACTCTTGTCACCTCCGTGTAAAAGTCATTTCCAGAAAGAAAAATAACAGAAACCTTTGCCTTTTCTTCGCTTTTTAAAACTACTGCTAAACTTCTCACCTTCATATGGTCATAATAAGTTAAGCTGCGCTCATCATGAAGCTCGGTTTGAATACTGCGTATTTCACTGGCCATAGTCCTGTTGGCAATTGAGTTTTTTCGACTTTAGAAATGACTTGGCCACATTAGCGCTATTTCCGTACCACGATGCAATTTTTCACATTAACATATCCTTCCCAGAAGCGAAAGAAGTGATACGTGACAGAAAAGAAACCCCATGGATGCAACCCTAGGCCTCTAGATTTCAAACTTGGCACATAGCCACCGAGCCACAGGCCCAAGCCAGTTGTAATAATATATATCGAAATTGCATACCCAATAGTATTGTCACAGAAAAAAATGTTCTATGCATATTACAACATACAGTGCGAAGTCCATTCGGTCAGAGCGAGCATTTTCACTGGTATTTTTGCCACGCACCACTCGGTAACAATGCGAGATGAGCGCCTGCCCGGACTGCTCGTCGCCTCCTTCGGCAACCGGAGGAAACGCACAGCTACCAAACCGCGAGTTAGTCGCCGCTTAGACCCATCTGCTGACGAGCTCTACGATACTACAGCAGGTTGCGCCGGTGCCGATCAAAGGTTTCCTGCGAAGCTACTGCCAACACCGCTGCACGGGGCCACCTTCTGTTTATACTTCCAGTGATCATTTCGCCTGCAAGTACTGAGTTTGTGTCACAAGCAGTTTATTAACGGAGTGGACGAATTAATGAAAATTCGGTGAAATACATATTTAAGGATTTTTTATTCAGTCGCTTTTACATAATTCTTAAAGAATTATACCGGTCGTCTACAAACTCAGGTGTTATTTCAGATATAACTTGCTTCGAAATGTGAAACAGATATGCAAAGCTCTGAACTCTATGTACCACTGCCAGAAATCTATGCAATTCAAAATCAAGTACCTAGAAGAGGGTTCACCGAATCGCCTTTAAGCCGCTTCTCTACCGTTTCACTCTCGAACAGCGCGCGGAAAAAGCGAACACTTAAATCTTTACGTGCGAGCTCCGATTTATTTTACTATGATGATCATTGCTCCCTATGTAAGTGGGCGCCAACAAAATATTTTCACACTCTGAGAAGAAAGTCTGTGATTCAAATTTTATGAGAAGGTTCTGCCGCAACGAAAAACGCATTTGTTTTAATGACTGTCACTCCAATTCGCGTATCATATTCGTGGCACACTCGCCCCTATTTCACGATAATACAAAACGAGCTGCCTTTCTTTGAACTTTTTCGATGTCCTCTGTCAGTTCTATCTGATGCGGATTCCACATCGAACAACAATACTCCAGAAGAGCGCAGACAAGTGTAGTGTAAACACTCTCTTTAGTAGAGCTGTTGCATTATATACGTGTTCTGCCAATACATCACAGTCTTTGGATTGCTTCAACCACAACATTATCTATGTGATCGTTACAATTTATTTTTAACTGTAGTCTGTAAGTATTTAGTTGAATTTACAGCCTTTAGATTTGTGTGTTTTAACCCTGTGACCGAAATTTGGCGGATTCCTTTTATTACTCATGTGGATGACTTCGCACTTTTCACTATTTATGGTGATTTGCCACTTATTGCACCATACAGATATCTTGTATAAATCATTTTGCAATTGGTTTTGATCATCTGGTAATAGTAAATGCCAGCCTCTTCTGCAAACAATCCAAGAGTGCTTCTCAGTTGTCTCCTAAATTGTTTATCAGCACATTCTGAAGGAAATCTGACTGAATTATGAATTTCATTCATAACAGGCTCAGGAATGGAATGCTTATGATGGTATATTTGGCCACTTTCTTTTGGTTTTTGGTAACCACACCAAGAATCTGCTCCTTTAGGGCAAAGTCCGTGAACAGGGTGATCATCTGTGGACAAATTATGGAAGTAGGTGGCCCATACAGCTTTCCTCATTGCTGTAACATCATTCAGAGGTGCAGTTCGTCTAATGGCTAGTCCATAATAACTCTAAAGAAGGTCTATTTCAGTTTCTGTCAATCTGCCTCGGCCAGACAGAGATTTTCCATCAGATAGCAACTTTCCTTTCATTTCTCATCGTAGCTTCCACAATCTAGCACCCATCCTCTTTTGCACATGTTCGCAACACTCCAGTTTTGTTACCAAGGTATCACCTTAAACATTGAACTCAATTTTATTGAAAGCTTTAGAGTCCCCCTCGCCTAAGTGCTTCATATATCTAACGTTATAAACGGGCACCGACCTCTGAAATCTGGGAGGAGGAGGAAGGTCCATCAAAGCACAAAACGTTTGAGCAGTCTTTTTTCCCTTTTCCTATTGCACGCACTGCATCCACTAACTTCAAATTCACATCATATGAATTATGCACAATGTTCGAAGTCAATTTCGAGGTAGATTTATTGCACGATCTACACAGAACAACTAATTTTGACGCTAAACCCTTCCTGCAACCCGAGCGGTTCTAGGTGCTACAGTCTGGAACCGCGCAACCGCTACGGTAGCAGGTTCGAATCCTGCTTCGGGCATGGATGTGTGTGATAGCCTTAGGTTAGTTAGGTTTAACTAGTTCTAAGTTCTAGGGGACTGATGACCTCAGAAGTAAAGTCCCATAGTGCTCAGAGCCATTTCAACCTTTCTGCAACTTTGTTGTTCAGTTATTTCAAGACAGCGTACACCATCACATTGTTTACATTTCGCCACTTGGTTCATCAAAGAAGATAACATCCCCACATCAACAACACCAAATCCACTACAAACAGCGTCATTGTTAATACAAGAATTTGAGTCACCAGGAGGCGTTCCCCCAAGAACTGATACATATGTTACTTTCAACAGTGTGGCTTGCTTTGTTTCTGAACTGGTTACCACGGAATTTCCGTTTATTGAATTTCTTGATGCGTGGCATAGTTCGTATTTATTGCACACTAAAGGACATGTACTTCCACAAATATATGTAGCACTTGGGCAACAAACATTCAGTAACACGTGAACGAACTGCTTCAGCGCGTATCTGTGTTGCATTGGGAATACTAACTACTGCCCATCTGGCACACTACAGATCGTGTAACGTTACTGCCAAGAATGGGCAGTTATGGATAACCAATACGCCATATTATTTTGTTGTGGTATAAGAGTGTTTCCACTTTTTGTACTCTGGTAAAAAAGAAGGCTGTCTTCGGTTTAGGAACCATCCTGCTCACATGTTTTGGACGCTGTTACATGTCAAACATCTTATGATTAAACTTCAATAACGGGAAAAATTTATTTTTCCAGCAGAGAGCATCCTTTTAATTACAGACAAAAACCAGGACAGGAAAAAAAATGAAACTAAAGGTCTTTTACAATAGGTCAATAAGCAATAAACTCGCAACGTGAAGGAAGAAAAGGCAATTTCAGTTTCAAGAGAGAAAATAATACTGTCATATGAAATATTCAGGGGGTGGACAAAAACATAGAAAAATCACAACACATTATCATGTTTAATACGATGTAGAAAACCCGTTGGCTTTCTAAATAGCTTCCAGTAGTCACGGAATGGATACATACACGTCCTCTATGGTTTTCACGGGAATCTTCTACCATTCTTCCCGCAAAATATTGGCAAGTTCGCGTAACGATGATGGAGGCGCGTTGCGATCACGCACCTTCCTCTCCAAAGTAGACCACAAAGCCTCAATAATTTTGAGATCTAATGACTGTGGTGGCCAGGAGAGATGCGACAATTCATCCTCGTGCTCACAAAATCAGTCCTGAACGATGTGAGCTGTGTGAACAAGGGCTCTGTCGTCTTGGAACACACCTTCACCTTTGGGGGATAAACATTGTACCATGAGATGTACCTGCATAGATAAACTGGTCACACAATCCTTGGGAGTCATGTGATCTTGCAAGTAACCGCATGGGGCCTACGGAATACCACGATATGGCTGCGCGAATCATGACCGAATACCCGCCATGTTTCACTCTTGGGACGTAAATTCGGCCATAAGTTGGAAACAGAGTAAAACAAGCTTCATCCGAGCTAACGCCTTTCTTCAATTGCTCTATAGTCCAGGTTTTATTGCATCAGCTGCACCTCTTCCTGTCACAGGCGTTTTAATCATTGAGGAGTGATTTTGGAATTCCAACTCTACCTAGAAATCCCTGCCCATGGGGCTCCCTTCGTGTTGTTTTGGTGCTGAAATTGGTCGTAAGTGCGACATTGAGTTTTCCAGTAACTTTTGCAGCTCTCAGTCCCCTATTTTCCGTCACAATCCTCTTCAATGGCCGTCCGAGACCATCAGTCAACATACAACTTCGCCCGCATGCTGACTTAGCGGATGGTGCTTTCCTTCATTCCCCGTATGCGGTATAAATTTTCGACACGGCCTCTCCCGAAACACCAAACACTTCAGCTACCTAGGTTACGGAAGCACCCACCATACCAGCACCAACAATTTGCCCACGTTCGAATTCACTTACCTCCGACATAATGCATCCACAACTACACAGAACGCTGTTCTGACCAAGACTGGCGCTTGTAAATTATTGATGACTTTTGTATTTGTGATCAGAGGGTGTGATATGCTGCAAATTACTTATACAGTTAGCAGAGAACAAATGTACCTTTACTGAGACTAATGAACTGAAACACAACAACACAGGTGAGGTCTGTGTGGCCAGGGTCGGCCGAGAGCGGCAGGCGTTCGAGGACGAGTAGCACTATAGGTCCAGCGAGACGGCAGCCCTAGAAAACTTGAGATGATTTCCTGCGAAGCAGGAGCCCAAGACGATCGGCGAGGAGCTGGAGAATGGGCCCGAGGCGAAGCCGAGCAGACAGCACGGAGGTGGCACTCGATGATGGCCTGACGACTCGGATGCGACGGTGATCGATATCGATCGTCAACAAGTTAGGCGATGTAGGCGTTGAGTGCACGATAATCACGCTGCCCAGGAGCTGACGCTGATATTCACGAGCACTGCCTTGACTAGGGGAGTGCCACGGGTTAAGCGATTTGTTGCTACTTCTGCTTCTCCTGTCTATTGGAAAACTTGTATTCTCTCTTGCATGCATTAGCCTCAGGTGGAAAAGGGTTCGGTGTCGTCCTCAGTGGCTGAGTGGAGCGCTACTCCCTCAGCAGGTCGGGCCAAATGTGTAGTCGGCCTATGATGCGGTTGGTGGCCGAGTTACCCGCCGAGCCAGTTATGGGATCGACCCGCCTTTTCGTGAAAGGTACGGGCCGATGCCGGATTCTGTCTGCCACTAGCGGGATTCCCATGTCTTCATGCAGCTGGCACGTGGAGTACAGCCGCGGAAGGTGCAGGGCAAGTTTGTACCCTCAGCAACTTGTCGATGTGGCAGGCGGCGGCGTTTTCCCACACCACAGCTGCGTACTCGAGCACTGGCCTGAGGAGAGCTAAATACAGCATGATGCCTTGGTGCGGAGGCAGTTTCGATGGCCGGTTTAACAGAGAGTACTGGGCGCAGAGCCGCCCCACCGCTCTGCTTCTGACTGATTGCGGCAGCGCAGCGGCAGCCAGGTGACCTCCGAGGTATCTGGCGGTTCTCCTCGATTGGATGGGGCATCCCATGATGTTGACTGGTAGCAGGTTGGCTATTCTTGTATACACTCACTCAGTCCTTAGCTATAGTATAATTTTTCGGAGACCAAGTGCACAAAACATGGCCACAATGCCCAACAACATATCAGGGACACAAGAACAAGTACTGTTAATTAAAAACAACATTTATGTTTCTAATAAGAATCTATTCAAATAGTTGAGAATTATAGACCTACCAACTGAGTAAATACACTGACCAATAACGCACATTAAGATCATCATCCGTAATTACTATACTAACAGCTCTATTCATGATCATGGAATATGAACCACAATTAACGTAATTAACTCACACAGACCGTGAAAAAATTAAATATAAATTACCGAAAGAAATGAAAAAGTTAACTACAACCACCATGTAAAAAAAAAGGTAAAAGCTTCCCTCTTTCGTAATACATAGAACAAGTTGAAGGATTACTTAAATAACACAGCGTAGTGGTTGGTTAGGGATGATAGAAATTAAAAATTAAATATCCCTGTCATTGTACAACTTCCTTTTGAAAGTATAATGTACGTTACTGGAAAATTTTATACTTAAGGTCTTCCTGAGCAACAGCTGCTTCGTGATGTGAGGTAGGACTGAGTCAGTTTCTTTTGACGGGGAAATGGGGAGGCACAATTAATATAACACACAGACACAGTATACTCATGGTCCTTATGTCAGCCGAAACGTGTGTGTAGCGACTCTTAGATTAAAATAAATAACGTAACATTCGTTTTGTGTAAACTAAATCTGTAAGTAATCATACACTTACATGTCTTTTAACTGTTAACGATGTTTTATTGTTGCATTAAGCTAACATGTCTGATGTTATTGTTTTATTTATCCACAGATAATTTCAGAAACGAGTAACTGTAACCTATCCCATGTCCCGCAAACGAACTATGCTCGCATTTCTTGTTTAGGACTAACTCTCGGCGTAAAAAATCTTATAAAGTGTGTCAATTTATTTCCTCCTTCATGCTTCAAAATTCATCGCATTACCACCTAAAGATCTCTAGCGGTCAAGCCAGGTATGACCATCTGTAAGTTTTTTTGTTTTTCCTTTTTCTGAACAATGACATTCTAAATCGCATATTTTTGTCCCGGTTTTTTTCTTACTTTTCACTTTTTTATTTGCTCAATCGAGATAAACAGTGCACACGATCCGGCGTTACTGCTTTCACCTGAGAAGGACAAAACTTAGCGTAGAGTGTAAGCCGGATGCTCAGAAAAAAATTGAGAGACAGGCAGTGGGTAGAGGAGGAGAATGCCATTAGGGCCGAGTGGCCGGCGTGAATATTGCAGCGCGTCAGAACTCGCCGCCCCCCCCCCCCCCACCCCACTCTCTCTCTCTCTCTCTCTCTCTCTCTCTCTCATACACACACACACACACACACACACACACACACACACACACACACAAACTAGCGCGAACACCCACCACACATTTCCTAGACAAGCAAGTGAATCGCAGCTACACCAATGCACCCACAATTGGAATTTTTAGAACTCATTCAATCTCAACTACGAAAAAGTCGGACCTATTCCGTATGATCCGACTCTCATGAAGCTGTACAAATATTTACCACCCGATGTATTTAGCTGCTTGTTTACCCTTGACACGTTGGATGTGTTTTAAATTAGTCTAGATATCGTAAGGGCGTCCGCCCCCGGTAGCTGAGTGGTCAGCGCGACAGACTGTCAATCCTATGGGCCCGGGTTCGATTCCCGACTGGGTCGGAGATTTTCTCCGCTCAGGGACTGGGTGTTGTGTTGTCCAAATCATCATCATTTCATCCTCATCGACGCGCAAGTCACCGAAGTGGCGTCAAATCGAAAGACTTGCACCCGGCGAAAGGTCTGCCCGACGGGAGGCCCTAGTCACACGACATTACTATTATCGTAAGGGTCCGGCAAAAAGACCTATCGCATTTCAAAAAGTAATTACAAACAATCTAACAACGATGTCCATTAACTGTAATGATGTTTCATTGTTGCACAAAGCTAACATGTCTAATACGTATCATTGTTTTATTTATCCACAGATAATTTCAAAGCGAGTAACTGTAACCTGTCCCACGTCCCGCACACAAAATATGTTCTCATTTCTATAGAGAAAATTCTTTTATTTGTGAACAACAGATACTATGCAATTAAAATTATGTCCGATAAATGGCGACCTCCATTGTTAACACATTGACGAAGGCTTTTCCGGAAGCTTTCCATAGTTCTTCGTGCAATTTTCTGTGGAATGGCAGCCACTTCCTGAGTGATTGCCTCCTTAAGTGCTTGCAGCTTTCTGAGGCGATGTTTATTACACTGCAGCCTTTAAAGTACCCCCACAGAAAAAAATTTCAAGGTGACAAATCGGGCGAGTCCGAGGGCCAGGCAATGTCTGTTTGGAAACCAGATTTCTCCCCAACAAACTGGTTTAACTTAGGGCGGAGGGAGGTCTCTGTCAAGAGACAGTAGTGATTTAAATTAACCTTTATCGTTACGCCATCTTCTTCGGGAAAATTCGGATCCCAACATCAAATTTAGCAACGGTGCGCCAAACGATAGCTGAGAAGTAGTGGCTGGTGAAGTTCCTGAGGGTTTTCTGCTACTCAGTAGCGGAAATTTTGTTTATTCACACTACTGGACAAGTGGAAGTGGGCCTCAACAGACGAAACCAAAACAGCGTTAGGGGAAATGGCCTAAAGAATTTCCTTACACACAGCTCTGCGGGTTTCAAGATCTCTCTCAATTCTTGGGTAACCATCATTTGATAATGGTGCACGTGAATATCTCCGTGCAGCATTCTTCTTACACTTCTATAATATCAGACAACGCCAGGGCAGCTGCACGGTTAAGTGCTGAACGCTTTGGGGATTGCTGGACGGACGCTCCCACACGCACCACATTTTCTGTCATTGTTTCAGTCTGAAGTCGGTCAGTAGATTTTCTTTTCTGAAGCTATGAAGTCTGATACCCAAACTCGAATATTTTTGCAGTCACGAACAGAATCATGTTAGTAAAATTCGAACCGAATGTTCGCTGAGTAATAATCAGAGATCCACCATCACGAATACACTCCACAAGAAAAACACTACTGGCCACGGCACATGTACCGCTATCGATCGATACCCCCTTCATATCAGCATCCCCACCACAGCTCTCACAGCGCCCGCTCCAAATACGGGAGGTCTTTCCGCCAGACCCTCCGCTACACAAGTACTTTCGACGTCAAGTAATGTACGAACTCAAGACCTGAGGACCAACTAGTGTCTGCAGCACTCGAGACCAGGCTGAGAAAAGCTGTCGTTTCTTCTCACAAAGGTTATCGCTTTTTTTGGCCAACTGCCTCTTACTAAGAGGACCGCTTGTTACATAAAATAGAACTTTACTTCAAAACTGTATTAAAAGTAATACTTGATTATTCATACTTTATACCTGTAAGTGAACATTAGCTGCAATAGAGCCCTCCATAAACTACGTCACAGTTTTGCCGAAGAAAAGGACGATCAGTAACGAAACAATAAACCGCCAATGTGAGACCATAATTATGGAAATAATCCATTTTTACACAGAATAGTTTCCTTAAAATCGTACGAGGGAAACTGTACAGTATAGGAAGCATGTTAATCCGAAAACAGTCATTTTGTTTTTATACAAAATGTAAAACGCTATCGGAGAAACTAACTTCAGAAACAGCTTCATTTACAAAGAACAATTGCCTTAGTAGTACAGTAGCTGAAACATGCAGTGCTCCTAACAGCTATGGCAGCGTTTCTCGATCATCGTGTCACGACACACTTGTGTGTCTCGAATTCATGTCAGGTGCATCGTGAGAATTGTAATGTCTTCTAATCTTCCACAGATAAGACATCTGGAACATAAAAAAAATATCGCGAAATCATTTCTTCGAGTAGCCTAATTTGCAAGAATTCGCCAATCATTATACGTGATTGTACACATTTAAACATGTATCGTATTATAATAATTATATGTTTTGCATTCAGCTCTGAAACGAACGATCCTTCAGTCCATTAATGATCTTCACGAAAAATGTCCAATTTTTGCGGCACGCAGAATCTTTCGATCTTTTGTCGGCGCGGCCGCTGTTATCATTCATTTTGTAGGCATTGTCGGCTGTGTCAGTAAAAATGTCAGTGGTACTCAAAGTGGACTTCTGGAAATTCTATAATAATCCTCTTTCAGTTGGCCATAAGAGGGCCGACATCGACTTCTGAGTCGTTTTTAGGGTTTCACATACCTCAATCGGTAAAAAAGGAGCCATTATAATAGGAACATTATCTTGTCCTCCGTCCGTCGGTCTGTTAAAGGTAGACGTATCGAGTTAAAATGTATGTCACATATTAAGGTCTATGGTCCCTTGGCGGTGTAAGAAATCGAAGCTTCTAAGTCGATGCGATCAAAAGATAGGGCCACTTACGTCTTTATACTCGCAAGCTCACTCATCAAAACCAATAGCATACTTCCATTTGACCTATAATCATTTGGCAAGAATCAAGGCTTCACAGAGCAACTAAAGGAAAATTGTTAATTTGCAGTCATAAAACACAATTTTTTTTTTTGTTATTTGTTATCCGACTGTCTGTCCATCCTGCTAAGACCCCCTTTTCTCACGAATGGGTAGACATACGAGTATGTATATCTTGCCTTTATTAATATCGGTAACAGGCAAAAATTGTCAAGATTCTCGATTTCTGAGATGGATGAAGTATCTATATACAAAATCACGTTTGCACGGACCCTCGGTGCGCGAGTCCTACCCGTACTTTCTCGGATTTTATTTTTTCGTAATAAGTCGTCGTGTGAACTTTGTCTCGTTGCTCGGCAGAATTTTCGACTAGTCCAGGAGTTTCGTGCGTTTGTTAATTGCTATTGCGCTCTTTTCGTGATGGACAGATTCGACGTCGACAGCTCTTCTGATGGGCTCTAAGCACTTTGGGACTGAGGTCATCAGTGCCCTAGATTTAGAACTACTTAAACCTAACTAACCTAAGGACATCACACACTTCCATGTCCGAGGCAGGATTCGAAATTGCGACAGTAGCAGCAGCGCGGTTCCAGACTGAAGAACCTAGAACCGCTCGGTCACCGCGGCCGGCAGCTTTTCTGACTCTGAGGACAGTGTACAGGAAGATACTAATATTCGAAAAACAAAAATTGCACCGTCTTCGCCATCACCGAACCAGAAAAACATGAAACCAGGATCAAGCACGGTCCAACGTACCAGTCAAAGAAGAATATATACATTTCGGATTTAATTGGACAAGCGAGAAGGGCAATCGTACACGGAAATGTTTGGTGTGCGGCATAGTGTTTCCAAATGACTATAGCACATATCAAGCTGCAAAGGCATTTGGAACAAAACCACCACAGCGGCTCTCAAAAACCCGCGTCAGTATTTTCAACGTCTGTAAACTTCCATTCTGTTATCTTCTGTCGTGACGGAAAAAACGAATGAAGATCTCAGGAAAAGCCCTTTTGCCATCATTCAAAATTTCTGAAAGGATTGTTAAAAAACAGGAACCCCGTAACTTCGGCGAAAAGTTTATTTTACGGGCATGTCAAGAAATTTTCGCTACTATGTTGGGACCAGAAGCAGCTAAACAGATTTCAAAAGTACCTCTGCCCAACGACATAGTTGATCAGCGCATTATGAACATGTCAGTTGATACTCAAAGTAATATTATAGAAAACTTAACAAACACGCAATTTGTTCTACAGTTAGACCAATTGTCTGACATTTCCAGAAAAACTCAAATATTATTTTTTGTGAGATTATTCAGTAACACTTATTTTGTCGAGAACAGAGAACAACACCCAACGAAACTGGTATTTGCTACCGTTGAGAGCCTCTTTCAACACAACTGACTCAAGTGGACGGACTGCGTTGACATGTGTACTAATTTATTTATTTACTTACACGTCCAGTTTCGTACAACCAAATTGCGGGGCAAATCTCCAAATGGAACGTGTCAGTACATGAAATTACAACATAAAAGCAGTAACAGATAAAATGTTTGTGAATCCAAAAAATGTCAAACCATAAGTTGAAGTAAACACAATCAACAATATAACATAGGAACCAGATTAATTTTTCAAGAAACTCCTCCGTAGAATAGGAGCGACCTCACAAGGGAACTCCTCAGTTTCGGTTTGAAAGTACGTGGATTACTGCTAAGATTTTTGAATTGTTGTGGTAGCTCACTGAAAATGGATGCAGCAGCATACTGCACACCTTTCTGCCCAAGAGTTAACGAAGTGCGATCCAAATGCAGACTGGATTTCTGCCTAGTAGTAACTGAGTGAAAGCTGTTAATTCGCGAGCTTACACCATTTATTGACCGAACTTCCCGTTTCTGAGAATATCTATTGAGAACGGTAAGAGTTACTCCAAAATATAATACCACATGTTATAAGTGACTGAAAATAAGCAAAGTATACTAATTTTCGTGTCGAACTATACCTTACTTCAGATACCGTTCGAACAGTGAAAATGGCAGCATTAAGTCTCTGAAAAAGACAGAATATATATCTGAACACCTAGAAATTTGAATTGTTCAGTTTCACTAATCATATGCCCATTCTGTGAAATTAAAACGTCAGGGTTTTTGAATCGTGTGTCAGAAACTGAGTCTTACCATGACTTAGCGTTACTTTATTTTCTGCTAGCCATGACTTTATGTCATGAACTGTACTATTTGAAACACAGCCAATGTTGCCACAACAACCTTTACTACCGAGCTAGTGCCATCAGCAAACAGAAATATTTTATAATTATCTGTAATACTAGAGGGCATATCATTTATATAAACAAGGAATAGGAGTGGCCCCAACACTGAACCCTGTGGCACCCCCCCCCCCCCCCCCCATTTGACCATACCCCGTATCACAGCCATTCTCAACACTACGAATAGTGACCTTTTGTTGTCTGTTGTTAAAGTAAGATGTGAACCAATTGTGAGCTACTCCGCGTATTCCGTAATGGTCCAATTTTGTTTAATCTATACAGTAACTCACAGAGAAAAGAGAATACAGCATTTTCAATTGTCAAACCACTTCTAAAGCTGCACTGTAAATTTGACATAAATTTGACAGCAAATCGTGTGATTTAAAGTAAACAGCATAAAAGTTTTCTGGGTTTGGTACCGCGTCATTATGTAAAAACTACTGCTGCTATACTGCTTTACATAATGACGCGGTACCAAACCCAGAAAACTTTTATGCCGTCTGACTCTGGCCGCGGAAGCCTACGCAATTATATTAAAGTAAACAATTATCCTTACATACACAGCCTCTTCAATAACTTTAGCAACCACTGATGGCATAGAAATAGGTCTAAAATTGTCTGCATTATCCCTTTCTCTCTTCTTATAAAGCGGCTTTACTACTGAGTACTTTAATCGTTTTCAGGAAACTGACTATTCTTAAACGAAAAATTACAAATATGGCTACGTACAGGGCTAACATGTGCAGCACAGTACTTTAATATTCCGCTATGCACTCCATCATATCCATGAGAATCCTAAGTCTCCTCTGATTTAATTATTGACTCAATCACCCTCTTGAGTATTTCAGACATCAATCTTGGAAAGGCATTTACCAAGAGAATTATATGATTCCCTGTAGAAACTAAGTTTTTATTTAACTCACCAGCAATGCTCAGAAAACGATTGTAAGATTCTACACATATATCTGACTTATCAGTAACAGAAATGTTATTACTACGAACTGACTTGATATCATCGACCTTGTGCTCATGGCGCTCCTGCGATGACAGGATGTATACAGGGATTTCTAAGAATATATATACTGTTAAGAACTAATCAGTACTAACTACTCATTGCCTTTTACACAGAGAGACTTTAATGGTGAAGACTGAGTACGGAAATCGTTTGGGTAATGTCATTCGAACAGTTGTTTCACTGATGAACTATGTAAAAACTTGTCCTAAAAAAAAAGCGAGTGTTTCAGAAACTCTGTAAGGAAATTGGTGCAGATCAACTGCAAAATCCACTGGCTTTCCAAAGGAAAGATAATTTCCCGAGTTCCAAAACTTAAAGACGAACTACTTGCATTTTTTAAAACTAATGGGCACAATAAGTTTGACTACCGTGAATATCTTTAAAAAATCGTTTGGTCTGCTGAGCTAGCGTACCTTTCAGATATTTTCAACAAAGTTACTCCTTTGGATTCAAGTAGGCATGTACGGTCTGAAACTATCATTTATCAAGTTAAAACCAGTGCATTTTCGAAAAAGCTCGCCCTTTGGATCTCGGCCATAACGATCCCGCTTTTCCACCTACGGTTACGGCATCACGTGAGCTAAATACAGAAGGGCAAAAAACAGATAAAAACACGTAAAAGGGCACCTATATGAGATGCACGAAGGGATTTAAAAAATACTTCCCCTCGTTCTTTACTACTGGCTGGGAGTGGTCGATTGGACCTGACGAGGAAAATGTGTCCAAAGCAGAATTAAACAGCTCCGAAAAAAGAGCAACTTACCGAAATATAGTCGAATACAGTTCTGACATCGAAATTTAAAGAAAATGCTCCCGACGTCTTTTGGATCTCAATCACAACTGAATATCCGTATATCGCCAAGAAAGCACAATCCCTTCTACTGCTCTTCTCGACATCCTACTTGTGCGAGTTTGGATTCTATACATTGAACAATATAAAATGTGACTACAGGTCCCACCTCCTTGATGTGGATGGCGAGACGTGTGTGTGTGTGTGTGTGTGTGTGTGTGTGTGTGTGTGTGTGTGTGTGTCGAGAGTTCGTCCACGCAAATATGTACTTTGCAAAAATCGCCCGGGGCATGTACGTCATTAGTATTAAAACTTAGCCTGGTGGAATCTGTTAATTTTCGAAAGTATGTCATTGGTTTTAAATTTTGTCTTTTATATTTATGATGTTTATTTTTATATTCCTGCTTACGAGTCGTAAATTTCTTTTATATTTATCTCCTCCTATTCAAGAGTCTTACGTAACAAATTCGTAAAATTTGTATCTCATAGTCGTTCCATAATAAAAAATATGTTGTATGTTCTGAGTTTGCTTCTTTACATCTAGGGAAAACATTACATGTCGGGGTGTCGCGAAAGTTCAAAACGTGTTTTGGTGTGCCACAAAAGAAAAAGTTGAGAAATGCAGAACTGGGTTACACTCTTAACAGTTCTCGAGTCTGCCCATCTCTTGTTTACAGAGTACATATTTGTAGCTGAGTAACGAAGAAAATACATGAAAATGCAGAAATGGTTAACATTATAGTAACTATTTTGCCTGTATTAGAACTGCTATAATACCAAGAAAACTTACACAGAAATAATTAAATAATATCGGAAAGGAGAAAGAACAAAAGGGAGGAAGAAGTTGAAACGCACCGAACTTCTATTTACCCTACAGGTACGGTAACAAGGAAAATCAGAAAAATCATTAACCATTAGTTTAGTGTTTGAACTGGGAAAGTTGTAACCTCTCTTATGTACCTGGACAGTAGTTTGTTTACAGAGTAAGACTTGGCACAAACTTAGTAGGAGAAGAGACATGGTAATTTCAAACAAATATTTGGTGTCTCCCGAATGTTGCTGACGTTTGCTGTATTTAAGGATACACATTTGCTACTGTGATTATGAAAGAGTCAATAAAAATAAACATGGCGTGTTGTAAACAGGGTCACAATATGCAAGAATTGGTAATGTGATCATACTGTGGTATTTCAGAAATAAAGCTTACACAGTGATTAAGGACCATATCGAACCGTAGGGAGTTCTCGCTCCCTAGACGTTGTATGACATCAGAATAATCTATAATGGACACCACTAACCCTGAATCATTTTCCTATCGATGTCCCCGTAAAAAAAGCTTTTTGTATAAAGTGAAGCGAGAATGTACATCGAGCAACACAGTTACTACAATTTAAGTGCTCATTCGATATTACACCGAGTGGAAAATATTACGGTATATAGAAACCACACACACACACACACACACACACACACACACACACACACACACACACGCCCTATTTGGATAGGACCGTGACGGGGCAGTAAAGGAACGGTTTCAAGCGTCGCGCAGAGGACGTGGTAAAAGCCACGCACTGATCATGAAAATCATGTGCCTATAAAAACTGTATATGACTTCGTAACAAAAGGGTCTCTAGCTTCAAACATCGTACTGCGATAGTCAACACTGTAGACTCGCCAGGATGGCGTCAATAGCCGCAATTCCTTCAATTAGCCAAATCTCATGTGGTCCTACCGTGAAGCCCAAGAATACTGGAGGGCCATCCCATCTAAACCAAAGCGTGGGACGTGGGGCATCGTCTTAGTACATCAGACTACAGATTCATGCAGCTTCTGCAGACAAGTTACACGACTCTACTGGTGTAATTTGGGTAGCTCACCAACCTTTCCCCTCGTCTCTAGAAGAAGAAATGGCTCTTAAGTTGACATGATTCAGTCTTAGCGTAACTGATAGTCGTTTGCGAGCACGGCGTCGAGCAGGACGAGGCAGCTATATGACTGCCAGGTAGCGACATATTAGTTCAGGACCAACTCCGAGCATCGCGGTGCACATCCACAGCTTACACCTCTAGTAATACAGTAGACAAGCCGTACCCACATCAGGCAGATGTAGTCTTCTCGTCCTCGCACTACTGGCGTTATCCAACTGTTGTAACTCTAATGCCCACCACCACCACCACCACCACCACCACCACCACCAACAACAACAACAACAACAACAACAACACCTGACAAATTATGGAACCGCATCTAGTCCGGTCTGCATTACCCGCCAACACCACCTCACCTACTGCAACAAGTGCAAGTAGCAAGAACATTACCTCTGAAGATGGCGTCTAACACCTGTATATGATCGTCTCTGTGCACGACTGCATTCTATTTATAAGAAACCATACAAGATATGGTAACTGGTGTCATAGACAAACTATTCGTATGACCATATGATCATTACCAAACGCCGCGTACAACATGTATATTTGAGGATAAAATTTCATACCGCTGGATGTTCATCTCTCATTTTTCACTCATACGTGCTATATTCCTACAATAATTTCATAATTGTGTTTCATTTTTGTGAAAAAATTGAAAGCATACAAACAATCTGAGATCTGTATGTGTTTGCGTGTAGTTCAGTTTGGTGCAGCGCTGTGTCATAAGGACTCTTTGGTTCTGACAAGAGTGACTTCACATCTGCGTGGCGAACGGCGACCATGCGTCGTTTAGGGATGTGATTAGAGTATGTAACAATGTGAGTCTGTGTCTTCAGACAAGAATTCGAGCCACCATAAAATAATTCTCAGTCACACAGAACACAAGATGACAAAGCCGCCATTGCGGAAGACGGAGTCGCACTGCAGTGTTCGTACGTCAGCTTCCTCGGTGTAACACTATGATGCAAAACAAACTAGTTTTGGCAATGGAAAGCGCGTTATCGGCACTGGCGGTCACCTGATGCGGCGATCAGCTACCGACCACACCGACAGTGACACTCAGTGGCCACTTCAGTGTGTTCGCAGGCCTCCAACACGAACTCCTAGAAAGTCTGTTAATTGAAGACTGGTCCCCTACACGCCGCTCAGCCCATCCAGAATGATGTTCAAATCAACCGAACAACGCAAAGTTGGCGGAGCTCCTACACGGTCTCACAGAAAACGACATGCAGAAATATTTTCAATATTGGAAGGAACGGCTACAGACGTGTGTGGGGTCAAATAGGTCCTACTTCGGATGGCGAACACCACTGACTGAACGTGACTGTTAAGTAAACGTACGTGTATCACGACTCTCGGTTTATTTGTGTCAGATCTCGCACGCGAGATTTTTCAGGCGGATCGAAAAAACACGTAAACTGGTGGTCCACTGCCAATGAGCCGATCCACTTTCATAAAACTTGTCACTGTGGGAAGTTACAGTGAATGTCTAAAAAAATTGTTTGGTGTGCTGAGCTAGCGTACCTTCCCGATATTTGCAACAAAGTTACGAGTTGTGCGCTAATATACCACTGTAAAGAGTTCCCTAGTAACGTGAACAGTCTCATTTATTTTGTGCCGAAGCAGTACTGTTGTTACGGATACAGTTTTCACGCTAAATACGTGGTTTCTACTTATCCACAGTATGCCGGTGGGAAGGAAGGATAAGGACTTAAGGTTTCAGTTAACCGAGATCTTTAGATATGGAGCATACTCTGCAACAGGGGAAGGAACCAGCCGCGCCCTTTTTTCACAGGAACTACCCACCGCATTTGTATAGTGCGATTTAGCAAAACCATGTAAGATTTAAATAGTCAGAAGGGCATCTGAACTATATATAGCCGCCGCCCCCCCCCCCCCCCCCCAAAGACAAAGCAGTGTCTTAACCATTGTGTGCCTTGCTCTGTACGGCACTCTAAATCATTGACTTCGTTGCGCTCTCTTAAGTGCCGAATGCAAATATTGTGTATTTATGTCACGTCGTGACAGATGCCCATTTTTCATTTCCTACTAGTAACTGTTTACATGAGGAATTTTTGCTGGCAGTATGTGTAGCAAATAGCTAGTACTTTACGGGGATATACGAATTTTTTTGTTTGATCCTAAATGAAATTTCCTTTATTTGCATAAAAATGACCCAACGTCATACCTCAGCCAATGTACAACATTTTTAACTATTAGAAATTTACAAATATGTTGTAATGCTAGATCGGTCATAGCATAATGTTTTGATAATATTCACTTTAAGAGGCTGAAGCTCGAACGAAGAGACCGCCGCATTTCTGAAGGAATGTGTATTGACAGCTCACGCAATACGACACGTCAACAGACGTAGAAGTGTTTGTATCCAATTTAATAATTATTTGACACGATTAGTACGTGAATATCTCCCTAGGCCCTTTTCAAATGATCCAAGGCGTCGAGTGCAGCGCAAGGCCTACGAGGCGTTTAATCCACAATGTGTGGAGGGTATACTTCAGGAAGAGGCAGTTCTGAGCTATTTAGTCTATGTATTTTGTACCATGACTTGGGCCCTCTCATTCAGTCTATAGCGAATATGAACTAGAATGATCACCTCAACATTCCCCGTGACCAAGTGTTACCTTTCTTCTACATCTTCATGATGAGTATGCTGCTGCACACGCTCCTGTTTTCCTCGATGACGACGACAGCCTTCACAGCGCTGCAAGCATACGTCCCTGGCTTGGTGTTCTTTCTGTAAGTCACAAACCGTCGACGGAACGTTACGCTCTTTTCTTCCTATTTTTCCACCTCGAGTGGCCTACCAGACTTCTCTCTTTCATGCTTATGTCTGAATATGATGCGTGGCATAGCTCTTCTTTGAGATGTACGTTCTGTGCAGGTGACTTTGACCGCTCGGTCTGATTCGTACCAATGCTTCAGCAATCACTGATTCCCAAGAATCCAGATATACACTGAGGTGACGAAAACGCAGAACAGCGATACGCACATATACAGATGGCGGTAGTATCGCGTACACGTAGTGTAAAAGGGCAATGCATTGGCGGAGGTGTCATTAATACTCAGACGATTCGTGTGAAAAGCTTTCCGACGTGATTATGGCTGCACGACTGAAATTAACAGACCCTGAACGCGGAATGGTAGTTGAACTAGACGCATGGGACATTCCACTTCGGATATCGTCAGAGAATTCAAAATATTCTGAGATCTACAGTGTCCAGAGTATGTCACGAATAGCAAATTTCAGGCATGGCCTCTCAACGCGGACAACGCAGAGGCAGACGACCTTCACTTAAAGACAGAGAGCAACGGAGTTTTCGTGGAGTTGTCAGTACTAACAGACAAGCAACACTGCGTGAAATAACAGCAGAAATCAGTGTGGGACGTACGACGAACGTATCCGTTAGGACAGTGCGGCGAAATTTGGCTCTAGCAGGAGACGACCGACGCGAGTGGCTTTGCTAACAGCACGAAATCGCCTGCACCGCCTCTTCTGGGCTCGTGACCACATCGGTTCGATCCTAGACGACTGGAAACTGTAGACCGGTCAGATGAGCCCCGACTTGTTGGTAAGAGCTGATGGCAGGGTTCGAATGCGGCGCAGACCTTACGAAGCCACGGACCCAAGTTGTCAACACTGAGCAAGTTGGTGGTGGCTCCACTGCGGTGTGACCTGTGTTTACATAGAGTGGACTGGGACCTCTGGTCCCACTGGGGCGATCGTTGGCTGGAAAAGGTTATCTCCGGCGACTTGGAGACTATTTGCAGCTCTTCATGTTCCCAAACATGTCACTAGGCCACAGCTGATGGCGACCGGTTGTAAGTACATTCTGGACAATTCGAGCGAATGATCTGGCGACCCACATTGCTCGACTTGAATCCCATCGAATATTTATGGAAAATAATCGAGAGGTTAGTTCGTGCACAAAATCCTGTACCAGTAACACTTCCGCAATTATGGACAGGTAGAGAGGAAGCGTGGCTCAATATTTCTGCAGGGGACTTCCAGCAACTCGTTGAGTCCATGCCACGTCGAGCTACTGCACTACGACTGGCAAAAGGAGGTACAACAGGATATTAGGAGGTATCCCATCACTTTTTGTCACCTCAGTGTATTACAAAAAAGTATATATGTATGTTCCGCATCTCCTCCTAAAGTACCAGACCGATCTCAACCGAACTTTGTACACATATCAGTTGCTGTCTGGAAAGAATCACTGCAGGGCAAGAACCACCGATTTATAAAAGGGGTGTGAAAAAGACGTGTAGCCCACGAAGTGCGAATACACGGACTTAATTCATCCAGTATTTGATATGAGAGTATTTAGTGACTTCCAACAAACTTTACACACAATTTTAAACCATTGTTAGACTTTTTCTCGCTGACAACCCCCCACAAAATGGAGCAAGGGGAAAAGTTTATCGCTTACTGTGTTATCGCTGTTTATGCAGGCAATACGTTTTAACTCATTACTTCTTTACTACTAACTGTATTCACGACACATTTTTCAGACCGTATTTGCATATATCACTGAATGTGCCTGCAAAATGATATCACTGTACTACAAGTAGTTCACGAAATACGATGTCAGAAACATGGTGCTGCCTGAAAACCAAATTGCAGGGCGAAATTTGCTAGAGTTACAGGTGAAATATGTGTATAAATTATAAATATGTGTGAAATACATTAAATGTGTGTGAAATATTTGAGAGACGTGTGTAAGCGAGTGAAGCCGCGGGGTAAAAGGTACAAAACCCCTGCATCAATTTCAGTCAGACTTGGAACACATCTTTCTTACTATCTGGGAAGAAATACAGTGGGGGCAACAATCAGGAAATTCTTATTGAGGTGAGCGTGATAACTTGCAGAGAGAAGAGGGGAGTAAGAGATGGACAGAGAAAGAAGAAGAAGGAGGAGGAGACAGACTGAGAGATGGGGAAGAGGGAGATGGACAGAGAGTGGAGTGTAGGGGGGTAGAGGAGGTGGACAAAGAGAGGATGGAAAAAGAATTGCACACAGCCGTGGTCTCAGGAAATGGACACACACACACACACACACACACACACACACAACACACACACACACACACACACACACACACAGAGAGAGAGAGAGAGAGAGAGAGAGAGAGAGAGAGAGAGAGAGAGAGAGGTTATGGACTAATAGAACTGCAATAAACACATGCCCGGGCAACGTCGGGTACTCAGCTAGTTCACTACTAAATGAAGGCGGGCTGTTTTATTCCTTTATCGTCTCTGGAGCGTAGTGCACAGTGAAATCGAACTTGCGCCGTAACTTCTTTATGCTTGAAGAATGTCAGGAAATTCTAATTTTGTTTCGTATGTACAATGCTAGTGACTGCTGATCTGCTCTAACGTGACTGCTAATCAGCTTCAGCAAACACAAAGCTTTCTTTGCCTTATCAACAGATTTTTGTGATGTAGCAACCACCTTCACCGCAGCAGCAGAATGGACGCTACGCCCTATCGCTTTGATTACTTTAACGCTAGGGAAACAAATCTCTAAACAATGGACCTTCCCCCCTCTTGATGCCAGTCCCGTGCCCAGCGGCTTCATGATGCTGCTGCATCTAACCACACATCCCCGTTCTACAATACATGGCAGAAAATGAGAATGATATTCTGTAATAGCAGATATTTTCTAACACAAGGAACATTAAGAAGACCAGGGTTTAACGTTCAGTAGACCTCGACCCATAACCAGCTCTATAATCTCATTGAAACTACTCTTCCTACAGTTCACAAACGAATGAATAGTTCACCGGGTCACCGTGGCACTTGGAAAGAAGGAAAATTAGTGGTTAACATCAAATGAAAAGCGATGCCGTTAGAGACGGAGCAAAATCTCCGATTGCACCAGGATGGGGACGGAAATCGGCCTTGTCCAGTTCAGCGGAATCAATCCGGCATTCGCTTGAATTTGTCTCAGGGAAACACGGAAAACGTAAATCTTGATTGACCGAAAGGGGATTTGAACCACGCTCCTCCCGAAGGCGAATCCAGTGTCTTAACCATTGCCTTAGACGCCTTTCCGTCTGCGAGAAACCGTAACAGATGTCCGAATTTGCACCTTGGCGATGTAGGCCTATGGTGTGACCCAGGAGAGCACGATGAAAATAATTCAAGAGATGACAGAAATGGCCATTTACACTAAGAAAGTATAGATTTATGAAGTTGAGATTTAGATCGAACTGAATGGAACACTTGTAACCTCTTCTTGGCTAGTAGCACCCACCTACCATCTTTGCCCCGAACGTGTACACTCTGAATAACTTTCCCGCCGCGAAACCCGCGGCGTTCAATTCGCAATTGACTTATTTGTTACGACTGTACAGTTTTCAATGATTGCAAGTGCACAGGAGCGAAATTTCTGCAACTGCTTTTACCCGCGTGATAACCATATCTGGTCGCAGAACAATCCACTTACTATCATGGCAACAAATTCCAAAATTCCTCTATCAATATGTGGTGCAGCATTATCTTTGTTACCTTCATGGGTCCCATTATTCTGAAGAACACAATTACTTGCCCCTTTTACGATGAATAACCAGAGAACGTTCCGTTGGGTATATGGAATGCAATTTACTTGCAGCACGATGAAGTCACTCCACATTCTATTGCACGTGCGAAGCAATATCTCAATGGCATTTTCATCATCACTGAATCCGTCCCACTTACTGGCATTATCTGGTCGCCAAGATATCTAGATATAAAACCGTCATGTTACTTTTGGGTGTTTCCATGAAGAGACGGAAAAAAACTGCTGTGTAGCCCCATGGACACGACTCCCACGTTAAAGAAACTTAGAGACCCAATAAAGCAACCAAAGAAGTATGTTCCCCTGAGAACACAAAACTACACTGAAGCTCAGAGAGAATTTTGAAAAATTTACTGTAAACGGTTTAAAATTGAACGCGAAATGCTGTAACTTTATTGAGAACTGCTGAAAATTTATTATGGACTGCTGTAAATTTCTAACATGAGTCATAACTAACAAATAATAATAACAACAATAATAACAACAATGAGCATTTACAATAGTTTATTTTGGGAGCCATTCGAAATATGATATACGTCTCAATTACCTTTTTTAACTGAAATGACCAATTCTGCGGCATAAAGCAGCCCGGAGAAGAGCAGTGACAGGCTGCCTTTACGCATCCGGCTGCATGTAAACGTTAAGCTGTGGAGCGTGTTAAGTGAATGTAGACTGCATACACTTACTAAAAATATATTTGTATATCTAAGTATTCTAGAGTCTAGAAGCAGCTGTTAATGAGAAAGAGCTTAAGTCTGCCATTGAAAAACTCTTCTTCTGAATATATGGCATTTTATTCAAGTGGGTAGGTTGTCACAGAGTTTCATAACTGAGTATTTAATTACCTTACTGTCTCAAAATTAGATTCATTAGAGGACAGTGCAGAATATTTTTCATGACTCCTGGATATACGTCGGTGAACCCCATACATACTTCTACCTAATTTATTTTGCACAATTAATACATGGAGTGATCAGTAAGTTTCGGTTCGAAGGCCGTACGATTGCCAATCAGGCAATATCACAATGGGCATCGAGGCAACCATCCCACCGACGCACCAGGTTGAAGACACCCATTTGGTAAGACACCGTGTCCTGCTGCGTGAAGAAGTCCAGAACTGCCCACTGTACATCCTCGTCCGACAGAAACTGTCAACCCTTCACGGACTGTTTAAGGAACGGAAGGCATGATAATTGCATGAGGAGAGATCAGGACTGTAGGGCGGGTGCTCGAACGTCTCCCACTTGAGGTGGTGTAACTTCTACGTTACGACATTTATAATATGGGAACGTGCGTCATCATGAAACAGCAGCACGCCTTGGCGCACCACTTCAAAAGGGATGGTTTTTGACAGATATTCTGCCCCACACATTCTTCATTCGCCAATGAATGACTACCGGTATTCGTCCTACGGCAGCCAACAGCAAGTTGGTCCTGTTTGGACGCATTTAGTAATAACGTCGCCACAGTTCATGCTGCCGCATATACCGAAACGCACGTCGGAAAGACACGAATGCCACACTGAGCCCTTGCCTTCATGTCGGTGCTTATACACCTGCATTTGAGAAATCCAGGTCAAAGGCGATGACAGAAAATCGTATTAGCGGTGCTATACATAGGCAGATTTCCTAAAAACAAAAATTTTACAATGTAACACGAGATGGTCAGAAATTAATAATGTTCGAGTTGTTAACGTTTTTGTGTTTCGATGCTATAACTTTGGTACCCGTCAGTCTACGCGTCTAGCAGAGCGAGATCGGCGGTCGAGCGGTCAAGACGATTTAACTACCAACTCAGTAGTCCCAATTCGATTCTCGGTCGTCGCTTTTTTTCATTCTATAGTTTTTCTGTGTGCCTGATAATATCCTGATAATCAGAATACTTTTCTTTGTTTTTTTTCGAAAGTAAAGTATTTTGTAATTCTAACTGATCGTCTATTCGTGAGCGTTCTCCCAATCGGTGGGGTGAAGCTTATCATAGAAACATACAGAATATAAATATTTTTGACACCGTGCTCGGCACATCAGCGCAATCTCGTCGCGCTGAAATGCTTTCGAGTACATCATTCCTGGAAAACATCTCATTCACACTGCTACAAACAGATCTATCATATATCAATCTGCATGCATACCTAGCTTATAAACACATATCTTGAAAGACAGGAGAGGACAACTGGTTATGGGCCAACGCATGAATTTTGATAGTATCCGCCCTGTCCTTGAATTCTCTGCTCTGCTATGATGTCGCATGATATTAAAGTAGCGCGATGAAAATCTTTACCTGTTGGAAAAAGTAAACGTCATACGGTCGACCTAGAAAGGTATCACTTTCACGGTGCACGTCGGCTGAGCATCAGAATCTACAGAAATCCTATAGTAGCTAGTTATATATCACAACGAAAACAACTGTCAATACGTTATTTATATCTACTCGATTATTAATCACACATAAAGTATTTTATTTCCAGTATTTTATTCACACAAAATCCAAAGAAAAATATTCTGATTATTAGAATGTTATCAGACACAGCTAAAAATTATCGAGTAAAAAAAAAACTAAGGAACAAAAATGGAACACGGACAAGTGGTTTGGTAGTTTAACGTCTTGACTGCTCGACCCCCGACCTCACTCTGCTAGGCGTGTAGAATGACGAGTACCCAAGTTTGATGTTCTTAGGATGCACGACAAGAAGTGTGACTCCACACGTATCATTAACTACCAGACAGTTTTTCTCCTTACAAACGCTTTTAGGAGGTCATGTATTTAAATCTTGTGCGAAGTTTTGGAGAACAGGAGAACCGACCTGGAAAGCCAGGAGCAGAATACGGTCTCCTAGGCCAAAGCGACAATTAAGGCGTAGTAGCGCAGCTTTTGGATAGTTTGACAATATCAATTTTCGATTTCAACAGGGCTGCTCCATTGGAACATTTGCTTACTCATTCAATGAAGGCATAACAGTTGTTTGAATGTTATAGATGGATAGACTGTCAGTGACAGAGCACCTCGTGTTCCTGCTGCTAAGAAGGCGGGTACACCGTTCGTTTATTGTGCATTTTTACGAGATTCAAACGGGAGCGACTGCAGTAATGGATAGGAACTGTGATTGCTGTGTACAGTGCGAGCTGAGTTGGCGACCCTTCGTTCACAGCTCCAGGTTGCGTTGGCTTCCGTCACACAGCTTGAGGCTGCTGCCAAGGGGCATCACTATGGGGGGGGGGGGGGTCGGATGCGGGGATGCGAGAGACGTCGAGCACGTCCCACGTGTCTCCCGTTCGGTCCACTGCTGTGGCCGCCCCGGGTACTGCCTGTACTGAGGTTGACCCCTCACCTGTGGTCGAGTGGGAAATCATTCCAAAGTCTGGCAGGCAGCGAAAGACTTTCCGACGGGCCGATCGTAGGGCCTCCCCGGTTCGTTTGACGAACAGGTTTCGGGCGTTATCTGTGGCTGACGATGTCTCTGAGCCGGATGCAGTCGCCCACCCTGCTCCAGAGGGAGCTTCTCGGCCCGCAAGGTGTGGGCATCCACTGACGGTGGGTTTGCTGGTAGTTGGGAGCTCCAACGTTAGGCGCGCAATGGGGCCCCTTAGGTACATACCTGCCAAGGAGGGGAAGGAAGCCAGTGCGCACTCAGTGTGCATACCGGGGGGAGTCATTCCGGATGTGGAAAGGCTGTTTCCGGATGCCATGAATAGTGCAGGGTGAAGCCAACTGCAGGTGGTGGCTCATGTCGGTCCCAATGACGAATGTCGCTTTGGATCGGAGGAGATTCTCTCTGGTTTTGGGCGGCTAGCGGAAATGGTAAAGACTGACAGTCTTGCTTGCGAGATTAAGGCGGAGCTCACCATCTGCAGCATCGTCGATAGAACCGACTGTAGTCCTTTGGTGCAGAGCCGAGTGCAGGGTCTGAATGAGAGGCTGGGGCGGTTCTGTGATCGTGTAGGCTGCAGACTCCTTGACTTGTGCCATCGGGTGGTGGGTTTCCGGGTTCTGCTTAATAAGTCAGACGTCCAATACAGACAGGAAGCGGCTACACGGGTAGCGGGGTTCTGCCTCGTGATGACTGGGTGTTGTGTGATGTCCTTAGGTTAGTTAGGTTTAAGTAGTTATAAGTTCTAGGGGACTGATGACCATAGATGTTGAGTCCCATAGTGCTCAGAGCCATTTTAACCATTTTTTTTTTTTTTTTTTGGTAGCGGGGGCTATGTGGAAGGGACTGGGCGACTTTTTAGGTTAGAGGGCCTCAGGGAACCACAGAAAGGGTGTCCGTCTAAAAGAGGGCAGGTAAAACACAGTGAGTTAGTTGTAGAAACGATCTGTATTGTAGTTTTACACTGTCGTAGCTGTGTTGGGAAAGAACCAGAGCTCCAAGCCGTAATAGAAAGCACTGAAGCTCAAATAGTTATAGGTACAGAAAGCTGGCTAAAGCCGGAAGTAAGTTCAGCAGAAATTTTATCTAACAGTGTTCAGAGAGGATAGGAGAAAGGATAGGAGTATTTATTGCTGTCAGAAGTAGTTTGCCTTGTAGTGAAATTGAAGTAGATAGTTCCTGCGAAATAGTATGGGTAGAGGTTATACTTGATAATCGGACTAAACTATTAATTGGGTCGTTTTACTGACCCCTGACTCAGAAGATATAGTTGCTGAACAGTTCAAAGAGAACTTGAGTCTCATTTCAAACAGGTACCTCACTCATACAATTATCGCCGGTGGTGACTTTAATTTACCCTCGATATGCTGGAAATATTATACGTTTAAAGCCGGAGGCAGACATAAAACGTCATCCGAAATTATATTGAATGATTTCTCAGAATATTATTTGGAACAATTTGTTCATGAGCCCACTCGAAGCGTAAATGGTTGCGAAAGCATACTTGACCTCTCAGCAACAAATAATCCTGGACAAATAGTGAGTATCGTGACGAATACAGGGATTAGGGGCCACAAGGCAGTAGCTCCTAGACTGAATACCGCAACTCCTACAACCATCAAAAAGTAACGCAAAGTATATCTATTTAAAATAGCTGATAAAAATGCTCTTAACGCCTTTTTAAGATACAGTCGCCACTCCTTCCTATATGATCATTTAAGCGTAGAAAAGATGTGGAATGATTTCAACGAGATAGTATCGACGGCAATTGAGAGATATTTTCCACATATATTAATAAGTGATGGTAGTGATCGCCCATGGTATACAAAACTGGTCAGATCGCTGTTGTAGAAGCAAAGAAAAAAAGCACGCAAAGTTTAAAAGAACGTAAAATCCCCAAGACTGGCAAAGTTTTGCAGAAGTTCGAAAGATAGCGCGTACTTCAATGAAAGATGCTTTCAATAATTTCCACAACGAAACTCTGTCTCGAAATCTGGCAGAAAACTCAAAGAGATTCTGGTCATACATAAAGGACACTAGTGGCAAGACGCAATCAATACATTCACTGCGCGATAACAACGGTGAAGACATTGATGACAGTGACACTAAAGTAGATTTATTAAATACAGTTTTCTGAAACTCCTTCACCAAAGACGACGAAGTAAATATTCCTGAATTCCAATCAAGAACACCTGCCAAGATGAGAAACATAGAAGCAGATATCCTAGGTGTAATGAAGCAGCTTAAATCACTTAATAAAAGCAAGGCTTCCGGTCCAGAGTGTATACCAGTCACGTTCCTCTCAGGGTATGCTGGTGCGATAGCTCCATATTTAGCAATTATATACAACTGTTCGCTCATGGAATGATCCGTACCTAAAGACTGGAAAATTGCTCAAGTCACACCAATACCAAAAAACGGAAATAGGATTGATCCGTTGAACTACAGGCCCATATCACTAACGTCGGTTTGTAGTACGGTTTTGCAACATCTACTGTGTTCGAACATTGTGGATTACCTCGAAGAAAACTGTTTACTGACACGTAGTCAGCACGGATTCAGAAAATATCGTTCTTGCGAACCACAACTAGCTCTTGATACTCATGAAGTAATGAGTGCTATGAACAGGGGATGTCAAATTGATTCCATATTTTTAGATTTCCAGAAGGCTTTCAACACCGTTCCTCACAAGCGTCTTCTAACCAAACTGCATGCCTATGGAATATCGCCTCAGTTGTGCGACTGGATTCCTGATTTCCTGTCAGAAAGGTCACAGTTCGTAGTAATAGACGGAAAGTCATCGAGTAAAACAGAAATAATATCCGGGGTTCCCCAGGGAAGTGTAATAGGCCCTCTATTGTTCCTGATCTATATTAACGACATAGGAGACAATCTGAGTAGCCGTCTTAGATTGTTTGCAGATGATGCTGTCATTTACCGTCTTGTAAAGCATCAGATGACCAAAACGAATTGCAAAATGATTTAGATATCTGTATGGTGCGAAAAGTGGTAATTGACCCTGAATTAAGGAAAGTGTGAAGTTATTCACATGAATACTAAGAGAAATCCGCTAAATTTCGATTACGCGATAAGTCACACAAATCTGAAGGCTGTAAATTCAATTAATACTTAGGGATTACAATTACAAATATCCTAAATTGGAACCATCACATATATAATGTTGTGTGTAGAGCCAACCAAAGACTGCGATTCATTGGCAGAACACTCAGAAGGTGCAACAGGTCTACTAAAGAGACTTCTTACACCAGGCTTGTCCGCCCTATTCTGGTATATTGATGTGCGGTGTGGGATCCGCAACAGATGGGACTTACGGATGACATAGGAAAAGTACACAGAAGGGCAGCTCGTTTTGTACTATCGCGAAGCAGGGGAGATAGTGGCACAGGCATGATACATGAATTGGAGTGGCAATCATTAAAACAAAGGCGTTTTTCGTTGCGGGATCTTCTGATGAAATTTCAACCACCAGTTTTCTCCTCCGATTTCGAAAACATTGTTGGCACCCACCTACATACGGAGAAATGATCATCACGATAAAACAAGAGAAATCAGGGCACGCACAGAAAAATGTAAGTGCTCTTTTTTCCCGCGCGCCGTTCGAGAGTGCAACGGCAGAGAGACAGATTGAAGGTGGTTCATTGACCCTCTGCCAGTCACTTTACTGTCAATAGCAGAGTAATCACGTAGATGTAGATGGAGATAATACAACGCATTTCCTGTTCGGCACATGCTAAGCTCCTTGGCGTCTACTTCGACAGCAGACTCACGTGGACTTCGACAGCAAACTCACGTGGACGCGAAGTGCTGAGTACGTCATTGAGAAGGTGGATAAACTGTGAATATCTTGCGTACGCTTGCCCGAGTATGCTGCGGAGCGGAACCGATGAAGCTTTTGACTCTGTATAAGGTTTTGATCCGTTCTTTATTTAGATGTGATAGCACTACAACGCAATCAACTTTGCGCAAGCTTGATGTCATACATTACAGAGTGATTCGTCTTGTCCTCGGAGCCATGAAATCAACGCCCACCAACGGCCTGCTAATGGAAGTGTCCGTCATGCCTTTGTCTATAAGACGGCAGATGATGGCTGATATTTTTCTCCTCAGTTGAACTTCCATATATGATTGTGGCTTTCTTAAGGCGATAGCTCGATTCGGAAGACTCACACAAGCACCTCATGGACGACGACTGACCAGATGTCTTTTGCAAGTTCGCAGCTACTAAAATGGCGCTCTCTCTTTCCACTCGTCCTACAGGACTCAAAACTCCCCTGCTTTCGTTTCTCGTTTAGTCTGTTCTTCACTCCAGCACCAGTGGCATACCTGCCGTCCGATTTCCGAACGGAGATCAACATCACTCGCGACCTGCAGCATTTTATCAGCATACAATGGCCGCAGTACGCTCATATCTATACGGACGGTTCTAAATCAGCGGCGGGAATTCGCCTCCTTTTGGCCTTCTAGTGGGTCCTACCTAACGTTTGTGCTGCCATCTAAATCTTATATGTACACGGCGGAGCTACTGGCCGTCAGGAAAGCTATTCGTTTTGATACTTACGGGCTCTCAAAGTGTGCTGCAGGAATTGCAACATTCCGTGTTTCATAAACCGACCAATAGGTATGTTCTTGACATCTTGGCGGCTATAAGAGACGTGCAGACCTTGTGCATTACCGTTCAGTTCCTTTGGATTAAGGGACATCATGGCATTCTTCATAATGAAACTGTTGACTGCCTTCCCACGATGAGTATTATAGGTCAGTTACGCCCAACGCCGATCCCTTACACGGATCTCAAATAGACGATACGTAGTAGTGCTTATCACGCTTGGAGCTGTGAATTGCATGTCTCTCAGCACTAAGGGCGGCCACCTGGCAGCCATACAACCAAACATCTCTTCTCGACCATGGTTCGCCTAGGCGCAGCTTCGTGGACCTCATGTGACTATCATTTTCATGAGGCTGGGTCACAGATGTTTATCTGCGCACCTATATCGATCGTAGATTATCACGTCTGGACACTGCGATAAGGATACATCATATTGGCATGTTCCAAGTACACGACTGCACAATCAGACTTGTATAATAAATTCGTTGCGAGAGGTTACCCCTCACCCTACCTGACTTCCTGATTTACTCCACCGTTTTGATAAATGTAAGTATAAATTACTCACAGACTATTTGAAAGCCACCGGCATCTAATTTACGAGTTGCGAGGTCTTCATTTCCACGTGGCATCAGCCCGGTTCGCAATCGGGTGCGTAATTTTGTGTTTCAACTTACGTACAGACCTCTATTTGTATATTACATTTTCATTATTGCTCTCTTATGTCATTATTCTACTGGCACTATTGTACATATCATTGGTTGTACTGTGTTTGTCAGTACGTATGTCTGTGCTACAATTCTCACGTTGTTATATGATGTTATTTGCAATTCCGTTCTTCAGCTATTGTACTTATTGAATGACGTACGGTGTTTGTCCTTTAATGTTTTGTCTTTTGTATAGAGCATATGTATGTTTTTCATAATTTTGCGGCATAGTACTGTTCGTCATTCTGCTTCAACGTAAATGTCATCACTACCATCGGCTTCTAGTGTTTGCCTAATTGTGTTTTTATTTTACTTTCAGAGTGTGTTTATACGTTAACTTCGTAATTTTGTGCTATTCTGCTTTTTTGCAAACACGTTTCTTTAGCGATGTATAATCGTTGTTGGCTGCATCGTCCTCGTAACCCAAAGCCAAAATGAAGAAATAAACAAAATTCTCCGCTGCAGAGTGAAAATCTCATTCTGGGAACAAAATAATTACTTGTACGACTTGTCTTAATGATCTTGTCTTACAGAATCAGCGCAGCAAATAACTTATTTCTCCCCGCACAACAAACAATAAATTACCTGTTCCGCACACAGCGTTCATTCCCTATCAGAGTGTCTTTCCGTATGAAGACATTCCTGCCATTTGCTGACGACGGTTGGAACTATGTGTAGAAGACCTACATTACTTACGGACAGAGATGGTGTCTGCTATCACGAAATAAAGTACGTCACGGATCTAGGTAGGTTTACCCTACAACCCACCAGCTACGAGCACCGTATGCTTGACACCCAGCTGCATGCACTCATAAATTTGTCGGTTCTCGGATGGCGGATGTGGCTGCATCTGTAACGCGGGACTTCATGTCATCTGGTACGCCTGTAAACAAACGTAAATGGAGAAAAGCTACATCCGTTTATGACATTAGTTTTTCAAGTAACATGAAATGGGAGGTGGTGTTCTCGGAAGTGGTGCCCGTTGTCGAGAAGACTCTGGAATAGATAACGTGTCATCTTTGGGGTTGCTGGGCGGCGTTGCGCGCCGTGCATCATCTGCAGAACGCGCCGCGGAGACGCGCCAGGCAGCTTGCAGGCATATCAGCACTGGCTCACCTACCAAACTAAACAATGATTTGGGCGCTCCGTTTGCGCATGCGCACGCTGCGGCTTCCACTCCCCGTGCTCTTCGCCCCCACTGACAGCTTACAACGCGCAGCGCGATCACAGGACGTTTTATCGACGCTCACCTCTGTTTCTACATTCTCTCCCTCTCCATCTGTGCACTAAGTTCATGTTCAAGCCATTTTCTTGTTGCAAGTGTTACTGTTCCGTGAAACCATTTCGATAAATATCGTTACAACCTGGAGCAATCGATAGCAGTCAGACTCCAGAGATCATAAACGACCACAAACTGTGAAAACATTGAGAGGTAAAATATTATTTCCACATTAAATGTAACATGTCTACACCGACCACCCTATGACAATGACGTTGTGAGGAGATTCTGTTTGAAAATGGAAATCGAAAATGCCAATACGAAAGCGAGCAGACGAGTTGTACGTCTCACTACTGACATCACAGTGGTACGCACGGACAGATATAAACCGCAAATCATGGTTACCAGCAGGTGATGTTCTCAAAGTAATGCACATCTTATCGTAGCACAAAAGAGAGAAATTTGTATTTCTAGTGTGAGAAAATTGACATTTCTTTGAGGAATTGGAAATTAATCATCCCTCCCACCCATCTACAATGCGACAATATGGATTGTCATGTCTGCCACTATTAATCTGATGGATCCTCTTTTAAGACCCCGAGATTTATGCCCCTTCGGCGGTGAATTACGCTATCTCACGAAGCTACCTAATTAGTTTGTACCCCAAATGCAATTTTTCGGATTTATTCACAGAATTATGTTCCAACAAGAAAGGGTGTCGACGCAGTTAGCAATTTGTGAATGGGAATATTTTAACGATGTGTACAGAGAGAGATGGACTGTGCTCGACAGACGCGAACAGCAAGATGGCGTAATGTTCTTGACTATAAACAAAGTGCGAAAGTTTTGTTTTTCTGTGTATAGAATCAGCTACATGCCGTCCAACGAACTTTCAGATGACATGATGTACGCCGAGGAAAAACGGCAACAGAAAAAAAGCACAGAAAATGTCACAAACAGCGACAATAATCCTTAAAAATGCCATAACATACAATAAATAAAATTAAAAAAACACTGCTGATGGTGATATTTGTCGCCGAAACTAGTTTGGGAAATAAATAAGAAAAAAATAACAAGGTGTTTTGAATCAAGGCGGACTCAATTCTGATATTGTTCCTTTGCTATGCAAACACGGACGAAATGGAAGAGTACCAAAATAAAGTTACTGAAATGTGTTGCGAACTTGATAGTTACAATTGTAGTTTACAAGTTTTAATTATGAAATGAAATGCATGTACGCACGTCTACATATCGACTGGAAATTTTAACAAAGTGTGCACTATTTCAGGTCACATAAAATTATAAACTGTAACTCGCAATCTTAGCAGATTTGGTAACTGATTAAATGTTTTTTATTGATCATCAAAACGCAATTAGCAATTTAATGGAATACTTTGTTATATTACATGACACAGAGATACACACGAACTTCACTTCGGTTAACAGTGGTTCTTGTAATATCATTAATATTTATACATGTTAGTTAAGTACTGGGTGAAATGCGAGAGATAACTGTACGCTAGGAATACTTTAGCTCACAGTATTAGCGTCATCCAGTGGTTGATGAACAGAGATTTTCTGAAACACTGATTCGATTTTACGATCAAAATAATAATATAAAAAATTCTGTTTGGAAAGATATTATTTTCTGGATGTGAAAGCAAAATTTAATAGACTAATTACTTCTACACCTGTGGTAGAAATGGTTGGAAGGTGTTCTAACCAGACCTAGGCTTCTCCCATTCTGCAGTGAAGTATGAAAGTAGAAAAAGGTCTACACATTATCGCACAAATTCAACTAAATCAGAATTTACGACGTTTCTTAAATTCGCAACAGAGTTACACCATCGAGCATCAGGAACACAGTGCAATATAATCTGAATATTTCCTAAATGCCAGTAACCATTTTGGAGCCCAGAAAGAGACATTCGCCGGCGCAATAGTGTAATTTCATTGAAATTAGTCTGCTACTTAAGTCTGTTAGGTCGAAGAAGCGTGTACCGAAGACTACTCCGCCAGTCACACAGAAAAACTGAGATGTATCGCCAGCTGCACACTCACACTTTAACCATCGTTCGTAGAATTCCCGTTCTGCCATTTAGCAGTTGAGTGAGGGGTTAATCAGATGATAGTTTCATTCCTAAGGAAGCAACAAAGACTCACTTTTAAATTTCTGTCGAAATTGTGGTCATCAGGGACTGAAAAAATGCTCCGAGTTGATACTGATGAGGAAGGTAATATGCCGTGTCCATTTCAAAGAAACTATTCAAGTTACTTAGACGCCACAGATAATTAAATCTGGACAATCAGACGAGATTCTGCGCATCACGTCTCCCGAGAGCACAGACAGTGTCTGAACCAGTATGTCGCCTATTACGAAGCCGGCTGATTCTGTTAAGAAAGAAAGTACGTTCCATCACTCGGTTTCTGTTTATGGTAGACAGACAATGTCGTAAGATTTTTCAATACCCCACGCAACGGAACGCGACTATGGCTCAGCATAGAGACTAACATGTAAACCTTTAGAAAATAAAATCTTCTGCAGTACTGGTAAACCCTCCCCTACAACGGCATAGTAATGCAGCTGCCAACAAAGCCATCTGCTAACTGAAGGCCTCTTCTAGCCTTTTCCGCGCTTTATTGTCTTCAGCTAATCACATCCACGCCGCTCCTGCAAGTTTTATAATTCCCCTTCATCTTTCACGCCTTTCACTCCTGTGTTTTTCGTAATCCATTTGTTTCTCTTTGTTACTAATTCCCAGCATGCATCTCACCACTGTTTACTGAGCAAAGCTCAGATTTTGAATCGCGTTCTTATTAGAAGTCCATGTCTCAGAGACCTCAACTCAGAACTGATAATGCACAATTATTGTAAACTTTCGTGTTCAGACAAATCGGAATCTTAGTTTTCAAAACCCCATTTCGTTTACCAGGACCCTTCCAAGGCATTTTTACTCGATATATTGCTTGGGTATAATTTAAGGCTTTATTGTAACCGACTGTCAAGCTTGCTTTGAAACACGCTCTATTCAGTTTTACCATCAGCAGCTGGCGAGGCGAACAGTGCAATGCCATATGCAAAACGAAGGTGATCCAGAGATATTTCTCTTCCGTTTTCTCCGTTCAAGACTGTGGAAACTTACGAGACTCCCCTTTCCATTCTGAATTTGTCATTAGACGGATGAAGGTATAGCACTGACGTGTGTGTGTGTGTGTGTGTGTGTGTGTGTGTGTGTGTGTGTGTGTGTGTGTGTGTGTACTAACACAGGTTGAACCAGCCTCTTGTTTCTCAAGAGCTGTCAGTAAACTTTTTTTTTCTCTTTTTAACCCCAGACACACTCACTGTTCGGTCATGTCTTGCAAATAATTCACTGTGCCAGACTCCATTTAAAGCCTGCTTCTGCTTTTACCTGATTAAAATCCGGCATTTTTATCTATATGGTTGGAGATAACTTTAGTGAATACCTTGCAACATTACGGAAAGGCGGCTGATACGTTTAGAGCTGCGTCCCCCTTACTTGAACAATAATTGTTACAGCACTGACCCAGTTTTTGGAAGCTGTCTTCTTTCGCGTAACTTTTACTCCAGTTTACACCATTTCTACTGAAACACCATTATCTCCACAGCTCCTTCCCAAACTTCATTTTCTAATGACTTTACATACACATCTGGCTTTAATTCCAGAATTTCATTAAACTGACTTCTGAGTCTTGTACAACTTTATCTATGTTGTTACTGTGTCATTTGCCACCTAATCGATTAAATACGATACCTCCCTAACGAATTTGTTTTCGTTTTCTTTGTTATTTCATCAGTTTCCATTTTTCTCTCGTCCAGTTTTCTTTGTATCTTCTCACATCATCTGTAAGACATTCACAAATAGTTGCCGGTCGGGGTGGCCGAGCGGTTCTAGGCGTTACAGTATGGAACCGCGAATCCTGCCTCGGGCATGGATGTGTGTGATGTCCTTAGGTTAGTTAGGTTTAAGTAGTTCGAAGTTCTAGGGGACTGATGACCTCAGATTTTAAGTCCCATAGTGCTCAGAGCCAGCCCACAAATAGTTTCGTTTAATTCAGGATATTCCAACACGACCATATCACCGTTTCTTCTCTTTAATAGCCACTTCGTCTCATTAAGTTTCTTTTTGCTTTCTTCGTATCTGCGCCATTTTCAGTTCTTCTCTCGAGTATCTTTGTTATGGGACTGTTCCTTTTGTCTATGTCTGTATAACCTACATTTTTAAGATGCTGAACTGGTGTAAGCTTCTTTCTAGCTTTACTCTGAATCCCAAGACTCTGTGATCACTTGTAATTTGAAACCTGTTGAGAACAGCCTTACTCAAAGCAATTTATTTATTGATGATGTTGATTACATAAAATGTCGACGACGAAACGTGTATAGTTACACAGAGCCATACAGTAAGTTTCGGCTCTGTTTCCAGGAAAGATTTAACGCTGATGAAGCAGTTCAGTTGCACACATACATTGATTAGTTAGAGAAACTAGTTTGACTTCACTATGCTCTAGGAAGAGCAATGTATGGTGGTAATGCTATAGTTTACATTTCACTCCTAGTTACGCATAAAACCATGCTCTAGTCTACGCTCACTTAGCGGACTTCATGGACAGTCCATTCACTTTGCAGTTCAGTATCAAAAATACTGTTCTAATTGCACTCTATTGTAGGCGTGCGTTCGTTCACGGCGGTAGGGCTAGGGTCTTTCGGAGGAGGGGAGCCAGACTGAAAACTGCCATAACGTATGTCGAGAAACATCGGGAAGATCACAATCTGCCAGAGTTCACTAACAAGATGGAGATACATTATTTCCTCCTTTTATCGCTGATGTCTGAAATAAACATTAAGCGAAAATTCCAGAAATTTGTACTTAACCTGAACCGTTTCATTTAATGATTCTACCTTAGTTTCTCCCTTTTTACTATCCTTGCCCTGCTTTTATAATTACAATTTATTTATTGATGATGTTGATTACATAAAATGTCGACGACGAAACGTGTATAGTTACACAGAGCCATACAGTAAGTTTCGGCTCTGTTTCCAGGAAAGATTTAACGCTGATGAAGCAGTTCAGTTGCACACATACATTGATTAGTTAGAGAAACTAGTTTGACTTCACTATGCTCTAGGAAGAGCAATGTATGGTGGTAATGCTATAGTTTACATTTCACTCCTAGTTACGCATAAAACCATGCTCTAGTCTACGCTCACTTAGCGGACTTCATGGACAGTCCATTCACTTTGCAGTTCAGTATCAAAAATACTGTTCTAATTGCACTCTATTGTAGGCGTGCGTTCGTTCACGGCGGTAGGGCTAGGGTCTTTCGGAGGAGGGGAGCCAGACTGAAAACTGCCATAACGTATGTCGAGAAACATCGGGAAGATCACAATCTGCCAGAGTTCACTAACAAGATGGAGATACATTATTTCCTCCTTTTATCGCTGATGTCTGAAATAAACATTAAGCGAAAATTCCAGAAATTTGTACTTAACCTGAACCGTTTCATTTAATGATTCTACCTTAGTTTCTCCCTTTTTACTATCCTTGCCCTGCTTTTATAATTACAATAAAAAAAATAATCACACTTGGAATTGAACAACTGGCACTAAAATAATTTTCCGGTGTCCAAATCTGGGCAGCTTTAAAAAAGAAGAAGAAGAAGAAGAAGAAGAAGAAGAAGAAGACACACAGATCAGCTCTAGAGTAGGCCTATTTCAAGAGTTCTTGCACACTACTTCGATCTGGGTGGCACGAAATAGTGTTGTGAAATAACAAAATCAGACAAATTTCTTGTACTATATATATATATTATTGCACTGTACAGCCTTACTCATATGTCAGAGCAATTGCTAGAACAGGATTTTAGCAGAGGCAGTGTCCAATAGCGCGGACAAAAAAATATGTGCCACACTGGACAACTCCGATGCAAGTATCAGTATTGAGACTATTCAGTATAGACGGTTTTTCGCTCTGCAACTAAACTTTGTGTGTTAATGAACGGGGGATCCATTGCTGCGTGTTCAGTGTTAGGTTCTACATTTCACAATAATCGTATTTTCAAATAAATGTGTGGTTTTCATGAATATAATATGGATAATTTCAGTCAACAACTTCTAGAGAAAAATCAAAGTTCGGTAACGCTATGCAACACACCTGAATCTAACAAGTGATAACGCTTGAGAAGAAGAGTAGCATACTGTCACCAAATATTCCATTAATGACAGTGGAAACCAGCACTTCCGTCGGTCGAAAAATGCCACATCGTAGTTTCATGTTTGGCCGCTCGGATCTGTAGCGCTGCGCACTGTACGTCACTGCGGCGATCGCTGATAGATGGCAGGCCCGTCCACTGGGCGAGATGCTTGGCGCGCTCCGAATTCATGAATGAACCAGCAGTGGGACAGCTCATCTCGCGTACGCTATCGCAAGGTAACAGATGCTCCAGGGGAATACCGGCTGCAATAGCATAAAGAGCTCAGCTGCTGTCAGCAAGACGCAACGAAGAATTTACTTATGCGGCACGCAGGGCAGTAATAAATCTTATTCTCCCTCCGTTACGACGTGGTAAACTTACTACTTGTTTATCGATTTTTAGCTTAGTTCAGGGGCCAACGCGTTCCTCTGTGGTACAGGCCTCCAGAAAATTAGGCTGCCGTCGATCACTGCTACCGTGGCTAAACTCCGGAGTGCATTTCGTTGTCGAATGAAATCTGAATGTGACTCGCGGCAACAGCGTACTCCGGGGGTAAATCCGTTAATGGATGTCGATCGCTCATCCGCAAAACGTTACTGAAAGCCAGGCAGGCTTTTCGTCCCTAAATATAGCAATGATCACTTCCCTGAGCATTTGAGACATTTCTAGTTTTAATATACACTTTCGAATAGTAACGAATATTAATTAAAAATGACCATTATAGCTGTCATATAAACTAGGTATAATAAGGAACTGGTTTGACGTTTTGCGGTTTCAATTACCACAGACGTAATTTCTAAGTGGAATATGCCCCTTATTTATTTTTGTTATAGAGTGCACTGTTGTAGCGGAAAGTAAGTATACACAGCTCTTCCTCTTACGTGTATTTGCATTTGTGTGTTACAGCTACAGCTTCCTCAGTTACATAATAAGTATCACACTTATGAATAAGTAAGGATTAATGAAAATTTATGGAAGATCGGAGTTCAAATCATTCCTACTTATTGCGAGCAGTTAGCTTAACGAGTAAGTGACCGGACACGCTATTTCCTGCTATTGGCTATGGTTCAAATGGCTCTGAGCACTATGGGACTTAACTGCTGTGGTCATCAGTCCCCTAGAACTTAGAACTACTTAAACCTAACTAACCTAAGGAAATCACACACACCCATGCCCGAGACAGGATTCGAACCTACGACCGTAGCAGTCGCGCGGTTCCGGACTGAGCGCCTAGAACCGCTAGACCACCGCGGCCGGCTTTCCTGCTATTATTTACGATCACAACAACTACAGATTCTTCCACGGCATGTGTAGGAACAGCACCACTCGGGGAACTAATTTCACAGAGGACCATGGCTTATCCCATACGATACATAACAAATGAATTAAATTAACTGTAACAACAAATTCATTACAATATGGAATCAGCATTTGTGAACGGCTTTCACATAGGATTTATTCGTTTCACTGAATCTTCAGAGAGTTCATCCGCATTGGATCCATCCACTTCACGTCGGTGAATTTAATTCGGTCGGTAACATAGCTACGGTAACATCGAAGGTCTGCTGCCTATTCCTCTAAGATTGTTTCAGAGAGGGAATAAGTTTTATAAAACCATTCTATAAAAAACCAATAGTCCAATGTGGACTATGCAGCTGAAATCTATGAACAGCACAAATACTACAAGTGACTGCCGTGTCCTAGTTTTGGATGCATTCCCGTGAAGTCACACTCTTAGTGGCAGCAGAGTTAAGCCGCTGGAGACATGTACTCCCGTTGTTCCCGGCCGCTTGAGACACGTTATTTACCAATTTTGTAGAACACAGTGAATGTGAACGACTAGTGTTTGTTAGAGGTAGGCTGCACAAAGGAAACTCCCATAATACATCTCTTGTTTTCCTAACATTTTGTTTCACGCGCTTGACTAAGTGTTCACTTACGTGAATTTGATGAAAACCAGAATACATAAGGTCTGTAAATGACTAGTAAAGCTCTGTATTTCCCCTGTCAGGTAGGTACTCCGAAAGAGCCAACTCTTTTAGAAGTGTTTGTAATTTGATTTAGTAAGTGGACTGCAGGTGTTACTGTTGTATGCCAGAGACCCGCCAGTACACAGGCGTAACCACTCGCCTGGTGCATCTCAGTGAATAGCAGCAGCTTACAAATACGGACCTTTTTCTACGCTCGCGCCACGTCTACCTTCGCATCGCACTCGACCACCGATAGTGTCGACAACCGCCAAAGGGAACGCTGTCAACCGTGGGCTACATTGCTTCCGTCTCGTATTGGCAGGGATGGAAATTCTTCGGCCGACAGGCACAAAACACTGCGCGCTGCGGACATACTGGCAATTCCAAACCAGCAGTTAGACACTTCAGCTCAGAACCTGCAGCTAGGTCAATACTGTTCTGTGCGAGACTACATTACGAGTTAGCAACCGCTATTTGCGGATTAATAGTCCAAACCGGAGTTTTGCGGTCACTATCATCAGTTATAATGACGATATCATAGACTGCCTAGAGACAAGAAAATTACTTAGACTTCATTGTATTAGATTTAAGACATCAAAGTGCTGCCTATCAAACTGTACCAAAACGTAGATACCACTCTGTAACACGCTCTTAAAAATATGTGTTAATTCGTGAAGTATTGCTACGTTTCTGTTATAATGTGCTCTGTCAAACAATTTAATTAACAAGTGTTTGATCAGTCACCTTTACGGAACTATAACTGGGAAAACTTTTCTGTTACCGTGGATATTGGTCCTGAGTTAATAGTTACTATATTCACAATTTACCAACATCATCGTAACGCAATACAGAAGAAAACAATTTCCAAATACGTTTTGTGACTTATCCGTTACATACTGACATTTTAGTTTGTCTTCCCCTTAAACTACACTAGTTCGTAAGTGTTCAGACCTGGCAGTAGGTCTATGATTGCAGTGGCGCTATAACGTCACATCTCAGATTTCCAGCGAGGAAACTTTCGGTGCCCCCCTCCCCACGCTCAGTTGGAGTACATTCGGTAACAGTCGCAGGCATAGTACGAATATCTACACTTACGGTTTACAGTGTTGTCAGAACACAAAACGAAGGCAATGGCGTAAGGAAAAATAAACTTACTCTTAGAGAAATGCACCATTAAGGATGTTTGTTACCTCTTATTAAGATAACCGCCACGCAAAAAATGCAAAACTAAAATACACTGTGCGACGGGAATTGCACTAAAAAAAATTAAATACAAACGAGAAACAAGCGCTAAGACCGAACCTCTGTTTAACTAGGTACCATAATTGGATAGCGACCAATATAAGCAAATAATATGCTAGACACGTACTATCCATAGCAAAGGATGTTTTCACTGGAGCAGCGCACTTTCAACTCCGAAGCACGGTGGAGGTTCTGTAACAGTTAGTGTCATAGTGCTCTGCTCAGCGAATTCCTGTGATTACTCTGGAAGCCAAGGGAACTGTTAAGGGGTACGACGACATTTTAAGTAACTTTTTTGATATATAGCACAGGTACAGTTCTCATCAAAGTAGCGATATTTCCAACACGATTACAATGTCTAACATTGATTTGACTGGCACGAGGACGAAATAATACGTTTTCCACTTGCTCTACACAATATTTGCGGAGCACTGTGCTCTAAACTAGAAAAACAATTAAGGACCTGAACGCGTCTCCAGCATCTTTGACAACTATACAATAGTACTTTTTTTAAAGCCAAGAAATGTAATACAATCCCGTCGACCTTCAATGAAATTTATAATCTACTACTCCAGGAGTATTCAAAGCGTTTTTCGATATCAAACTTGGCCCTAAATAGTATTAAAACGATGCTAATTTTATTTTATACATCCCCTGTATGATTATCGTAAACGCCATACAAGCTTTGCTCAACTTTCTTGATCTAATATGGACAGTTCTGTACAGCTCTTACCCGAATTTACTGTACATAAGAACACGAGCCCTGCCCATCAACACTTAGTAACTTCTTGATATTCCCGATATGCGGTCGATTAATTGGGGGAAGACAATGGGAAGTCACGTCGCAAAAGGTTTCTGACAAAGACAATGATGCAGAAATTACTTTGTCGACAATGAACCGACGCTGGGAAATCGAGTGCGGTCTACTGTTAAAAAGCTGAAGCTTTAATTTAATCCCCGAAACGAGGAAAGGTAAATCTTCCGCAAAGCTGACCCGGAAACAGGTGACGGTAACTGTGCTGTGTTGTGAGAACGGTGTAATATGCACGGGGTGGGGGAGGGAGGGAGGGGGCGCTTCTAGCGAAGCAAGTTGTTAGGAACTTACGTCCTTGAATACCCGAGACAGGCATTAAGGTTGAGCTAGATATGTGCAACAGTGTTTGCATTAAGCCATTAAAGTTTTCATCAAATGGTAAAATCTATGATTAAACAATAACTAAGTACGTTTAATTTTACTTATTCATATTTGAAGGAAAATTACGTACTCTAGCAAGGTATAGCTGAGAATTTTTCCACACTTCGATGATTCTTAGAGGTAATTATAACTGTAATTTTACAGAAATACTTTGATGTTTTAAGCAGTTTGTTAAGCACAATTACATTCGAAAAAAAGAATGACGATTAGCTTTTGACGACCAGGTCACGAGAGACGGAGCACAAGATCGGATTAACCAAGGAAATCGGTTGCTTCCTGTTATAAGGAACAATCCCAGTATACATCTTGACTGATTTGGGACAGGATGACTGTAGAGGAGTCTGAATCACGCTCCTCCCGAACGTGGGCACTGCGCCATGTCCTTACGTACGTGTACGGAAGACAAATCAAAACAGCACTGCTGACTGTACAAAAAAAAAAAAAAAAAAAAAAAAAAAAAAAAAAAAAAAAAAAAAAAAAAAAAAAAAAATTGGTTCAAATGGCTCTGAGCACTATGGGACTTAACTGCTGATGTCATCAGTCCCCTAGAACCTAGAACTACTTAAACCTAACTAACCTAAGGACAACACACACATCCATGCCCGAGACAGGATTCGAACCTGCGACCGTAGCGGTCGCGCGGCTCCAGACTGTAGCGCCTAGAACCTCCGGTGCTGACTGTACAACAGCCACTCGTGGGTGCGTTTTGTTTAATGGTTACATCGCAATCTTCCTGTTGCACAACAGACTACACACTATTATCTAAAGTTAGTGTTTAACGTTCTGAGAAAATAAGTTATAATTTTTCTTCAGCTCGTGAAATGTTGTCATGCATATTAACACAATGTGACAATGTTGTTCGACAGTTTTAGTAAAACTTACGAAAGGTCGCTTTGATATTCGAATGTGAAAAAAGAAAATCAGTTTATAATAATAACAAATCCATAAACTATGTAATATGGTTCTTGGATGGCGTATGCAATACTTCCGAAAAGACGTCATACTTTTCGACTTAAGAGTCGTGGTTGGCTTCCGATGCCAGATCTTCAACTAACTGAAAAACGAAAACGTTTCGTGAAGTAAGCAGTAGGTTTCCGGGAATTCATTTTATACGGAACAACAGGCACAGCATATTTCAAGGACTGTTAGTCTCTGGCACAATTACCACTTGCACATATTGGCGAATACTCAACACACTACAAACCGATACCTACCCTATACAGCTTGTTAATTGTATATGCTATCAAGCAGCTTCCGCTTCGTCATAGTAAGTACGTTCTCTTGACACAGCAAGAGCCCAGGAGAACCTATGAATCGCCACATTCATTCCCTCGTTGCAGTAGCTGCAATCAAGTACAAACTGCTGTCCCCGCTTGATTCGCAGTCGTCTCCCTACACCACATTACAGTAATTAATTTTTATGTGAAAGGTACACATGACTCGTCAATAATTGCAGCAAAAAATATTAGTGTTGTGAAAAATGGAACAGACTGCTCAGTGCAGACACAATGATTTGAAGTATATTTTCTAATTACCTAGTTGATCGCTGCTGGTGCAACTGCCCTATTAGGAAAGTTGCTTCACCGACCAGAATATGAATCCTTTACTCAAAAAATAAAGAAGTGCACCGAATTCTCTGAGTAGAAAATGGAAACCACGCATATATATGAAAAACTAGCTAGTCTCACCAAGCGACAATTACCTCCCAAACTGAATGAAAATAGGCGAAAGAAGCGCACGTTTTTCACCTCTTTCCACAACACCTCCGACAAACACAACATTCAAGTCCCACTTAGCCACAACAGCCGAGAAAATCTCATCGTCGATATCGCGCAGATTTCAGCCGACGCCCTTCATTTATGTAAAGAAATTATAGACAATGAGATCGTAAAATCACGCCATCCGCACAACCAAAGGGAAGAAGACCTCTCGCGTAATGTAAAGAGTAAATTAAATACTGTAACCATAAACAGAGCAACATACACTGAGAAAACTTTTAGACTTCTTCCAAGTCATCAATATAATAGAAATTCTTAAGGGCCCAACTTCCAGACTCCAAAAATAGATTAAATATATTTCAAGTAACACACACTTCCTACTAACCGTGTAAGAAGACGATATCAGTTAGTTAAAATAATTGTTCAACTGCTTTCACGAAAATTTAAAGATCACTTTAGAGCAGCAAGTAGACGAAAAGCATAAACATCTTAGACCTAATCGTTACAATAATGAATAATACACACCAGTTTGAAATTTGTGAGACCCGCCACACCACACACTACCATCGACAACACTTCTTCTCAGCTCCTAATACGCCATCTATGCTTACCTCTTATTAGCTTCAAATACGCTACCTTTGCTTACTTCAGTGTACACAAAGTGTGTGTCTTGACGTCTGTGATGTAAGTATGGCAATAACAGCAGCTTGCTACCAGTGGATACACGGTTCATCTTTACAATCAAAGACATCAAAACTTTTAGCCCTGTACGAAAATAGCGTTTTGTTTTTGTCTACTGCAACCATACAGTGTCACAGGTTACCCAAAAGTCAAGTCATATATAGCACTTGATGATGGTGTTTAATCTTCCGAAACGCGCAGTGAAAACAACCAATTGTGATTGGTTACAGTAAAATCTAACTTCAGTTGAGGTACATAACAGTTACGGTAAAGTCTAACTTAAAATGTTCACGTAAGAGATACATGAAAAGTCGGCACCATTTATTTCGTTTTTAATTGTAATACATGGTGGCAAATGCCATAAATATGGGCACCCTTACGACTGAAAGCATAAACCCCATCCCAACACGACACACACGTCTCACCACCTAAGAACCCACACGCGACAGAAACATCCATACAGCCACTTCTCCTCCGACACCAGTCTTTCAAACCGTTATTTGAAAACAAGCTGATTACCTTACAGTAACGTCAGTGACGCGAGATGGCCACATACAAAATACACTTATCATAGTATCAAATTTCATTGCGTCTCGGAAAATACGTTACAGTAATTCTGTCTTCTGACAACGAAAATAGTTTGCGATATTGAAGATACGGAAGTCTCCCAGACATTAACAAATTGCAGAACAGCGTTATTTACGAACCGTATAGGTGGATAACTTAAGAGTGTAAAAATATAATGGCATTGCCGCCGGATGGACGCTGTAATGCAGCAGTAAACTCCACCCGTGTGATAACGCCACAAACAACAGACGTACAGCAGATACCCGCACAGCGCATTACGTAATGCTTTACACTGCCCAACGGGCATTCAGAAGAGCTGAAAATTTTAAGGATCTTCAAAACCACTTAAGGTAACTGCCTCCTGCGACGAAAATCTTTGACCAGGAAACATAAATACTGTAAAACATTCACTGACTGCGTCTTTAATACTGTTCTGCGATAAATAAGGCAAGTATCCTATAGAAAATGTTGTGCTCAAAAAACCGCCTGGAATCATGAATTTCCCGAACTATCCTGGAGAGAGAATAACTGAAAAAATCCCTAGACGAATTTCTTTAGAAACATATGTACAGTGTGAACATGTGCGCTGTCTATCTATCTTCAGGTGGTCTTGTTTGCCTACAGTTTTGGCAGTTCTCTCTGTATCTATGCCTCGAGATGACTGGGTGTTTGTGTTGTCATCATTTCATCATCATTCATGCAAATGGCAAGACTGGACTGAGAAAATGTTGGAAATTTGTACGGGCGCTGATTACCGCGCAGGTGAGCGCCCCACAATCCAATCACCACCACCATCATCATCTCTGTGTCTAGAGCTACAAAACGCTGAATATCGCTTTCGAGACAGTATTGAACACAAGCTGCGACCTTCAACAGTACCTTCCCGTAAAATTCTCACAACCACAATGGCAAAGTAAGGAAAGAAGATTTCATATTAGCGCCCAGTTAACGACCATTTCTTCAGATACGGGAGAAAAGTTTAAATTGGAAGAGGACGAAGGCAGCAATCACGTCTACCTATGCTGTAAATTATTTTGGAAATCAAGAAAAAACCACCAATCGCGATGGCCGGACGGGGCTTTGACAATCATTCCACCCGCAAAGGAATTTCTTTCGGATCGCCAATGTGTAAGAAAGGTGGTCCTATAAAAGCACTGCAGTATTAAGATACCTGTTCACAGCGTATACTCCGACATAAATGGCAAAAAATGGCTCTGAGCACTATGGGACTTAACTTCTAAGGCCATGAGTCCCCTACAACATAGAACTAATTAAACCTAACTAACCTAAGGACATCACACACATCCATTCCCGAGGCAGGATTCCAACCTGCGACCATAGCGGTCGCGCGGTTCCAGACTGTAGCGCCTAGAACCGCTCGGCCACCTCGGCCGGCCCGAAATAAATAAGATGATGGTGGTGATGGAAGCAACTACAGGAAATACAAGACTTCAATCAGAGAGTGCTTAAATGAAATCACTCATGTCTACAATGTAACAGTCACGGAAGCTGCCCATTTACCGATAACATACTTTCCTCGAGGTTAGACGTAACTGTGTATAGGCTAATGACATCGTTATCGCGGAGGATGTTTTTGTTTTTGATTATTATTACTCGTAACGGTTGTCCTTTCTTCGAGGACAGTGTTGTTACACATTACAAGGCGTAGTCAAATGAAAACAAGACAGATAGAAAGAATTAAGTAGACTGTTTATTATTTGAAAAGTAATCTCCATAACCGGTAACACATTTATCCCACTGTGAGAGAGGACGGTCACTGCCTTCATGGAAAAGGTGTGCGGTTGACTACGGACCCAAGATTGTACACAGCCGGGCATATATTCGTCGACGGCCAAGAGTATCATCGGGGCTCCAAAACCACGAAATCGAATGGGGAGAAGTAGGGACTGTATGGAGGGTGCGTAAGAACTTCCCAGCGAAACTTCTGCAGAATGCTCGAAGCCAAGCAATCTTGGGCAACATACGGGCCCGCCAATACTTTTCAAGCATTGAAGCGCGCCATCAAGACGAAGTGCCCAGGAATGTTGACGGCATCTTGTGCTGCAGGATAACGCCCGCACAAATGTTGCCAAGGTTACTCGACTATGCTGCAAAAGTTACACCGGGAGGCCGTTACACGTCCTCCATAAAGTCCTGATCCTTCCCAGTGCGATTTTCATATTTTTGGAGCCCTGAAAAAAGACATTCGTGGTCATCAATTTGATTCAGACGACGAGGTGCATCCCTGGGTACAATTTAAAAAAAATGGTTCAAATGGCTCTGAGCACTATGGGACTTAACATCTGAGGTCATCATCCCCTAGAACTTCTTAACCCTACGATGCATGGTGACGAAAACACACATGAATGCATATGCAGGGCCTACAAGGCCCTGCCCTAATTTAAAATTTTCCTCTTTTCATATAATCATTCTTTGGAATGAAATTTATTTCTGTCGAATTTATTGTCATATTGAAAGATTCCTAAGATACAGTATCAGGATCTGGTGGGCCTGATTAACATTTTATTAATTTTTAAAAAAACTCTAAGAGTGAATTTTTATTAGTTACATCCATTTACATACAACATATACAAATAATTTTATTAATTCACTTATAAGTTGCAGTTTACATTTAATAACATTTATTACAACTAATTTCTTCAATTAAAACATACTCATTATTCACAATATTATGTATACAGACAATATTTTGACAAAAAGTTATTATTCATTGTTCACATAAAATTGCATTTTTCTTAGTTTTCAACATGTGACAAACAAGAAGCACAAAGAACGCCACTATGTGCCTTACAAATGTTGGTTTTACACTTAATGTATGTCATAGCACTTTTGCTGTGTTTATTATATGGACAATAATTGCATCTTCTTCGTTTGCCTCAAACAGGTAGTTGGTTCGGCAATATGACACCTTTCTGAACACCACATCTTTGCATGGCATTAATGATTTTCTTTGGAAGGTTAGGGAGCTGAATACGAAGTTCCATTAGTGGTATTACCATTTCCTCTGCTAAATATCTTACGAACAAACGCCTTTTATCACTTCTTCCACTATGGTATGTCAGATGTTGGGCGGAAAGTAAAATTTCACTGTTCATTGCTGCGACGTCCATCATATTCATCCATAATGTAAATGGCCATCTTCTTGTTTGTCTCTTGCAAGTGTAATAACGAATTTTCTGGTCCATTTGATCGACTCCACCCTTCGTAGGGTTATAGAACTTTATTATATCTGGTTTCTTTTTTGCATGAGTTTCATCAATGTTTCTGTCGTGATGCATTGTGCTAATGAGAACTACAGACTTTTTCTTTTTGGGAACATAACTCACAATTGAATGTCACCTTTAAATGCAAACAAAGAGGAATGAATCACTCTTGAGGCAGATGGTTTCATCTCATTAGGAATTTCTGGTTTACTTTATTTGATTGTTCCCACCACTGTAATTTGCTTCTGAAGCATATCTTCTGCCAGCTGCACACTAGTAAAGAAGTTGTCAACAGTAATATTTTTTTTATGATCCTTCAATGTTTTTAGCAAGATCTTTCACCACATTCAACCCAAGATTTTTCTGAATAGGTTACGGGGCTTCCTTCCAGAGTAAACAATTCCGTCTAAAGCATATGCAGATGTAGCATCACATAACCAAAATATTTTTATGCCATACTTGGCTGGTTTAGAGGGCATATACTGGGTGAAGCTGCATCTTCCACGGAATGGGACCAGCTGTTCGTCAGCTGTGAGCGTATCATTGGGAATCGTTCTATTTCTGCACTTGTCAAGAAATAGTTCCCATACATAGCGAACAGCTGCAAGGTTGTCGTCTGCAGATCGAGCTTCACGGATACGCCTGTCGTCAAATCTAATCATTCTCCTTATATCCTCTAATCTGTTTACTGACATGGTGGCCTTATATGTAGTATTTGCCTTTTCATCCAAGAATAATTCTCTAATAGGGACATCCCATCTCTTCTCAACACCAGAAAGCAGTAAAAGACCAAGAAAACCCTCCATTTCAGCAAGCGAAACGTTTTTCCACGTTTTACCACATAAAGCAGCCACTCTTCTGCCTTCAATATTTGTGCAGTTGATGATTTCCTCTAATATTTCCTTGGAGATGAAACAGTCCCAGGCATCCTTAGGTTTACAGGTTTTCAAACCACGGGCTGGACCAAGTGCCTTCTTTACGATATTATGGACAGGCATACGAAAAGTTGCAGGAGGATCTAATTTCCAAATCGTTCCATTCCGACTAATGTATGTGTGGTCTTCTATACCTTTTTGTGGTGGTTCTTCATTTTCAGACTCTGATGAAGTAATATTATCGGAAGGACTGTCATCTGCCTCAATGTTCACATCTGCAGGTTCATTGGCTGATTCTTCACTACTTGCATCTTCAAAAATATTTCCTTCCTCGCAAGGATCATCTTCTTCAAACCACTGAGCCACAACACTTTCAAAATTAGCTGCATTTGCACGTACTGACTCTCCTGCTTTGCGTGTCGAAGTCATAGCAAAAGGCGTGTCTCTCGAACAGCAGCTTGTGCAGCACTAAACAAGTCATACTCGTAACAATATGGGTCTTGCAGCAACAAACAAACAAACAAACTACAGTAACAATGAGGCTGAAAAGAGCAGCACAGGATAACAATACGATGCAATAATAAAACATTTGATGGCAAAAAGATCAATAATACACCGACATCGCCAATATGTGAAAGTAATGTGTATTATTTTTTAGTTATACTATTACTACTATAGCTACTGCTGCTGTTGGCACTCCTGTTGCTGGAAACACCACTACAGTTATTGTTGAATTAATAACTGCTCCCAAAAAAATGTCGAAGACAATATAGGCTAAAGGACATTTATAAATGTGTGAGGGCATTTGAAGCCCTGCTTATGCATTCACGGTGTATGGGTAAACGTATTGAATTATACAAAAAACTTAAAAAGGTATCTCGTTCAGACTTGAGAGGAGGAATGTCACAGTGTTAGTGAAAGCAGTTTGAAATCAAACAAAAAATTATAGAATTTTTTTAAAAATGAAGACATACAAGGGCCTCGGAGGCCCTGTATATGCATCCTAGGGTTGAACCTAACTAACCTAAGGGCATCACACACATCCATGCTCGAGGCAGGATTCGAACCTGCGACCGTAGCAGTCGCGCGGTTCTGGACTGAAGCGCCTAGAACCGCTAGGCCACCACGGCCGGCGGTACAATTAAGATTCCGTAGGCAGTTAGAAACATTTTTCCATGAAGGTATTGATCGGCTTGTCCCACACTGTGATAAAGTTTTTAAGAGTTATGGCTATTACTTTTGAAATAATAAACAGTTTACTTACTTTTTTCCATCTGCATCGTTTTCATTTGCGTAACTGTACTTTGCCACGTTAGAACTGCAAACGGCCATTAACTGCAACCTTACAATCATCAACTGATGAAACATCCGAATCGGATCAATGCTCGAGGATCGCAAAGAATCAAACAGTTGTGTTTTTCATACAAACAATATCGACGTTGAAGTATTTGTCGCCTGACAGCAACACAAAATGATAATGCCCCTTTCCCAGATTGTTATTCTGTTACTGCACCATTACAAATCAGTCGTCCATTGTACGTGGAGGACCCGAAATAGTAACGGCGCACACAGCCAGCGCTGTTCCGTAATTACGTACGCAGCCATTTAGCTGTCATACGTATACCCGTAATAGCTATTACCTATTACTCAATTATAATTTAGCCCAGGTCCATAATTGAAGCGGGCTGAAAGGTTGTAATTCGCGACAGCACGACGATTTCTACTAGCAGACATGCCACCGGCAGCCGGTAACGTTTAGTGCGATTAATTTAGTAAACAGTGTTACTGGTTGCGTGAGACTAACGCGTTTGTGGGCTACATACTGAAGGCAATATCAATCCGCATTTATGCAGGTATTCCGGTCGCGATGAAACGCTAATCGTTGTATCAGTATGGTAGCGATTACGGTGATCGTGATACGTGGATTAACGATTCTGGACGTAAACTAATCGACAAAAATTGTAACTAAGAAAATAGTCGTACGTTTTATAGTAGCATAACATCAACACTACAGCGGTTCATTAAGCAAGAATGCGACGGTACATAGCAATATTTCACTTATAACATGCCCTACACAGGTCAGCAAGCCATGGTGACTGAACTTACGTGAAGGGAATGAAGGTTTTGTGATACGAGAGGCATACAACGTGTCCCCCTTCACTCTTAACTCGAATCTTTTGTGGCACGTGAAAAAGGCTGCTGAACTGTTTTCAACTAAACAAAATCTTTTCCACCATGCTACTAGTTTAAGTAAATACTTTATTAAGCACTACTTGCTGGTTTCGAGGTTCGCGTTCATTTTCAAGTGCACAAATGGACGTGCATACACCACCCTCATAAGTTTATATTAAAAAAAAAAAAAAAGTCATTCACAGTTACGCATGGCAGGGTCTTCAATGGACACGACTTTCGAATACATACCCACAAACCACACATACAAAACAGTTTCCACTTAGGTTCATAATGGTTCAAATGGCTCTGAGCACTATGGGACCTAACATCTGTGGTCATCAGCCCCCTAGAACTTAGAACTACTTAAACCTAACTAACCTAAGGATATCACACACATCCATGCCCGAGGCAGGATTCGAACCTGCGACCGTAGCGGTCGCGCGGTTCCAGACTGAAGTGCCTAGAACAGCTCGGCCACAGCGGCCGGCCTTAGGTTCATAAAACAGTGACGAACACGTGTACATGAATTTCGGCATACCTATCAACAAAACTGACCTGCGTAGACACAGGATCCTCTACATTTCAGTTGTGTGTCGTCCTCGGTGAAACAATTTACCATAAAGAGTAGTAGTGACATATTCAACGCACAGCGCGAACTACATACAATTCAATTACTCAACACGTCCAATCCAGAACGATTCCATTTTAAATAAATACAGCTGGTGTCTGTGGTTAACAATAATACAAAAAACACTTTAAAAAAATGTTCAAATATGTGTGAAATGTTATGGGACTTAACTGCTAAGGTCATCAGTCTCTAAGCTTACACACTACTTAACCTAAATCATCCGAAGGACACACACACACACACACACACACACACACACACACATGCCCGAGGAAGGACTCGAAGCTCCGCCGGGACGAAAAACACTTTAGCCTCCACTTTCAAGACCGTTGTGAATACTCATTTTGATGAATAAACAGTTCAATAAAATATTGAACTTACCATTTAATATTTGAGGTGAAAAACTTAAAATGGGCACATAGTGCTGGCGCTGGATCTACAGAGAAATAATTTGGTTGACTTGGTGATGTAACTGACTGAGAAAGTGACAGACTGGGACCTCCAAATAAGTAGCACGGAAACAGAGATGCTGCACTACGGTCACGTGCTGTCCCCATGACACGGAAGGATTTCACATCTTGTAGAAGGCGATGTCAGACATGAAGAACAAGCTCAGCTGAGAAGGAAATCTTTAAGACATTAAAAAAAGAAAAAAATTAAATCTGATGACCGGACGGGATATTTAGCTCTGTTGTCCTAAAGCGAGCGTCGCGTATTAACCTCTGTGCAGCTCGCCCGGTATTAAGGGTACGTTCTTGCTGCATTACGTCCAAGATAATGACAAGAAAACACTGGAAGAATGAACTTCTTCAAAAACCTTGATCTGATCATAGCCCCAAGTATTCTCCGCTAGTATACCAGCATGCTATGCTCTGATCGACTGCGCTACAACAATGTGCCGTCGTCGAAAGTCTACGAGATGATCTTACTTTGCACCATGTATGTCTTCGTACTTGACTCATTTCACAAACGATGGACAAGTGGAGTAAATTCGAACCTCGACTGTCTCTAAACACTAACAATATTTAGGAAACTGAGGTAAAGGTCTATTAATCCGTTGTCGAAATCCGTGTTTCACACAATATAGCCTTTGTTGGCGTACGTGGTGGTGGGACCACAATCATGACAGTAATAGGGGTGAATCGTTTTGAATTTCGGAAAATCTGCTTGCAATGTAAATATCGTAAGTTAGTTGATATTTCTAAATCATCACATTTCTTAAAAAAGTATTTGCTAGAAGACGACAATCCGTCAATTTAACAGTCGACAGCCCTATAAGATGCATGCAAAAACACTATGTAGAAAAAGACAGGAAATCAGAAACTTTTAGTAAGTAGAACCTTAATTTCCTCCTAATGTAAGTTTATACGAGACACACAACCTACTGACGTTTGTAGGGAGGGACAAAAGGACAGACCATTGCCCTGCTGAAGGTACCAACAAACACTTTCCTTTTCCTTCAATTGGGTTTATGACAGCATGAAAAACATTGCAGTCGTGTATCTATAACAACAATTGTCTTTTCGTGGTCATACAGGCTCCTCCTCTCCCCTACACAAAAACTTTTGAGGAAAATGAGGATGGTGGTTTTAATGCTTCAGGTGTTCTACAATGTGTCCCCTCTTTAGAGCACAACGTACAGAATAGTGGTTTTCAAACTTTCTGGATCCCTTCAACCAAACATAAACATCCGCGGCTCCTTCCGCACCAAATACCCTATTCGAGATGTGAGGTACATAAACTTAAGTTTCGAAAAAATGGGTAGTTATTTATTTATTAATTAATTGTCGACATAACACATTTAAATCAGCTTCTAATTTTGTTATAATTCTTGCAACGAAAGCAATGAGAAGGATAAGATTGCTTCTTCCTGATCAGTTCAAATATCGGCACATGATTGGAAATTGTGACTCTCATACCTTTCTCTACATTTATTCACAATCTATTTTCGGATTGCTGACTTACCTCACGTAAGTATGATATTGCAAAGCTACCAAAAGTCGTACGGTCTTTGTACCCATTTGCGAATATTCTTGCTTAGCCAAGCTCCAAAACTCAAGCAGTAACGAGGAGATGAACATAGATTTTAATGTGGAGTCTGCAGAAATATCAATACATTTCTCTTGGTATTCAATGGTAAGTGTTCTGTCTATCATAACCGTGTGAGGAGCAGGGAAAATGTAATTTATATCTCTATCATCCAACTATTTCTTCCACAATATTAGTTTCTTTCTGAATTCTGTAATTTTGTCTGACAGTTGCAAAAAATGTTGATTCATAACCTTACGGGATACATTCAATGAATTGAGTTTTCCAAACATGTCACTAAGATACTACAACTTCAGAAAGTCAGTGCCAACAACATTTTCGGATCTTATATGCTTCCCTTGAGTAACGAGACAGTAAAGCTAATCTCTAAGTTCATACACACTTGTCAAGATATTCCACGTGAAAGCCAGCAAAAGTCACTGTAATAAATCAGGAAATGTGCTCAGCCCTCATATCAGCACACACTTTTTGATAACACCTCGACTTAAGAGGCCGACTTTTAATGAAGTTTACCAATGCGACCACTAATTTAAGAACCTCATCATGCATACGGCCTACTGTTTTTATGCCAGTGCTTCTCAGTGAATCAAACGAAATGTGTCCAAATAGCACAAGGGGCTTCTTTACGGATCAGAGCTTGCAGCTCAGCATAACAAACAGCCATACTACAGCCTCAATCTGCACACACACCTACACAATTTTCTCAATGTTGTTTTCTTCCATAAAAATGTGTAGTATTTCAAAGAGGTCTCCTGCGTTCGTTCCAGAGTTATTTTCCGGCAGATAATATCTTCATAAATTTGTTGTCATGCGGAAACCGAACGTAACAAATTGCCCATCATTGCGGCTGTCTGTAACTTCAGCCATCTAAATAGCGTAATCACCATTACCGCTGACTTTTTCACCCAAATGATCATTAATGTCGTCAGCCATATCGAGTATTCGACGGTTAATAGTGTTGGCTGACACACACACACACACACACACACACACACACACACACACACACAAAAACCGCTTGGCAGCTGACTCGTGTCTCAACAATAGGTACCATGTGCAGAGCAGTTGGTTTAAGGTTTCTTGCTCCTTGCTACACGGTAGTGTAAGATGAAAGAGGAGTCTTTATCAGAATACTAGCTTTTTTCGTGGAAGTTCTTCGACGTGATACCTTCATAGGTCAATATAGCTTGTGAAGCGTTTTTATGGAGAGTTGGTAACATTTCGTATGGTCTGAAAAAAATCACTGCGGCTGCTGTAAGGTCTTCAAACGATACCAAATGTTTTCCATACATAAATCAGAGGGAGCGAAATCTGGCGAGTAAGGAAAGAACTCAAATGTATTGATTAAGCTGTCTAATATTGGAGCCTCTCAATACACTCATTTAAGGAGGCTGGGAGAAGCCACAGCGCCAATTACTGCCGCCAATACAGGAAGCAAGGTGCTGGATACAGCACGAATCACCGTCTACAAAGCCGGCCGGTGTGGCCGTGCGGTCTAGGCGCTTCAGTCTGGAACCGCGTGACCGCTCCGGTCGCAGGTTCGAATCCTGCCTCGGGCATGGATGTGTGTGATGTCCTTAGGTTAGTTAGGTTTAAGTAGTTCTAAGTTCTAGGGGACTGATGACCACAGATGTTAAGTCCCATAGTGCTCAGAGCCATTTGAACCATTTGAACCGTCTACAAAAACAGTATTTGGAGAAAAAAAAGGCCTCTTTGAAAAGGTTGTACTGTACGGTAATATGTAGGCTAAGCACCTCTCATGGAAAGCAAGGCTAGCCGGACTGGAAGACTCAATGTTCTTCAGTCTTCAGATTCATTTCAACTGTTACTGCAGTCATTTACACAACACAGAAAGGCGCTGGTAGAAACAGACGGATCGAAGAGAATTCTTGAGTACGCATCGAACTCCACAGATGGTAATCATTCCGCATCCAGCACAGTTCCGATGATATCTACAACGACGATCTTATAAGCAGTACTACCTGAAGCCGCTCAATAGAACGTCCTATACCTTTCCTTAGTTACTAAATTAAAAAATAAACAGTGAATGTAAAGGGCGAAGCAAAACATACTGCCTAAATTAAACTTCAAATAAAAAAAATCGATCAAAATAGAGAAACAGTACTAACATGAAATACTTCTATGGAGTGGGAAGTTTTGTTTATATGCGTTGCTGTGGTGACTTGGGGTAAAAAAAAAAAAAAGAGGTCACGCAGCGTTCGAACACCAAAAAACGTTAAGGTAGTACGGCGTTCATTTCAGAAGTCTCTTGCTAGAGCTCTTCCGTTATCTGACCGGAGTGTGCATCAAATTTTACAACAGAACTTTCGATTTCATGTGTAAAAGATAGTCGTTGTCCGACATTTGTTCGAACGTGTGAGGTCATGTGCAAACATTGTTGAAAACATGCATATAGATGCTGTGATCCTTCGTAGTGATGAAACACATACGCACTTGTCGGGATGCGTTAATCGTTAAAATGTCCGATACTGGAGTGGAGAGAACCACAGCGAACTTCATGCAAACCCAATATACCGGCCGTGTTACTTTATGGTGCGCGGTTTGAACACTCGGGGTAATTAGTCCTTACTACTTTACAGAGAATGGTGCTACTGTGACAAAAAAAATGATCACGTGTTGTTGGCCAGGAGGCCCCCTTCGGGGGAGTTCGGCCGCCGTATTGGAAGTCCTATTTAGGTGACGCCACATCGGCGACTTGCGAGTCAATGATGATGGACACACAACACCCGGTCCCCTGCCGGGAATCGAACCCGGGCCCCTAGCGTGGCCGGCAGTAACGCTACCGCTACGCTACGGAGGCGGACTGCTACCGTGGCAAACTTCACATGATACACTCACATGATCTACACTTATTTTGCACCAAGACTCAACGCGCTGCTGATTGACAAGACAAGAAGGACGAAGTCACCGTTCTCACAGCTCAGATTTCTCTCCAACTGCTGAGACAGCCGTTTCCCGGGCGCTTAATGTGTTCACGTGACGACATCCCTTGGCCAACAATCTCAGCAACTTAAGCCTGAGGTGTTCAAACGTTGGTCGAAGACTTTTCAAGCACTGAGAAATGCAATACAGAAAGAAACTGGTCTTATTCCTCAAGAAATGCTCGTTCGAATGATGCAAAATTTCTAAAGTCGCATTCAAAAATGTAATGATAGTGGAGGACACAACTTGCGTGATACACTGTTTAAAAATATAAAAAAGACTTCCAACTGCATATGTATCATTCGTATTAATACAGTTTCTTTGCGCGGGATTGGACGAGCGGCCTAAGGCGCTGCAGTCATGGACTGAGCGGCTGGTCCCGGCGGAGGTTTGAGTCCTCCCTCGGGCATGGGTGTGTGTGTGTGTGTTTGTCCTTCGGATAATTTAGGTTAAGTAGTGTGTGAGCTTAGAGACTGATGACCTTAGCAGCTAAGTCCCATAAGATTTCACACACATTTGAACAGTTTCTTTATTTTGACCCATCCGTTTTTTATTTTAACTTTAAATGAGGAAGGATGTTTCACTGCACCTTGTTTCATGCACGGAAAAAATTCGTCGTATCCCTCTCGTAGAGCTGTTAAACGTTGCGTGATGTACAGTAAAATTTCTGTTCCTTGCTAACTGTCCTGAAACCAAACACTTGAGGAATGGTTTGTAGACAGTAACAATACAACGATGGACTGGCTGCCTCGGAGTCCTGACGCTAATATCGTAGCATTCTCAATATAGATTAGCTAGTCAGATTCGCCCCAATTTACTTACCCACGTCATAAAAGCCCTGACATATTATTCTTTTTAATTTATTGGCTTTTTGGATGTACCTAAACACCCATATCAACAGTGGAATGTCAATTATAACGAAACGAAAGTGAGGACAACATAGCATCTAGTCTCCAAGTGCAGTCTCCGGGAAACGAACCCGGGCTTCTTCGGTTAGACATACGCAGCACTGAATGGGCAGCTACCAAGGCGGATGACAAAATATTCTTTGGGAAGCGGCAGTCGATTCATAAGCTTGTAAATACTCAGCCAAATGTACAGTTAAGCCACACAACATTCTCCAATGTACACACCTCAACAAAAGTTTGGAATATCAAAGAGTTTACTACACTAACATCTTACAGTATACCCATTGAGGTTTGTAAAAAACCTTATTTCCAAAATAAACATAATTCCTTCTGAAAACAAGAACGATTTTAGTTAGTTACCAAAAATTATTACAAAATAAACCAGCCTAAGTGTACATCTTGAAAACAAAAACAGTGACAATCTTTTAACTCATGACGATGATTATCAGTCTTCTGCGAGACATGCTCTGGAAGTGACCATCAAGTTCATCTTGGGGTATAAGGTCCCACTCCTCAATGACAGCTTCAGTGAGGTCCTGAAGATTGTCAGGTGGATTCAGAAGCTGTGCAATGGCCAGCTTCAAGAGCTCCCATGTATGCTCAATTGCATTCATGTTTGAGGACTGCGCTACTCAATGCATTCGGTTGATGTTGCATCTTTAAAGATACGGAGACACTGCTGGAGTACCGTGCGGTCTTGCGTTGCATCGACTAAGGTGAAGTAGTCACCGACTTCGCGTCTCTAGGGCCTTACAATCGTTTGTAGGACCTCTTGGAGGTATCGGGGACCAGTCAATTTGCCGTAGATGGGAATTAGAGGGGTCCGCCATCCCATCATTATTAGGACCCAGAGCATTACATTTCCACGTGCAAACGGATGGACTTCCTGAACGTATCGGTATTCCTGGTGTCGTCTAGAGATTCTCCAAACCCTAATACGTCCAATGACCGGTCGCAAACCAGTCCTAGTCTCGTCAGTAAACATGACATTACTCCATTCTGCAATGCTCCAATGTAGATGTGCAAGAGCCCAGGTCCTTCGATTGGGCCGGTTCCGTTGGTTCACTGCAAAACTTCTCATTGGTCTTCTGGAATAAATACGATGCAATCTTCTATGCACTGTCCGGTCTGAGATACGCATCCCGTCGCCCGGGAGAAGTCATTCATAATATTTCTGGCAGCTGATATTGGGCGCCTGCAAACAGATACTTGGAGGAAGCGATCCTGCATTGGCGCTGCCATACGAGGACAACCACTGCGATGTCTATCGTTCACATTTCCCATCTCTCTGCACTTTCTCCACACCTTAGAGGGTGGGGATGTTTGGGGGAGGAGACCAAACAGCGAGGTCACTGGTCTCATCAGATTAGGGACGGAAGACGGCCATGCCCTTTCAAAGGAACCGTCCCGGCGTTTGCCTGGAGCGTTTTAGGGAAGTCACGGGAAACCTAAATCAGGATGGCCGGACGCGGGATTGAACCGTCGTCCTCCCGAATGCGAGGCCAGTGTGCTAAGTGGTTCAAATGGCTCTAAGCACTATGGAACTTAACATCTGAGGTCATCAGTCTCCTAGACTTAGAATTAATTAAACCTAACTAACCTAAGGACATCACACACATCCATGCCCGAGATAGGATTCGAATCTGCCACCGTAGCAGCAGCGCGGTTCCGGACTGAAGCGCCTAGAACCGCTCGGCCACATCCGCCGGGTTCAGTGTGTTAACCACTGCGCCACCTCGCTCAGTCCACACCTTAGACACACCAGTTTGAGTGACATGTACACGATCGGTAACGTCTTGCTGTGTATGAACTGTTGAAAGTAAAAGCACTATTAGGACTCTATCAAAGTGTTGTATGCATCTACGTGGCAAGTTACTGCAGTGCTGAAAACAAACTGAATGAAGCTGTTGTTGATACTGGTAGGCTCGCGGTCTGCCGCTGCGGCGACGGTATGTTTACGTGACCGGGAAACGGCCACAAAGCATACCAGTAAGCAAACACTGTCCAGTATATGGGCTCTAACTGGATAATACATGAAGTGCCTAAGTCAATGAGACCTCTAGTATGTTAGATCACTTTTTACGATATTATTCCAAACTTTTGTTACGCAGTGTACTTTCCACGCTGTGTATTCTCTCCCAATTATTCACGTATATACATTTATTCACGTGTAACGTTTTGATGTCAATATAAAACAAAGGCGTTGTTTACGAGTCATACTAAAAGAAATTTACTGAATTTATAAAAAATCGACAATTATACACAAATTATCGACCAGCACCCTGTATAATACAGTCATGATCTGTTAGTTAGCGTCCGCAGCTCGTGGTCTAATGGCTAGCGTTGCTGCCTCTGGATCATGGGGTCCCGGTTTCGATTCCCGGCCGGGTTGGGGATTTTCTCTGCCCGGGAACAGGGTGTTTGTGTTGTCCTCATCATTTCACCATCATTCGTGGCAGTGGCTAGACTGGATTGTGTAAAAATTTGGACTTTGCATGGGCGCTGATGACCGCGCAGTTGATCGCCCCACAAACCAATCATCATCATCATCATCATCAACAATAACAACAACACCCTCGTGATCTGTTAGTGGCCCCGAGCAGAGGCAGCTGTCTGGTTTTTTCCTTTCAACACCAGGTAAAAGAAACAGCCCTGTTTTTTAGTGACATGAAATTCGGAAGGTGGTGATTTCACTGATAACAGCTCTATAGCGATGTTTCATTGTTCCGCTACTGTTGTTAACGGATTTTCATTCATAGTGATAACTGTGCACACCAAAATATAACTAGCATTTTAATTTACGTCTTCGGGTTGGGTTGGGTTGTTTGGGGAAGCAGACCAGACAGCGAGGTCATCGGTCTCATCGGATTAGGGAAGGACTGGGAAGGAAGTCGACCGTGCCCTTTCAAAGGAACTATCCCGGCATTTGCCTGGAGCGATTTAGGGAAATCACGGAAAACCTAAATCAGGATGGCCGGACGCGGGATTGAACCGTCGTCCTCCCGAATGCGAGTCCAGTGTTTAACCACTGCGCCACCTCGCTCGGTAATTTACGTCTTCATTCCTCAACGCAAACACTGGGTTCAACGTTCTCACTCCCCTACGCACTTTCTTTCAAATTGATTGGCTGATGTCGAGCAGTTAGCTCGTACGTTGGCTTCTGACAACCTTTTCCGATCATATAACTCAGCCACGGGAACTGTAGATTTACTGCTGGCACGCACGTAAATGTAATGTCTTTTTTATGTGCTGGGGAATGTTTCCTTATACTCGTACCAACTTTATTTGGGCTCAACTTGGGTGAAGTTGGGTCGCTTGTTGGGTTCGCATTCAGTGCAGGAGACGATATGGCGTGGTGGAATGTACGATATAAAATGTTTCCGTTACGAGTAGTAGATGCTGTATGTTATATTTTCCCGCAAGAGGTACATCTTTTTTATCTAAAGAGACTGGTGGGGTGGTAGTGCAAACAGTTAACTGGCGATACTGCACACTCCGACGAACGATCCGTAGCGCACTGGATGCTGTTTCGGAGCCACCTTCGCACTGCTGGTGACTTAGAAAGTGCTTTTCCCGTCGTGTGCTTGATCTCAGCGACGCACAGTTTTTTGCGCAAACATTTTATAACCGAGCGAAGAGTTTAACAGCGCCCGCGCGACACGGAAATCTCGTAAATAACTTCGTAATAAAGTCATTGGGAATGTTATATCTGGCGCAAATCGTAACGAGAGGTAGTTTGATTACCGTATTATTGCCGCGATGTCTGTGAAAATTTTGTTATGCAGCATTTTAATGCCAGCTAAAGCCAGAAGAATCACATTAAGCGTTGTCGTCACAGCTCGATTTTATCCGGTATAATAACGATGTTATAAGATACCGTGAAAATGTTACAGTCTGATGCTCTGATGGAGATGGTCACAAATGAATCCCAAAAAACAAAACACAGCAGCTTCTGCGGATCAATCTTCAGTCTTTACCTCGGTGTCCGCCCTACGGGTATCCAGTAATCTAAACATATTATATAACAAAGACCCGCAGCGTTTTTCTGTCTGTATGTGGAAGCTAATCTCAGGAACTACTGCAGGGATTCTGATACGGTTTGCACTAATAGGCAGACTGATTCACGGGGAAGGTTTGTGCACGCTATTTATTATCACGACGCCAGACAAGTCATTGCTCGAGAGACATACAGTATTAGAAGAGCATACAGAAGTAGTTGGTACAAAATGGTGAAGTCAATTGTTGCTTATAAAATCTTTTGCATTGCTTCTTAGGAAGTTTTTGATAGATTCGATTTTTTATTGTTTTCCTCCAAACATTTTTATGGCTGTCAAATCAGTTTCTGTAAGTTCAGAAGAATTATGTTGAAGGTTTGTAACCTTCAATAAAAGAGTAATGAAACGGATAGAATTCTAATACTTGTATAATTTCGATTAATATTTCGCTTTATACATACACAGGGCCTCGGAAGGCAGACGACCTATAAGAGGCCAAATCCTTCGGACTAAAAGCTCTTTAGGTTTTCTAACTTAAAATTAACACACAACAAAAATACGTTGTGGTTTAGCGCAACATACACTTTTGACTACAGAGTATGACTACTTGCGATACTAATTAGCTTGCACGTATTTACTCAAATAGAATTAAGCACAGGGATCAAGTTTTCAGTTCTTATTTCCTTTTTCGAGTTCACGCGAAAATTAGATCGCATATACTATCAGAACCACCTCTTATTCACAGGAGGATAAAAGGTTTTTGATGATATGGTTCCCATGAGCTGATTTCAACAAACCTATTACGCGATTGCACTGCACAATTTGCTTTAGTTAGCTTTTACAATGAGCCTTTCGCGTAACTGAGCTCTCTCTTTCGACATGGGAAGTCCAAATACCTCAAGTCCAGACACTTAGTTTCCTCACACAACAGCCGGCCGGGGTGGCCGAGCGGTTCTAGGCGCTACAGTCTGGAACCGCACGACCGCTACGGTCGCAGGTTCGAATCCTGCCTCGGGCATGGACGTGTGTGATGTCCTTAGGTTAGTTAGGTTTAAGTAGTTCTAAGTTATAGGGGACTGATGACCTTATAAGTTAAGTCCCATAGTGCTAAGAGCCATTTGAACCATTTGAATCCTCACACAACACGTTGTAACTAAGTGAATGTAATAAATAAAAAAATATCGCTGTAAGTAATATTGACTACTTTTCATACAGGCTGCCTAGACAAGAGGCGAATGCAGATTCATACTTCCCAGATCAAATGATAACGTTTGACATGGATAACGAGAACATTCCATTTAATTTTATTTTGATATTCTTTTTTCTTTCTTGCACCGACGTCGTCATGTGCACCCACATCAATCATTATCTTACAAATACTATTTGCGTAAATACAGAACCGACACTATGCAAGAGCTCACGAAATTAAATAGCCTAAAGTAATGATACAGCAAATATTAATTGGCACAAGCAGGAGTGTCATCATTATGAGGTATAGCTTGCTGGACGTCATTGGCCACAATTACGTAAATATCTGTCTCAGCTGAATACTGAGACACGGCGCGCTCGAACCGAGTCGTGATCTTAGTGTGCGCGCGTGAGTTTAATTTCGAAAATGGTAATACTGATTTGAGCCGTTTTTAGTGTTCACTGTTAATGATAGCATCTGGTTTAGTTTTGACGTAGTAAGTAAACACATATACAAATAGTGCAATGATTATTACGTAATTTGTACGCCATACAAAGAAACAAATCTCAAATCTTAGAACTTAGGACCTGCACCTCTAGACTAAACAAAGATGATATAACGAATTCCGCCGCATAGCCAAATTATCTTCATTACAACATGGCCAGGAGACAACATTTCGATGACTTTAAACGGGGAAGAATCACCGGGGAACTGTAAGAAGTATGGATTTTGTAACCAAGGAGTTTGGTATTTCTCAGAACATGGTTTCACGTGCATAAGGAGCATTCCGAGCCACAAGCAATGCTGTCACAAGAAGAGGAGGAGGTAGTCGACCACGGTCAACCGCAGCAGCAGCAGCTGACCGGTACATTGTGCAACAAGCAATATGGGAACCACGTCAAACAGCGGGTGCAGCTGCAACCACATTAACGAGTACGGTAAGGCAATGTCACGCTCCACTGTGGCACGGCGACTGCGTGGGGGTGGACTCTTTGCCCGACGACCAGATTGTAGTGTTCTGCAGACATCTGCACATCGGTTGCACTGTTTGAGATGGTGCTAAGAGCATAGGGACTGGACCAGTGACGATTGGGGTCGAGTGCTCTTCTCGGATAAGGGCAGATTTAGTCTGAGTAGTGATTCTGCACGTACTCTCATGTGGTGGCGAGAAGTAGGAACACATAATGTACTGGGAACATAGTCGACTATGGTCGTTTTGGTGGTGCAAGTGTTACGGTGTGGGGTGGTATAATACTGGATGAGCGTACTGACCTCCGAATCTTTGGACACGATACACTCACCAGCCAACGTTATTGTGACACTGAACACCTTCCCCACGTGCGTCTTTTCACGAGTGTATTCGGCCCTGACTTCATTTTTATGGTTACAAGGCGCGACCGCGTCGAACGGCGTAGTTACAGGAGCTCAATTGTGGCGGTGGAAGAATGAAACGCCCCAACACAATAACTCCGTCCCAATCTTGTGACCAGTATGGGATCACGTTGGACAGTGGTGACGACACACCCTATTAAGAACTATGTCCCTCCTTTTGTAACGTCCTGAGTACCATAAAGAATCGTGGTGACGTCGATGTAAGTATTGTCTTTGAATAAAAGTGTCAGTTCTATTCGTATCATAGCGCATTTCTTTCAGTTATCTACTATACTCTACCATACTGAAGCAGTTCACTGTAAGTATGATCCAAATTTCATAGAGCTATGTTACTTGACAGTGACATCATGCGAAAAGTGACTTTCGTCCTAAAGTTTTGTTCACCAGTGTATATTGTCAAATCTACGAAGTGCACCACTGTGCACCGCAACTGCTCGCCGATTGACGCACACAGTCTTTTCCCGATCCTTAAACTGCTTTGTGTTGTAGGGCCAGCCACATTTGGCGCTATTGTCACGTTCACATCATACAATGTTACGTCCAAGTTTCTGAGCACGGCTAGGAGATCTCTAGCAAATGCTTCCGCGGTTTCATTCAATTCCACCAAATGGTTAATATGTTGTCACTTTATCTAGTTCGTCCTTAATTTTTGAAGGGCAATGTGCTTATATATATATATATATATATATATATATATATATATATATATATATATATATATATATATATATGGAGTTGTAAGACCTGTTAAAGAAACTAATGGAACGACCAATAAACGTACGTACATCTCAGTGTGAATCGCGGCGCTGGAGCATTACCGAAATATCTTTAATAGCACCGTATGACAGTGTGGCTTAACAACCCCACTGATCATTAGCTGTCAACGTTTTACACTCCTGAATAAAGTTTCTCACCGTAACTCTGACACAGCTACAGGTATAATGATAAACAGTAGCTACAATTATCATTCCGCCTCGTTTTACATTCTGGAGGCGAAAGTTATTTCTTCGCCAGGATCGCAACCTGCTACGCACGTGAAAAAGTGTCACCTGGCCACAGAGTGAAGTGCTCTCACTGTATAAAATGTGGGCAGGAGCAAAAGTATATTGCAGATACAATGTGAGCGCCACGCCTCGTCCAGCTCACTTTTTTTTTTGAGAAAAGAAGTCTCACAAAGAAATGTTGGACACAGCGGAGAAGACAAGAGCGTCTCTGTCTCTGTGTGCGGCCCCCCCAGGCTTCGCTACAGCAATCGCTCACTGTCTCCAACGCTGGAGGGGAAAAACCGATGCCTTCGGCAAATAAGTTCCACAGCTCGATTCGAGACTTCCCCTGCCAATCGCTCCGACGATATTCGCATTTCCCAAGTTATGAAGGCGAGGCCGCTGTTTTGAATCTCCTGAGACGCCACACTCCTAGATATTTCATCAATAATAGCAATACCTGCTGCTGGCATCACAACATATCGTAACGAGTGACAGGCTACGTTCTGTAAAATCTGAGCATGTATGCATGTCCGAAGGAACACTGCGTCGCTCTTCTTAACACAAGCACTGCATTATTATCTCAAAAGATTTACTTTGGGCAACAACACAGTTCAGAGATAAACTGATGAAAAGAATTATGGTACTGAAAGTACCTAGCGTAATCATCCGTAAAAAATCCATTTCTCCATGCAACTGGGCGAGTCCACATTACGTGGTAACGACATAATATTATTACTGGCATATGTTCGTTCCGTTTTGGACCAAGAAATCCAAGAAGAAGTGTTCTTTGCTAGAACTGTGTCAAAAGCGCGAGAAAGAATATCTCACAGAAAAGCGATCCTCTGATCTATTATAATATCAGTGGCAGCCGATGTCTCACCTGACGCGTTTGGGCGCTATCGTGGATTTAGAAGTCATTTAAAACAATATGTGTTTGCAGTACACTGCGTCATCCATCGACAATATTTTCTTGCTAAAAATCTTAGTTTTAGAATGCACCACTCTCTTAAATTTGTTCCTAACAAAATGAGTAAGCAACTTGTTGAATTCCACGTTATTTCTGCAGTTATGAGAAGAAAACGTTGAGAACTCAGATCGATTAGTACTTCACATATTGAACAATAGTTTTCTCATTTTTGAGACTCTAAAAAAGTTTTTACATGTTAAACATTCATCTTTAAAAGAAAATGTTTATGAAATGGAAACAAGCCATTGCTTATTTAACAAATTTGTTTACTAAACTTAATGACGTTAACTTGCAGTTACAAGGTGAAAATCTTAATTTGATAGGAACAAAGTTCGTCAGTTCAGTTTTTCTTGCCAGACTTAAACCAATGAAGCAAAATATGGGACAGTGCGAATTTTCCCAGTTTCCCTACAGACCAACTGCCAGGATGACAACGGTTCAGCTTCGTCCAACATTTAAATAGTCTACACACAGATTTTGAAACTAGGATTGAGGATGTTTTGATTATGGAAATATCGCAGTGGATTATCAATCCATACAATGATATTGAAGAAACTGATACAAGAAGAACTGATCGAAACAACACTAATCAAGCACTTAAGGTACAGGTTGGAAAAGGATATCATTAATTTTGGCATCAGAGTGACACACCTGTTGCTTATCCTGTATTATGGACTATCGCGAGAAACACTATAGCTTTTCCATCTTCATACCTCAAGTGAAGCGGTTTCTGCGCTCTTGCCAATATTATTATTATTATTATTATTATTATTATAAAAGACTGAAAATCACTGGCCAAGGATATTGAAGGTTAACCTAAATAAACTTAAGCAAAATACTGAAAATATGCTGAAAAAGCATCAGTTTCATCACTCTCGTGTTTCCTTTTGAGTCATCAGTGTTTTGACTAGTTTGATGCGGCCCGCCACGAATTAATCTCCTGTGCCAACTTCTTCATCCCAGATTAGCACTTGCAACCCACGTCCTCAATTATTTGGTGGATGTATTCCAATCTCTGTCTTCCTCTACAGTTTTCGCTCTCTACAGCTCCCGCTAGTATCGTGGAAGTTATCCCCTCATGTCTTAATAGATGTCCCATCATCCTGTCCCTTATCCTTGTCAGTGTTTTCCACTCCCATTCTGCGCAGAACCCCCTCATTCCTTGCCTTATCAGTCCACCTAATTTTCAACATTCATCTGTAGCACCATATCCCAAATGCTTCGACTCTCTTCTGTTCCGGTTTTCACACCGTCACTACAACTCTGTGCTCCAAATGTACATTAACAGAAATTTCTTCCTCAAATTAACTCCTATATTTGATACTAGTAGATTTATCTTGGCCAGGAACGCCCTTTTTGCCAGTGCTAGTCTGCTATTGGCGTTCTCTTTGCTCCGTCCGTCTTCGGCTATTTTGCTGCCTAGATAGCAGAACTCCTTAACTTCATCTACCTCGTGAGCATTCTGCTACTCCTCATTACTTTCGTATTTTTCGATTTCCTCTCAATCCAAATTCTATACTCATTAGACTGTACATTCCATTCAGTAGATCATGCAATTCTTCTTCACTTTCCCTCAGGATAGCGATGTCATCAGCGAGTAGTATCATTGATATCATTTCATCTTGAATTTTAATTCCACTCCTGAACCTTTCTTTTATTTCCATTATTGCTTCTTCGATGTACAGATTCAATAGTAAGGCCAAGACTACATCCCCGTCTTACACCCTCTTTAATCCGAGATCTTCGTTCTTGGTTGTCCACTCTTATTATCCCCTCTTGGCTCTTGTACATTACACGTCTCTCTTTGAAGCTTAACCCTATTTTTCTCACAATTTCGAACATCTTATACCATTTTACATTGTCGAACGCTTTTTCCCGGTCACCAAAACCTATGAACGTGTCTTTATTTTTCTTTAAACTTGCTTCCATTATCAACCGCGTCAGAATTGCCTCTCGGGCGCCTTTACCTTTACTAAAATCAAACTGATCATCAACAAACACATCCTAAATTTTCTTTTCCATTCTTCTGTATATTGTCCTTGTAACTAACTTTGACGCATGAGATGTTAAGCTGTTTGTGTGATAATTCTCGCTCTTGTTAGCTCTTGCCGTCTTCGGTATTGTGTGGATGATATTTTTCCGGAAGTCAGAAGGTGTGTCGCCACATTCTATAGACGGACGTGAATAGTCTTTTTGTTACCACTCCCCCAAATGATTTTAGAAATTCTGATGGTATGTTATCTTTCCCTTCTACCTTATTTGAGCTTAAGTCCTCCAAAGCTCTCTTAAATTCTGATTCTAACACTGGATCCCTTATCTCTTCTAAATGGACTGCTGTTTCTTCTTCTATCACATGTGACTAATCTTCGCCCTCACAGAGGCCTTCAATGTACTCTTTACACCTATCCGCCCTCTCCTCTGCATGTAACAGTGGAATTTCCGTTGCTCTCTCAATCACACCACCCTTGCTTTTAACTTCACCAAAGGTTGTAATGACTTTTCTATATGCTGAGTCAGTCCTTCCGACGATAATTTCTTTTTGAATTTCTCAACATTTTTCATGCAGCTACTTCGCCTTCGCTTTCCTGCACTTCTTATATATTTCATTCCTCAGCGACTTTTATTTCTTTATTCCTGAATTTCCCTGAACATTTTTGTATCTCCCTCTTTCACCGATCAAATGAAGTTTTTCTTCTGTTACCCATGATTTCTTCGCAGTTGCCTTCTTTTTACCTATGTTTTTCCTTCCAACTTCTGTGATTGCCCTTTTTAGAGATGTCCAGCCCTCTTCAACTGTACTTCCTACGGAGCTATTCCTTACTGCTGTATCCATAGCCTTAGAGAACTTCAAGCGTATCTTTTCATTCCTTTAGTACTTCCGTATTCCACTTCTTTCCGTATTGATTCTTCCTGACTAATCTCTTAAACTTCAGCCTACTCTTCATCACTACTACATTGTGATCTGAGTGTATATCTTCTCCTGAGTACGCCTTACAATTCAGTATCTCATTTCGGAATATCTGTTTGACCATGATGTAATCTAACTGAAATCTTCGCGTATCACCAGGCCATTCCCGAGTACACCACCACCTCTTGTGATTCTTGAACAGAGTATTGGCAATTGCTAGCTGAAATTAGTCTTTCTCTTCTCTCATTCCATGCCCCAAGCCCATATTCGCCTGTACCCTTTCCTTCTACTCCTTCCCCTATAGCCGCATTCCAGGCCCCCCATGACTTTAAAGTTCCATCTCCCTTTACGTACTGTATTACTCTTGCAATATCCTCATATACTTTCTCAATCTCTGCAACTTCAGCTTGCGACGCCGGCATGTATCTATCGTTGTCGGTGTTGGCATGCTGCCTCTAATTAAAAGCACTGAAATATTAATTTTGATATTTGACGTTTGAAATAATAACATAATTTTTTAAGTTTTTCTCTCTACACTTCTACAATAGAACCTATCAGAGTGAGCAGCACTGTGCCACCTGTCAAAAACAAATTTGAAATTCAGTACAAGAAAGGTAAGGGGTCTACTTAAAACAGAAAAAACTGCCACGTGGTCTACGAGATAACAAAATTTGGGGACCTCCGCTCTAAACTGTATGCGAAGGATTCGTGAAAGGAAAGGGTCTTCCAGACATGCGTATACAGGGAATTAAAACAAAATGTTGAAAGTTTTTAAGGGGGAAGCATCCACCAACGTAAGAAAAAGTCTAGTATCATGATCTTTAAAATGCATACCTTAAGCCTTAAGCTCTACAAGCATGACTTCGTCTTCGATACTGTGGAACATCTCCTCTACTACAAGCTCGTTGGTTTCCATATTTTAGCATAAGATAGAATGGACCAAAACAAGTAAAATATCTCCAGTAAACAAGGGCTTTAAGATCCATACCTTACGACCGATGAATATTTGTTCAGTAGAAGAGATGAACAGGTGCTCATAGCTCTTACAGTACGCATTTTAGAGCCCATAATTACTGGAAATTTTTTTCTTGTTTTGGTGGTTACTACCCTCTTTTTTAAGACTGTATAAGGCAGATTACTGATTATGTACGATGCAGCAATCGTGCTAAAATGAAGAGGATTGCTGACAAACAACTGGACTTGAGGACGGCATCAAACCAACCTTACGACGGAAAAATAAGAGATTTTATTCTGAGACTACGTAACACGCAGTGGCTTGTCTATGGAAATTCTAGAACACGTAACAATGACTGATGTCTTCTCTGCAGGCTGATGACTAACATTTGCTGCCCCACGCGCAGTGTGGAAATGAAGTACGGTAACTCTTAGTTCACACAGCACGGCTGTTAAGAATGAAGCTTGGGATTTAAAGACACGCTAATGTCAAGGTCGTTAGATACGGAGCGCTCACTGCAGGCCACCTAGTTGCAACAAAAATAGTAACAGTCATCTTATGAGTTTCAGTGAAACCGCAAAGACAGAGACTTGTCAATGTAACTAGGAAAAACAAGTTTATAAAAAATGGTTCAAATGGCTCTGAGCACTATGGGACTTAACATCTATGGTCATCAGTCCCCTAGAACTTAGAACTACTTAAACCTAACTAACCTAAGGACATCACACAACACCCAGTCATCACGAGGCAGAGAAAATCCCTGACCCCGCCGGGAATCGAACCCGGGAACCCGGGCGTGGGAAGCGAGAACGCTACCGCACGACCACGAGCTGCGACAACAAGTTTATAACTTTTATCATTAATTTGTTAGGAAACGTGGACACAAGCTTATTTTCGAGTGAAATTGCCAAACTTCTTTTGTTCTTTTAATTCAATGAAACACAAGTAGCTGACTCCAAATTCCGAGATATAGTCGTGATTCTTCCATCAACAAGGTTCATGTTTGACAATGACCAATACACCGTTGGGATTCGGTGGCAAACTTCGGTTCACTGGCAGGCTATTGGTATAAAGCAATTAGTCTAGAACAGAGACTGCTTACAGAACACTTGTGCGCCCCGTCTCAGAATATTGGTCGTGGGTGGGATCCAGGCCAAAGAGGACTAACAGGGGCTGCTGAACATGTACAGAGGACACTACAAATGGTCACAGCTTGGTTTGCCGACCTGGAGAGCATCACGGAAACTCCGTAACGCCTGATTTGGCTGCCGTTTGAAAAGAGACGCGTATCATCTACCGAAAGTTTACTTGCCACGTTTCAAGATCTAGTATTAAGTGAAACATCCCGAATATACAGGAGCTAGACAAAAATATGGAAACACCATAAACACAACACATTTCCATACCTAAGGGAATCTTATACCACCCTTCCTGCAAAACAGCGACAATTTCAGGTGTCTATGACAGAGGTGGACAGCAATCAGGGGCCCTTTTCTCCAAGCGCGACAATTCATCCTCGTGCTCAATAAACCATTCTTGGATGATGTTAGCTGTGCGAACAGGGGCCCTGTCCTCTTGCAACACGACATCACCATTTGAGAGCAAACATTGTACCATGTGATGTACCTTATGGGCCAAACTGGTCACTTTCTTTGGCAGTAACACAACCTTGAAGAAGTAACCATGAGGCAAATCTAATCCCAAGTTATGGATGCTCAAATAACCACCTAAACCCGCCATACTTCACTCCTGAGTCATTAACCCGCCAGAGTTCGAAACAGAGTGAAACAAGACATATCTGATCACATGAAGTTCTTTGCATTGCTCCACAGCACAGATTTAATGCCTTCGGCACCACGTTTTCCTGGTACCACCATTAAAGAGACCTTTGGAGAAAAGAGAACCACTTGCATGAATATCAAGAGCTCAGATGGAAACCCAATTCTAACCAAAGAAGGGAAAGCAGAAAGATGGAAGGAGTATATAGAGGGTCTATGGAGTGTAGCCATGTATGGAAGTGAAATGTGGTGCTACAGAAGAATGCTATAGACTAGATGGGTAGATCACATAACTAATGAGGAGGTATTGAATAGAATTGGGGAGAACAGGAGCTTGTGGCACAACTTGACCAGAAGAAGGGACCGGTTGGTAGCACATGTTCTGAGGCATCAAGGGATCACAAATTTAGCATTGGAGGGCAGCGTGGAAGGTAAAAATCGTCGAGGGAGACCAAGAGATGAATACACTAAGCAGATTCAGAAGGATGTAGGTTGCAGTAGGTACTGGGAGATGAAGAAGCTTGCACAGGATAGGGTAGCATGGAGAGCTGCATCAAACCAGTCTCAGGACTGAAGACCACAACAACAACAACCAATAGCATGATAAGTGATTTTGGAATTCCCGTTCGTCCTGTAATTCCCTGCTTATGGAGCCCCCTTCGTGTTGCTTTGGTGCTGTCAGGGATCGAGAATGCTAAGCACTATGTCATACATTGTGGTGACAAAAGTCACAGAATAGCGACATTTGTATATACCGATAGCGGTACTATCTCGTGCACAAGTTATAAAAGGACAGTGCATTGGTGGAGCAGTGATCTGTAATCAGGTGATTCATCTCAAACGGTTTCAGACGTGATTATGACAGCACAATCAGAATTAACAGACTTTGAAAGCGGAACGCTAGTTACAGCTAGACGCACAGGACATTGCAATTCGGAAATCGTTTGGGAATTCAACATTCTGAGATTCACGGTGTCAAGACTGTCCCGAGAACACCAAATTTCAGGCATTACCTCTCACCACGAGTAACGCAGTGGCCGAGGGCGTTAACTCAACGAGTGAGAGTAGCGGCGTTTGCGCAGAGTTGTCAGCACTAACAAACAAGCAACGCTGCGTGAAATAAACGCAAAAATCAATGTGGAGCGTACGAAGCACGCATCTGTTAGGACAGTGCGGCGAAATTTAGCGTTAATGGGCTCTGGCAGCTGACAGCACAGCATCGACTGCAGAGCCTCTCCTGGGCTCGTGACCGTATTGCTTGGGCCATAGACGCCTGAAAAACCTTGGCCTGCTCAGATGAGCCCCGATTTCAGTTGGTAAGACCTGATGTGACGGTTCAAGTGTGGCTGAGACCCCGCGAAGCCATGGACCCAAGTTGTCAACAAGGCACTGTGCAAGCTGCTGGTGGCTCCAGTACGGTGTCGGCTATGTTACTCGGAATGGATTCGGCCCCCTGGTCCAACTGAACCGATCACTGACTGGAAATGGTTATGTTCGGCTACTTGGAAACCATTGCAGCCATTCATGGATTAATGTTCCCAAACAACGATGTCATATCGCTGGGCCATGGCTGTCCGCGATTGGTTTAAAGAATGTTCTGGACATTTCGAGTGAATGATTTGGCTACCCAGATAGCCCGACATGAATCCCACAGAACATTTGTGTGATATAATCGAGAGGTCAGTTCGTGCACAAAACCCTGCACGTGCGAAACTTCCGCAACTATGGACAGCTACAGAGGCAGCATGGCTCAATATTTCTGCAGGGCATGTCCATGCAACGTAGAGTTACAGCACTTCGTGCGACAAAAGGAGGCCCGACACGATATTAGGAGTTACCCCCTGACTTTTGTCACCTCATTGCAAACTTCACTGTGGTCTGCAGATTACGTATCTAGAGGTACATGTAGATGATGTGTTACCGACAAACATGCACCTTCAACCACATTTACGTGCGTCTACCTGCCCCACTGAGTACTGATTTGTACTCAGATATTTCTCCGCAATATCCTTTCCGCCAGGAGTGCTAGTGCAGCAAGGTATGTAAGTGAACTGCTGTAGAAGAGAAGGTAGTGACAAACTCGAGCTATGAGGATGAGTCGTGAATTGCGCCTGGATAGCTCAGACGGTAAGAGCATTTCTCGCAGAAGAAAAATCCCGTGTTTCAGTCCTGGTCCGACACAGAGTTTTAATCTGTCTGTAAGTTTCACAATAGCTCATGAAACGCTGCAGACTGAAAATGTAATTCCATACACATACATTGCTGACAGAATAACTTTGCTGAAGGATAAATTTGGATACTGAGATATCAAAACATCCGAATGTCATTTACTTTGGCACAAACGTAGAAGTTCCCTAGTGCTTCTTATACTGCTGTGTCATCTCCACTGAACAATGCGGCAGATCTTCGACACGTTTACTGCTTGCTGCACACAGGTCGTCTCGTAATACGTGAAAGTGCTGAGTATCCGAATTCTGATGCGGAACTGCATTGCAGTAAATGCCTTTTCCCGTTTCCAGTAGATGTGAGGTATTCTGACGCGTTACAATGTGAACAGATGCTTACTACAGAATTTGTACCGCAGCAGTGGTTGTTTCAGCGCCCGGGGCCGGTGCTTTCCCCTGAGGGCAGTGGAACTCCTAAGCTGGGGCGTCACGCTAAGTACAAGAAAGCCGACGCTAAGTCCGCCTCTGGCATCGCTCGCAATGACAGGCTCCAGACACAATTTGCTTCCCAACAGCTGCACCCCCGTCTCCCTCCTGACGTCATAAAACTGACTTAATTTGCACGTCAGTAAACTAAGTTTTACGGATAAACTGACATGCCAAAAGATACCCATACATGAAGTTCCAGTAAAAGCATTAATATCGACGGGTACATCACATGTGCAGATGATAACGATTTCTCGGATGTCAGTTCACGTAATGACTCGTACGGAGAAGTATAGTGAGATGAAAGTACTCGTGCGCTGTTGTAGACTCTTTAGCGCATTTACAGGCGTCCCGAAATTAATGGGATGATATTTCTTGCACTTACATACATGAAAAAGGCTTGTACTGTATTGGCCTAAGAAAAAACGGTACTGAAAAGTGCAAAACTTCATACAAACTATCGTGGATTCCAACATAAGTGAATTTAACATCTTCGGAATGATAGAAAATGTGGAATTTAAATACACAAAAAGAGTTCGTTACAGTTTCTTTCCAACGTGAATGAGACAGTTCAATAAAATTTCTCTGTAAATGAAATACACTGTATGTATTTTAACGGAATAGGTAGGAAGGGAACGGTAAGTTGACACATAGGAAAACACGTACACCAAAATATATCCACTGGCAATGCCCCTTTGTCGAAAGCATAATGACTCCAAGGCAGATTCTGACAAGCAAAAATACAACATAATTATGTGGTATATTGTGTTGTATACAATTATGTTGTATTATACGCCAGGTCCTTGACAATGCTTGCAGTGTGGTCCTGTAGATGGAGAGAATGAAAGATGGCATCTCCTCCCTGAGGCGGCGTCAGGAAAAGCGAGCCATAGTAACGACGAGCAAGATCAGTTGGGGAACCCAGAGAATTACAAAATTCCTTTACCTAATAACGAAACAATGAATGGAGACCATCACATTACGGTCTGAGAACGATTTGTCGAACACACTGAAAAGTTAAGTGCTGCGTTGTGATCCATTTCCGTGTTATCAGAAGATAGCAACACACGCCTTGACCAGAGAGTATGATCGAGGTGTTATAGGAAATCCAGTACCGATCTTACAACACTGAAGTCTTGAAAGCTGTGGCGAGAAAAGTATGTACACAGCACAACATTGTGACCGGGGTCAAATTCGGATTGATGCAGTTGTACGAAAACGACCGACCGCCGATGCCAGAGCCGTACACGGCCCAAAGACAAGAGACACTCCTGTACTAACTAAGATGCACATCTCATACACGGCAACGCCAAACAAACACATGCATTGCAATGGCCAACACAAACTCAGTCCACCCACACAGTTGTTGCACTGCTTTTTCTTGGCTGAACACCGCACTGCGTCCACCCACTTACCACTGAAGCGACAGTGGCCGTACTCTACAGACTATAAGCCGAATGTGTTTTTTATTTATTAGATTTTTTTACTCATGAGCAACATACTAGAAGCTACTGCAGGTTGTTTCATCATCATCATCATCATCATCATCATCATCATCAACATCAACAACAATACATTCACATTTTTCCTACTTTTATGGATAGTTCGCTAAACGGAACTGAAACCTAACACCAGATTACTATGTTTACCTATTACTAAGCTTTTTTATGAAAATAATCTAGGAAAGGAAGAAGGGAGGAGAATTGAAGAATACAGTAAGAATGACGTAGAGAGGCAGACAAGGAACTGCTTAAAAATAAAACCGTGCAACGTAACAATAGAGTACTAGTAACATTTAAAAAGTTAAATAAATTAATTTTTTAATGTTTCGGATGTTTACTGTTCAAAGCTGTGTTCTGGATCCATCTGTACAGTCGGGAACACAGCTGCGATTTTTGACACGTAAGGTCACCCACAGGATGTGGTTATGCTCCTTCCACTGACCTGCATTGTTTATTTGTTTTGTTTTAGGGAGCAAAAAACAACTGGGGTCATGAGGGCCCAAGTCAAAACTATAGAATACAAACACAGAGACGAGGGAAACGACTATGCCAGTCCCAATGGACAAAATAGGAGACAGCTAAAAAAGACACGGGGAAAGAGGGTTAAGAAAACACCATACAAAAATGGAGGTCCTAAACTAAAAATTAAATTGCCTACGCCATCTTGCTTCGGCGGACAGCCCGCGCGTCAATCGCTAAAACGGCTGATAAATTGGATGGCAAACTGAAGCTGGAATGTAAACTGGTAAAAAAAGGGCATTCCAGCAAAAAGTGTTTGACAGTAAAAATTTGGGCGCAATGTGTACAACATGGTGGGACAGCGACACTGAGCAAAGGAGGATGGCTAAAAAGGCAGTGCCCAATACGCAGCCGAGTTCAAATAATCTCCTCCCGGCGGGAGGGCCGAGAGGAGGTCGTCCAAGGCGCAGGGAGAGGCTTAATAAAACGAAACTTATTCCCGCTAAGGGAGGACCATTGGCGATGCCAAAGGGACACCACCTCCTGACAGATGACAACACAGAGGTCATCGGAGGGATAGAGATACTCGCGGGCTGAAGGACAAGGACTGCAGCCTTGGGAGCAGTGTCAGCAGCCTCTTTTCCTGGCAGACCGACATGTCTAGGGCCCCACAGAAACATGAGATTGGCTCCACCAAGAGTGAGCAAGTGGCAGTTTTCCTGGACCCGCTGCACTACGGGATGAGCACAGTACAGCGCACAGAGACTTTGGAGGGCGCTGAGTGAGTCTGAGCAGAGGACACAATTGGGAAGGCTGTGTCGCCGGATGATCTCCGTGGCCTGATATAAGGCGAAAAGCTCAGCCGTAAATACTGAAGAGAGTGCCGGAAGCCGATATCGAAAGACACGGGTGCCAATGACGAAGGCACACCCGACCCCACGGTCAGTCCGCGAGCCATCAGTGTATACAAAGGTAATATAGCTAAGTTTCATGCGAAGGGCCGCTTCACGAAGCCAAGGTGGTGAAGGGTTCACACCCAGTGGAAAAGTTGCAGGTAGCGTGAAGTTAAGCTGCCGTAACAAGTGGCGAAAGCTGACTCCAGGAGGTAAAAGAAGAGGGATGAACCCCATACTGACGATCTAAGGAATCATCAAAGAAGGAGGCATAGGAAGGGTGGCCACGCATGGCAGACAAACGGCATGCATACCTGCTGAGGAGAAAGTCACGGCGGTAGGACAGTGGTAGTTCAGCAGCTTCAGCATAAAGACACTCAACCAGGCTGGTGTAAAAGGCGCCCGTGGCCAAACGGAACACAGAGTTTGCAACTAGCCAGTAACTTGCGAGCTACTGGGTAAAGCACTTTTTCGTTTACCCGAATCTTTTGAACAGCCTGTTCATCTGGATACACGGGACAATCCCTGGAGGAGGCGGCATGGCCGCCATTGCAGTTGGTAAAGCGCGAAGAAGAAGGCGGACATTCGCCCTCGTGTGCATCCCTGCCACAGGTTGTGCATTTGGCTAGGTGTCAACAAGACGTTCTAGTGTGATTGAACGGATGACACTGGTAGCAGCGCATCGGATTTGGAATGTATGGCCGGAATGTGATGATTTCATAGCCTGCTTTAATCTTGGACGGCAGCACTACCCTATCAAAGATGAGGAAAAGAGTGCATGTGGGCACCAAGGAGGAATCGACCTATTTCATTACACGATGGATGGCAATGACACCCTGATCAGAGAGGTAAGATTGTATTTCAGCCTCGGTTAGACTGTCAAGTAGCCTGGTGTAAATTACATCATAGGAAAAGTTCTATGTGCCTAGACACAAATAGGGTAGCCGTGGAGAAGCGAGGCAACAAGTAGTGGTTGTGCTTGAAAATCAGAAGCCGTCTCCAAAAGCAAAGTGCCATTCCGTAAACGAGACCAGGATTTCACAGGGTCAACAATGGCATCAACACCTTTCTGAATAATAAACGGATATACTGTGGCGAAGGACTGGCTGTCTTCAGTATATGATACGACCAGGAACCGTGGTGCAGCGGGAACGGTCTTCGAATCAGTAACCTCATTACGTTTACGTTTCGTCGACGTCGATGGAGAGGATGATTGATTCATCGCAAGGAAATCCCCCATGATTGCCAGCGTCTCCGATGGCGCGCTGCTTCCAATTGAGGGCCCCCTTCACAAGGGGGCGATTCCACCTTAGGTGATTGTTCACACCTCAGGTCACACCTCCCGAACATCTGATGGAGGGACCAATTGGCAATTTGGGAAGGTTACAGCTCAGGCAATAGCCCCTCCCTGGGCCTGGCCTGTACATGGGGTACGTGTGAACTCTACTTGTCTATCTGGGGCTGGGATTTATGCGTTACCCAGTCACCTGTTACGGGTCAGACGCGTGGGCCGGCCTTCAGGAGCGCGCAGGAAGGAAGAAGAAAAAAGTAGGATCCTCAAACGCTGAAGCCGAGGAACGAGAGGAGAAGGGAAACAAAGAAACGAAAAGGAAGCCCAAATGAAAGTTGAGACTGTTCACAGGCCAGAGACAGACTGCAGAACATTCCCAATACCACCCCAGACATGTTCCCCAAGGAAGGGGGAAAAAGAATAGCAACAGGATAGACATACAGCATGGAAGGGAAAAAGTGCTTCACAGACTGGAGCCTCGTGGTAGCTAAGCACAAACCCGCCAAAGTGTGGCGTGCGCCCAAGGGGAGGGTGGGGGGGGGGGGGGACCTGCATTGTAAACCCTGTCGACGTGACGTGCTACATCCCCTTCCCCCGTTACCATTTTTAATGGTCTTGTTCACAATACAATCCTACAAATCTAGATGATAACTACATTATAATCGATTTCGGTTGACTAGGAAGCATCTTCCAAGCATGCTTTCAATATCATTGCTATCTAAGACAGCTGACCGTGTCAACCATCATAAAATCGGTAGTATAAGTAACTTCTTACAAATTCTGGTCAGCGCAGGTCTGTCGGGATATAAAACCAGGAGGAGACTGATGGGTGAGTCTTCTCCTGGTTTTACATGTAGATTTGCCTTTTGCCTGTGGCTTCACTCGCATTCGTGTGTGTCAGGTATATTCCACAAATATTTGTATGATTCTTTGCTGTTTTGCACCATGAATCCGAGAGAGGAAGTTAAATAAATCAGTGATATTCAGCTGTGTGGCATGATATATGGTCCCTAAACACGTCAACAAAAGCTCTGGCACATTCTCGGTGCCTGGTTTTCACACTGGGCACTTAAGTAGTAGATAAATTGCACATCATACTTTTTAAAGTTAATTGAATTCAGCAAAGAATATTAAAGGGTCATTATAGGATATTTTTACTTATCAACCCCTTTACATTCCCATCCTAAGGGTACCTTACACCGACAGTACCTCCACCTACCTCCTCACACCAACTTCCTTTTCCATCTGCCCACTTCCTCTCTCCATCTTCCAACTGCCTCCTATGCCTCCCTATCCTCCCCTTTCTCTCTATCCATCTTCCCTCCTCCTTCACCCTCTCACTAGGTCTCCTCCTCCTCCTCCTCCTCCTCCTCTGGCCAGCCATGCCCGTCTGCAGGTACACTCCATGGAACACATACTTATATTACCCACAAAACACACAAGTTGTGCAGAGCAGCCTAAAAATCTGGCATTACTAACTCTTGCCACCCCTACCCCCATGACAGAAGGGTGGTTCTCACCCCCACAGAATTTATATGCAGACAATAACTAAAGTATGCACCAAGTTTGGTTTAAATCGGTACAGGGGTTCAGGAGATGTGGAACACACACAGTGTGTGCATATTAGTGCTTGATTTGTGACATATATATATATGAGCGTGTTGAAAAAGTAATGCCTCGGAATTTTTTATTCCATTCTTTAAGATCAGGTGAGGTATTACCTGTCATGCATATACTTAATCTACTTTCCTGCTGCGCTTACGCAAGTTACAACCCTCTGCCGCTAGAGGGCTCCGATTTTTAGCGTATAATACGGCACTCTGTAATATAGCTATGTCAGTCCAGTGCGAGACCCCTCAGGAAACAAAGCACGAAATGGAAGAGTTCGTCCACATAAGGAGCATCCACTCCTTCAGTGCAAGGCCACACAAGAGCGCTGCGACGTCTGCAACAATCCGACGCCTTGGTTTCACTGTCATCGATCATCCTCCATACAGTGTCGACTTTGCCCCCAACCGATTTTCAACTGTTTCCAAAGCTTAAAGAATGCGGGGACGACGCTGTGATAGTGATGAAGTGGTGCAAGCAGAGGTGAGGTTATGGCACCATCAACAAAATCAAACATTCTACAGCAACGGTATCAAGAAAGTGGTCTCTCTTTTGGAGAAATGTGTTCGTCGGCAGGGTGACTATGATGTGAACCAAATATGTAGACATGAAGAATAAATATGAGGAATTTTAACATAGTTTTTTTTATTTAAACAGGTGTAAGACTTTATACACGCAAAATTCGAAGGCTTGACTTTGTTACTGATATTGGAGGTTTTCAATTTTACATTGCAACCTAATATTCTTCTCCAATTAGCAACGGTTTCCTTACATCACTCGAAAGATATTTCCTCACTGGAGGGGGGAAAAAACACGAGGTAGAGTGACTATGGACAGGGCAAAAAGCCTTTCAAATAGCAGTAACGCTGGTACCAGTGCAATTCTGGTATCGTTCAATGGCCGTTTCTTTTCAATGATTTCCTGTACTCAGCTTATTCTTAGTGCTCACTTTCGACTGTACCTTACGCTGTAACAAAAGTACAGTATCGCAGAGTATGATAAAACTCGTCTATACTGGATCAGTCAAGAACGAAGATAGAGATTCAACGTCCCCTCGTGCATGATGCCATTAGAGACGGAGAACGGGTTCAGAGGCAAGGAAATCGGCCTCGTCCTTGACAAGGGAATCATCCAGTCATTTGTCTTAAGCAATTCAGCGAAATTTAGTTAGCACAACAACATATTTTTCGAAGCATACTGCTACTGTGCATAGCCTGACTTTCAGTAACACGTGACTTACTTTATGTTGACTGCTGAAAGAGTGGTCTTTTACGTTCTTTTATTTCCTCCACTTGCGCCCCATGCTGCAGGTTTTGTTAGCAAAGAAATGTCTTAGCCACAGCCCACGGATAATTTCCAGAATGCGGCGAAGGATGTGCTGCGGACTGAAAGACACATTCTGGAGTTATTATTTGATCAGGAGAGGGATTTTCCATGCATTAAGTTTGCGCGAGAGACTGATGTAAGACAAATCGCGTACCAACATCCGAGGGAGCTGGGATTCTCGATTTCTCGCTACCCTTCTATTGATGAATCGGATTTGCAGAACACAGAGTGGCACTTGGCAAAGCTATGAATTCACAATGAACAGTTTCCTGGAATTCCTGGGCTAGCCCTCAGCCTACATACTGTTCATGGGCTTCCTCGAGATTTCAAGGGAACTTTCCTCGCGAAATATCCATGACAAGTGACTCTACCGAGTGGCAGCATGTAACAGAGGACGGTGGGTGAAAAAAAAAAAGGCAGCCACAGCGCTGATTGCTAAAAGGCCTCCAATGTCGATCAGGGTTCGAGAAGTGCTCTACAGAAGTGGGCCTTTCGCGAAGAAACGGGTCCAAATGACCGGTTCACTAACCGAACGGGCCGGCCGCTGTGGCCGAGCGGTTCTAGGCGCTTCAGTCTGGAACCGCGCGACCGCAACGGTCGCAGGTTCGAATCCTGCCTCGGGCATGGATGTGTGTGAAATCCTTAGGTTAGTTAGGTTTAAGTAGTTCTAAATCTAGGAGACTGATGACCTGAGATGTTAAGGCCCATAGTGCTTAGAACCATTTGAACTAACTGAACGGAAGGACTGAGGATCGACTTCTAAGGAATGATCGTTCACCATTGTTCATGTCGATCTCGTTACCACCTCTGTCTCCAATGGTCGGTCTCGTTCGTTTTCGAGAGTTCACTCGGGCAATTTCAAACCGTTCTCAAACTCATGCATCCTAGCCCTTTGCGTACGGTGTCTGGCGTCGTGCCCTTAATTTCCAATGTAGCACTTACAAATAATATTTATCTATTGCAATATTTAGAACGATAAAATTGTTAAATGAAGTATATCCCAACAATTTCCAGTATCATTTTCACTTTCAGCTTCTGAGGCTCAGCTGGAAATCCTCTGAAGGAACTGAAGGAAACTCCGACTACATGAAGTCAATTCTCATATTTCTGAGATATGAAGGACAGTGCCCTGACAATTTTCTAAAGCAGTTCGACGCAATTCTCAAAAAAATTCAATAAAACGGCTCTGAAGTCTGGAATACTGCACAGCTCTGTTAAGAAGTTCCATATGACGACTTCATCGCCGGTACATCAGTGCAGACAGTAATATATGTGCAAGTATTCAGAAAAGGGAAAAATCCTTTATACGTAGCAGTGCAAAAGAGTGATGACAAAAGAGATCATTCAGGTTGTGATACTCGGAACGCAAGTAACATGAAGAGCATTCGCCAAGGCGTTGCGACAGGAATTCACAGCTAGTCAAAAAGCAGCGCGAAGAGGCGGTGGCAATAGGAAGATACACTATGTGATCTAAAGTATCGGACACCCCCAAAAACATACGTTTTTCATATTAGGTGCATCGTTCTGCCACCTACTACCAGGTACTCCATATCAGCGACCTCAGTTGTCATTAGATATCGAGAGAGAGAGAGAGAGAGAGAGAGAGAGAGAGAGAGAGAGCAGAACGGGGCGCTCCGAGGAGCTCACTGACTTCGAACGTGGTCAGGTAATTGGGAGTCATATGTGTCATACGTATGTACGCGAGAGTCCTACACTGCTAAACATCCCTAGGTTCACTGTGATAGTGAAATGGAAACATGAAGGGACACGTACAGCACAAATGCGTACAGGCCGACCTCGTCTGTTGACTGACAGAGACCGCCGACAATTGAAGAGGGTCGTTATGTGTAATACGCAGACATTTATCCTGACCGCCACACAGGAATTCCAAACTGCATCAGGATTCACTGCAAGTACTATGACAGGCGAAAGGTGAGAAAACTTGGATTTCATGGTCTAGCGGCTGCACTTCAGCCACACATCACGTCGGTAAATGCCAAACGACGCCTCGCTTGGTGTAAGGAGCGTAAACATTGGATGATTGAACACTGGAAAAACGTTGTGTGGAATGACGAATCACGGTACACAATGTGGCGATACGATGGCAGGGTGTGGGTATGACGAATGTTCGGTGAACGTTATCTGTCAGCTTGTGTAGTCCCAACAATAAAACTCGGAGGCGGTGGTGTTATGGTGTGGTCGTGTTTTTCATGGAGGGGGCTTGCACCCTTGTTGTTTTGCGTGGCACTATCACAGCACAGGCCTACATTGATGTTTTAAGCACCTTCTTGCTTGCCACTGTTGAACAATTCGGGGATCTTTCAACACGATCGAGCACCTCTTCATAATGCAAGGCCTGTGGCGGAGTGGTTACACGACAATAACATCCCTGTAATGGACTGGCCTGCACAGAGTCCTGACCGGAATTCTATAGAACACCTTTGGGATGTTTTGGAACGCCGACTTCGTGCCAGGCCTCACCGACCGACATCGATACCTATGCTCAGTGCAGCACTGCGTGAAGAATTGGCTGCCATTCCTCAAGAAACCTTCCAGACCTGATTGAACGTATGCCTGCGAGAGTAAAAGCTGTCATAAAGGCTAAGGGTGGGCCAACACCATACTGAATTCCAGCATTAGCGATGGAGGGTGCCACGAACTTGTAAGTCATTTTCAGCCAGGTGTCCGGATACCTTTCATTGCATAGTCTACCAGTCGCGCTGCAGCCACTGCGAGAAGTGGAATAGTGCTGTGGGCGGCTCAGCAGATACTGAACGTCGCAAAGCTGGATCCGGATCAAAAAACGGTAAGAGCGTCTCGCTGGAGTGCACGACAAAAACAAGGGTGGCACGTTTTATATACAATGATAAGTTGTTAGGACAAAGAAGGCTTCTCAAGGAACTTTAAATAAGACAGAAAACTGATGAACCTGAGATACCACTCTTCGTTGTAGCATGTGATCGAAGTAGTGTAATTATGGTTTTCCGATCCACTTCAATCCAAAGTTGCAGTGGGAAATGTATACAGCATAAATAACAATTGTTTCATTACGAGTTGCAACTGAAAAAAGTGTATAGCGTGAGACATTTAAGTATTAGTGTTCGTAAAATTTTTACCTTTATTTTCATTTTATACATATTAGCTAATGGAAATGATAATTAACAAATACTGAAATACTATTTTAATAAAAATATTTTTAATAACCGGTCATATAAAAATAAATTAAAATTTGATACAAACATAATTACATAAAAACTGTGAACGAGTTACAATGGACAGGCCCCAAAAAAGACAGTTCACCGATGAACTACTTACCAAAGAAGAACGACTCTGCCCATCCGTAGCGCTGAGAACGCGACGGGGAAAGAAAGGCGGGTCAGAAGAGACCGTGACGCAATTTAGCTTAGGCACCTGTCACGGTCACACTTAGTAGAGGGTTGCCATTTAAAATGCAGTGTTTACGTGGCAGTTGTCTTTTAGTGGCAGTTTTGGTATTGGATCAGGGGTTTATACGTTAACGGGAGGATAAGGAAACGAACGTGCAGAGATTGTGATTTTAGAATGCTGAGATTGTCTAGGACAGTGCAGGCAGCCAGTTCGAGATTAAACGAGAAGTGTTGGCAAAACCTTTTCGGTCCAGTAGTCTACACAGCGAGTACCGCCGGATTACTGAAGAACGGTGATAAGTTACGTTGGACGTTTGACTTGTGACTCTTCTTTAACTTCGTCTCGTGGACCAAAGCAAGTTTAGAGACCTATGGCTAAACACAATTTCTCAGAAACATACATGTGGTGCCGCGCTGAGTGGCCGCGCGGTTAGACGCGCAGTGTCACGGGTTGCACGGCCCCTCAGAGTCCTCCCTCGGGCATTGGTATGGGTGTGTGCGTGTGTGTTTTGTTCTTAGCCTAAGTTAGTTTAAGTAGTGTGTAAATCTAGGGACCGACGACGTCAGCAGTTTGGTCCCTTAGGAATTCACACACATTTCACATATATGTGGGAAGTATTTCTCTGGACTCGAAATCTAACAGTTTCTTCACCGACTGTTGCGAAATCATGTCGCTTAGCGCCATCATGTGCGTCGAAGCGACCTACACTGAGGTGAGAAGTCATGGCGTAGTGATACGCACATATACAGATAGCGACAGTATAGTGCATACAAGGTATAAAAGAGCAGTGCATTGGTGGAGCTATCGTTTGCAATCAGTTGATTCATGTGAGGTTTCCGATGCGATTTTCGTCGCACGACGGGAATTTTTTGGGAAATTTGTGGTAATGTCTTATGGGACAAAACTGCTGAGGTTATCGGTCCCTAAACTTACCAACTACTTATCTAACTTAAACTTACGCTAAGGACAACACACACGCGCGCACACCCGCCCGAGGGAGGACTCTAACCTCCGACGGGGGGAGTCGCGCGGACCGTGACAAGGCGGCTACCCCGCGCGGCGACGGGAATCAAAGGACTTCGAACGATGGAAGATTCCATTTCAGAAATCGTCAGACAGTTCAATATTTCGAGATTCACATCGCCAAGAGATGCCGAGAATACCAATTTTTAGGCATTAACTCACCCCAAGGACTACGCAGTGACCGACGGCCTTCACTTAACGATTGCGAACAGCGGCCTTTGCGTATAGTCGTCAGTGCTAACAGACAAGGAACACTGCGTGAAATAACCCCAGAGATGAATGTGGGACATACGACGAGCGTATCCGTTAGGACTGTGCGGTGAAATCTGGCGTTAATGGGCTATGGCAGCAGACGATCGACGCGATTGCATTTGCTTGCACAACACATCGCCTGCAGCGCTTCTCCTGGGCTCGTGACCGTAGCTGTTGGACCGTAGACTACTAGAAAACAAATGAATTCCGATTTCATTTGGTAAGAGCTGATGGTAGGGTTCGAGTGTTGCGCAGACCTCACCAAGCCACGGACACAAATTGCCAATAACGCACTGTGACAGCTGGTGGTGGATCAATAATGGTGTGAGCTTCCATAATGGTGTGGGCTGTGTTTAGATGATATGGACTCCTCTGGTCCAACTAAACCGATCATTTACTGTAAATAGTTGTGTTCGGCTACTTGGTGACCATCTGCAGCCGCTCATGTTTCCATACAAAAATGGAATTTTTACGGATACCAATGCGCCATGTCACCGAGCTACAACTGTTCGTGATTGGTTTGATGAACATTTTCAACAATTACAGCGAATGATCTGGTCACCAAGTTCGCCTGACATGAATCCCGTCGATCATTTATGGGACATTATTGGGAGGTCAGTTCGTGCAGGAAATCCTGCACCTGCAACACTTTCGTAATTATGGACAACAATAGAGCCAGTATGGTTCAAAATTTCTGCAGGGGACTTCCAGCGTCTTGTTGAGTCCATGCCACGTCGAATTTGCACTATGCTGGTCACGCAAGTGTATTATAGGGTCACTGGCAATGGCACGGACGTCTTCTCACTGCTTCGCTCAGCTGTGAGCTATGTTTCGACATGTTCATTAACACATTCCCCCTCTACGCTCATATGAGACGACAAGTACGAACTACTAACACTTATTTGCTAAAAATAAAATAATGAACGAATATCACGCGAGGAACTAATCAAACATTTTTCTATGCCCCATGTTAACACTTACGTGGTACTATCACCGAAGAATTCGTAGTTTTGTGAATGAAACGGTTTTATCACTACGACAGAAATTACCGAGCCTAAGTTCTTGAATAAAAGTTCCACGACTTGGCTGTTGTGAAAGAGAAGCCAGTAACCGTGGCTCTCTCCGACATTATAAGGGGAATTCCGCGTGCAAATTACTTTTGAGGGCACGCGAGCACTTAGCGGGAAACTCTGCCTGCATACCAAGTCAATACTCTTTTGAGCTCCGACTTCTCGGAGAGACGTCTCTCCACCAGAGAACAAATATTCTTGAGGCACTGCAGGCATCTCAGACAACGTCGCACTTCACTTCAATAGGGGACCTAACTCTTGAATAACGGCCCGTCGAGCATTGCTGACACCCTATCACGTACTCTCTTTGTTAAATTCCCAGCAACGAAAACGACTGCGTCCGGAACCTAAAGAGACGACGAATGCTCTGTCCGTTTTCAGTAAATACGGTATGTGATCAAATGCAACCGGATACCTATTAATGGACATTAACATGGAGTGTATCTACGACACAGTGATCAGCCAGAACATTACGACCATCGACCTACTATCAACATAATCCCGTCCAAGCGCCACCAGCGCCATTTGACGAGGAATGATTGCCAGTCAGACACATGCGCGAAGCATGCAGTATCACTGAGCTTGCTGTCCGTGTGTAGAATGAGGAAAGCGCGCGATATATCTGAGTTTGACCAACTGCATATTATGATGGCCCAGAGGCTCGACACGAGCATTTCGGGAAGTTCACGACTTGTCTCGTGTCAAGGAGTGTTGGGATGTGTGTCTTCAATACGTGGCGAAACCAAGGTGAAACCACGTCCAGGCGTCGTGGGTTTGGGCGGCCACCCCTTATTACAAATATCAGACGTCGTAGCCTAGGAAGACTGGGAAAACAGGACAGGCGGCGAACTGTGATGGAACTAACATCCGAATTTAAAGCTGGCAGAACACAAGTGTGTGTGAACACGCAGTGCATCGAACACTCCTAACGATTGGCCTCCGCAGCCGAGGACCCATGCATGTGCCAATGTTAACACCACGACATCGGCAACTACGAATGAAACGGGCACGTGACCATTTGCACTGGACGTTGGCGCAGTGGCAGAGCGTTGCATTGCCTAATCAATACTGATGTCGTCATCACGCTGACTGAAAGGCGCAAATTCGTCGTCTTCCAGGGGAACAGCTCCTTGACACCTGTACTGCGGGACGGAGACAAGCTTGCGGCGGCACCATTATGCTCTGGGGATCAATCATGTGTGCATCCACGTGTCCAGTGGAGTTCGTGCAAGGCACCATGACGGCCAAGGAGTATTGTACATTGGTTGCAGACCACGTACATTCTTTCATGACGATTATGTTTCTCGATGGCAGTGGCATTTTTCAGCAGGGTAATGTGCCATGACACAAGGCCAGGATGACGGGGAACACAATGGCGAGATCTAGCTGATGTGCTGGCCTCCAACTCGCCAGACTTGAACCCGATCGAACACACCTGGGATATGACTGAACGTGGCGTCAGCGCTCATTGTCCCCCCTCCCCGAGATTTCCGTGAATTAGGTGACTCGTATGGAAATTAGGTGATGTGGGTGTGCAAGTGTGGTGCCAACTCTCCAGCGGCCTACGAAGGCCTCATTGTTTCCATGCCACGATGTGCCACCGCTGTTATCCGTGCCAAAGGTGGACGCACCAATTATTAGGTAGGTGGTCATAATGCTTTGGCTGATCAGTGTAAGATGGCTTGAGTCTGCTGTGGACACTTTCAATGAGGTGTCAATGTTCGTGAACGAATGGCAGCACATTCTTCCTTTAAGGGCTGAAAACCAGAGAAGGTAGTGATGTTAGATACCGGTGTCTGGTTCCTACTCATAACTCATCCCAGAAGTGTTACAATGGGTTCAGGTCGGAACTCTTGGCTGGCCAGTCTCTTTTTATGTTACTGCCCACAGTCCATGCACTCAGAGATGCTACTCTATGACAGGAAGGATTGTCAAGCTGATACAGCCAACCGTCGTCTCTGAACTGTTCCTATACCGTACGTACACTGTACGCAATGCTGTAAAATGTTTATATCCTTCCGCATTCTGCATTTTCTTTAAAAAAGTGGGGGGGGGGGAGGTGCACTACAATTGGTTATCAGTGCAGGTTCTATATATAGAGGGCGTAAAATCAAGGTAGCTGATAAGAAGATGTATGAAGTTACCCATCTGGAGTGAGGTTACACACTTATATTTAAGGTCGACCCCCACCCCCCACCCCTCTCCCTTCCCGCCCGTTGGGGAGCCCCGACAATTGATCAAAGTCATCCAAGGAAACCTACATCCCTCACTCTCTCCTTCTTTCCTCCATCCGTCACCTCCGTTCCCCCTGGACCAATGAAATTCAACCACCCTCTCCCAGTCATATTTTACGACTGGGGCATTTGAGTGTGGGGGTGGTTTCCCTGTGGTGCTGTACAGCATCGGCAGAGGATTAGACTATGATTATTTGGTAATTACAGATTATTGCAATTACATTAAGTCATTTCCTTGAGGTTTATTTGTTAATAACAAATGAAATTTACGCTATTTTCGTCATTCAAGGCAGCAGCAGAGACCACATACAGGCAGATATGTAAGTACCCAAATTTATTCCACAATTTTACGGATCTTCCATATTTTTCTTATTTTTCCAAAAATTTATTCAATTATGCGACTTCTAGCCCACTGTTCCTGACGTCGCATCAACATCACTTACAGGAAATACCACACCGTGATAGATAGATAAACCCTTGCTGTCACCACTACATTACTAGACTGTGTCACGCCATAGCAAACTTCTGATGCTTCAAGCCAAGGACAGCATATGTATAAGAATTAGTACAGCACTACAAAATACGCATCTAGAGGGGGCTGACCAATATCTGCAGCCATCCGCAGCAAAAAGTATGCAGCCTGCAGGGTAGCCCATCCCTCTAACATGAATGCTTGGAGTATATTCGCGAACACATTGCGCCAGTTCAGCAATGACCGAGAAATTTGCAACTTTTTTTAGGTGTAACTGCCACCGACCTACACACACACACACACACACACACACACACACACACACACACACACACACACACACACACACACTCAATCAATCAATCACGACCAATCATAATCCTGTTTTCATAACTAGCGCTTATGCGTGGGGGGTGTCACTCTGTCAGTCAGTGGCCGCACGCAGAATAAACAGACATGTAACATGAACTAAACTCTCGCAATATGAGTGTGTTATGTCTCTATAAAACTCGAAAATAGCTATGGTAATAATCCGAAGTATATATATATACCCTCAACACCCAACTGCAATTGAGAAATGGTCACAGCGCAGCAAAAATAAACTATTTAAATATCATACTCATAGACTCACAGGTCATGGCACCATAAAATGCGATCTTAGAGAGAGTTACATATTTCGCCTACTGTCTGTCGGTAAGTCGATTCTCCAGAGACGCACTCATAAACACAAGATTCCACAAAGAGGAAGAAACTTGTTAACAACACAGGCTCAATAACTGCTGAGAAAACGGCCTGCACATACCTGATAACATTATTTTAGTTTCCTGAGACCACCCCAAGTCTCCAGATAGCTTAGAGGTGTGGTCGCAACAGCGCTCCCCGCGTAAATGAAACGCCTAGCCCTGAAAATCAACACTAGGGCCTCAACGTGCGGCCACTGGTTAACGGTAAATCTTCTACGTGTCACAGAATCCCCGCTGTGTGTGCCGCTAGCGGTAACGGTTGAATTCATTTCCCCACCATGTCCCTGCCCGCGAATCTCCGTTTGCGAACGTTCAGAACGGATAGGGCCGCTCAGTGACCAGTAAAGAAACAGGAGCCGAGGACTGCCCACACAGTGCAGACATTGCAGAAATCATGTACACACTTTCCATTAGATCGTCATCTAGGCCTTTTCTATTTTTAAGTATCAAAATGGCTCTGAGCACTATGGGACTTAACATTTTAAGCATTCAATGAAGAAATTCCGTGGTCTGTGTAGCATTTATTCGCCTTGCTACATGTTCCACCCACCTTCAGGAAAAACTGAACAGGTGAACAACGTACGATGCAGCCGAGTATATGACGATATGCAAGTTTGGTGAGTTTAAATAATATAAAATTAAGTTCTTTTTATTTTTTTTCCAGCGACACGGAAATACCTCAACGCACCGTGTTGAAGTATCCATCAGAGCTAGGTGCCTACAATGAGAAGCAGGTATTAGTGGTGGGACGTGCTCGTCGGATGAGCGAGGAGGAGCTGACGAGGCAAGGTACAGGCAAGAACGGCGCGGCGCAGCTGGCGCGGACACCGGACTCCATTCATTAGCCGGGCGCCTGCCGGCAAAACCCTACCCGTAACTGCCGCCGCGCCAGATTAACACTTCTCGCTGCGCCCAAAAGCTTCATTCTTTTCACAAGAAAATATCTAGAAAGCGCGAGATGACGCGACATCAAGGCATTTCTCACTCATAAGACACACTGGCTCGAAAACTATCCACTAGGGTGCTCACCGTATCTACATGTACAGGGTGAAGCGAAATTAGCGCACTCGGGCTTCGCAGTGCGACTTCTCAAATGCTAGTGATTAAAAAAAAAAAAAATCTCTCACAAAATTTCGTCCGGCGAGTACATCCGGCAGAAAAAGGACGTTAAAGAGTGGTAATCTGGCAACACTGTAACCACATGTAAGGTAACTACCTCTGTCAGAGTATATATATATAGGGTGTTACAAAAAGGTACGGCCAAACTTTCAGGAAATATTCCTCACACACAAAGAGACAAAATATGTTATGTGGACATGTGTCCGGAAACGCTTACTTTCCCTGTTAGAGCTCATTTTATTACTTCTCTTCAAATAACATTAATCATGGAATGGAAACACACAGCAACAGAACGTACCAGCGTGACTTCAAACACTTTGTTACAGGAAATGTTCAAAATGTCCTCCGTTAGCGAGGATACATGCATCCACCCTCCGTCGCATGGAATCCCTGATGCGCTGATGCAGCCCTGAAGAATGGCGTATTGTATCACAGCCGTCATC